>NC_092169.1:47216875-47585000 GCF_045791955.1 Oncorhynchus clarkii lewisi
TCAGTTTGTCAGTGTAAGATTTATCCTGTTCAGAGAGCACCTTCTTAGCCTGCTGCAACTGCTTCTCTAGCACTTCAAGCTCCTGTATCTTTTGTTGAAGAGCGTCCTCTTTCTGCTGGCAGTCACTTTGAGTTGTTTCCAGTTTATGCACAAAATCTTTTAATTGACTCCTGCACTCTGAGAGCTCATCTCTAATCTTACTGAGTTGGGCATTAGATTTCTCAAGGCCATTCTTTTCTGATTGGGCCTGCTTTAAACTCTTTCTAAGCTCCTCCAATTCCTTAACCTTCGCATTCCTGTCTTGAAGCACCATCTTGGACTCTTCTTTCAGGCTTTTCTCACAGACAAGTTGAGCCTCAAGCTCTTTCTCTTTCTCCTTCAGCACTATCGTCAACTTGTTGAGTTCGTCTTTTAGCATCTTCTCCATTCCTCCCAGGGACTGCTCATGCTGCAGCTTGATCTCCTCAATAGCTGTACTGTGCTTGGTCAGCACCTCCTGTAGCCTCTGCTCCAACTCCTGCCTGGCTGACCCACCAGCGTTTTCAACTGCATCCAGTCTCTCCTCGAGAACCTGTTTGATCCTCAACAACTCCTGGAGCTCAAAGGAAAGGGCTTCCAGCTGAGTCTGTTTCACATCCAGCTTCTCCACTGTCTTCTGGTTCATGTCCTCGTCATGGGCTTGTAACTGGACCGCTTTCTCCTTCAAGATGGTCTCCACTTCAGCTCTGTGTTTTGCCCTGAGCTCCTCCATAGCAGCATTGTGTTGGGCTAAGGCCTCCTGATGCAGCTCTAGCTTGTGCTTCTCCATCTCCTCGCAGTGGTTCTCCTCTAGTGCAGTCACCTCGTCCTTGTGTTTCATCCTTAGCTCCTCCATCAGAGTAGAGAGATCATCTGTTGATGGAACTGATCCAGGTTGGGAGTACTTTTCCAGAGAGCTCTCGAGTTCCAGTATTCTCTGTAATTAGATGTGCAGTATTTATTGTATGTTTGCCATAGAATCAACCAACAATGTAAAGCTTGTAGATACAGTAGAGTATATAATTAGCTGTAGAATCAACAATGTGTAGCATTTTTGGAGATAGAGTAGCTAAACGTTCAAGAGGAGAACTCACAGTTCTGGCGGTCTCCAGCTCCAGCCCTATCTCATTAGCCTTGGTCTCCGACTCGGTCTCTATGGCAGCCTTCTGCAGCTCTGGGTCTTCCAGGGCCAGAGCTGACTGCTGCTCCTTATCCTTGGCAGCCTGGGTCAGTTCCTCTTTGCACTGCTCCTACACAAAACACACACAATTGAAGTTTAAAGGTTTAATTTGCCATATATAATAAATACATTGGAAATCTTACACAGAACTCTCACAATAAAACAGAACTAGAAACAACAAGTAGAAACATGCACAAAATATAGAATAACTGTTTCAACTGGTGGTACTAACTTTTTCAGTTGATGGCACCAGCACATGATTTGGTCAGACCAATTTTTTGTGGTTGCGCACCGATAGTGACAATCAGTTTGAATGAGCTTTTTACCAATCTAACTACATAACAACACAATGGTACTAATTTATTTGAATGGTAAATCTCTATTAATAAACTGGGTAAATCAAGATGTAGCCTAGGCCTATTCACAATACAGGTGAAAAACAATACATTTCCCTTCCAATTGGGACATATTTTATTGTACTGATCAACAACATTTGCATAAAAGAAGAAGTCTCTTGTTTCATAAAAGTGCATGCTGTCTCTAAGACCTACTGACTTCATTCACACACAGTGAGAAAGACAGAAGAGACGTGAGACCAGGGAGACGAAGTGAATGAATCAAGTTCTCTTTTGGAATAACTATGGTTTTTGGTTGCAATCAGCATATTTTGCATTATGGGTAGTGCATTGCTGTAAGCTAGCAAGGAAAGTTACCCTACAAAGCTGGAAGCTACCGGTATTTTCTTGCAGTGTTCTAGCCTGTAATGGACATCGTTTTGCAAACAGTAAAAACAAGACCAGGACAATACCAGTATCGCAATGTTTTTTCCAAGGCAGAAATGAAAACAAAGCAGATCAAACTCTTTGGTGCTTTAAAAAAATGTCAAATAGTGTGTGATATAGCTTGGAAAATAAATACATGTGACTCTGGATGACAGCATAATGATATTTGTTTCCAACATTAGGGCTGCTTTCCTAAACAAGTTAAAAATCCGCTTTGTGTTTTGTTCGCTTTCAACTATACTAATGAATAATGAGAACTTGTTCTCAACTAGCCTACCTGGTTAAATAAAGGTGGAATAAAAAATATTGCGATACTGGTATTGTTCCTACCCTAGTAATTAACAGTTGCAACATTTCTACCTGTCGTGTTGCATTATTCAAGTGTGTTAACTTATACGCAGCATGAGTGGGGCTCTAACATGATGCAGCCTAGACTCCCAGTGAGTGCAGTGGTTCCTCAGGACAGGCTAGAGCCAGCAGTGAGTGAGTGGAGCAGGCACGGAACTCTCGTGCTATAAGGATTGCGGCTGCGCTGATAGACATTATCCTCTCTCAATGACAGAAGTACCGAAAGTACCTCAAATTTGAGTACCGAACCATTTTTCATGTTCTGGTATCAAAAAAGTACAGAAGTTTCAGAATACCATGCAAAACTAAACTATCGTGACCAGCTAAATCATTGTCACTGGCACCCTAGCGACCAATAAAAAAATTGGTGTGGCTCGGTCATGTCAAAGGGTCACAAATAAGGATGTTCTGGACGCAGACTCGAACCCTGATTTAAACGTACAGCTCAAACACTTTGTGCAATAGTAGAACGGAGTTTGTTTTGCTGTATATATATATATATATATATATATATAACAACTTGAAAGTGGAGAGGGCGATATGAACTTACCACAGCCTGGTTGATTCGAGCGCTGAGCTCCTGTTCTTTACTTGCCAGTGCTTCACTATGTGCATTGTCTATCTCTGCTATCTTCTCCTCTGAGGATTTCTACAACACACAATGTAGCACAACAGTAGTCCTTCATATGACTGCAATGTAGGAGTCATAGAGGTAGGTAGTCGGTAAGAGCATCGCTCTAGCAACATCATGGGTCCCCAAAAACACTCCCAAAGGGATCCTCTGAATATCATGCTGATATGTAGTAGTAAATCAGATCAGTATTTATCATTTGTCATTTGCTAAAGTGTTTGTGCTGAAGAGATTATATGCCTTCATGCCTTAGGAACCCCTTCGTTGACACGGCATTATACTGATCTGCTTTGAATTTCTAGCCTGGGTGCTACTTGGCCCATGCTAACTCTACAGGGAAACATTAGTCTTTGTTTGAGTAGGGGCTAGGGAATCCCATGGCATGAGCAGAAACAGTTCTTTGTGTGCAGAAAATGTAACTTTACCTGGAGAATATCCAGAATGCATGAGAACGTTAATGTCCTTGTCAAATGTATGTTCGGTCATTTTTGATTTATGGTTACCGCAATGTGTATGAATCATATTGTTATCCACAGAGGTGAATCTATTCAATCTAAATGTGTATGAATCATATTGTTATCCACAGAGGTGAATCTATTCAATCTAAATGTGTATGAATCATATTGTTATCCACAGAGGTGAATCTATTCAATCTAAATGTGTATGAATCATATTGTTATCCACAGAGGTGAATCTATTCAATCTAAATGTGTATGAATCATATTGTTACCCACAGAGGTGAATCTATTCAATCTAAATGTGTATGAATCATATTGTTATCCACAGAGGTGAATCTATTCAATCTAAATGTGTATGAATCATATTGTTATCCACAGAGGTGAATCTATTCAATCTAAATGTGTATGAATCATATTGTTATCCACAGAGGTGAATCTATTCAATCTAAATGTGTATGAATCATATTGTTATCCACAGAGGTGAATCTATTCAATCTAAATGTGTATGAATCATATTGTTATCCACAGAGGTGAATCTATTCAATCTAAATGTGCGGTGATGCATGATGATACATACAGTGGGACAACCAAGAACATGGCAATCTGTATCCTGATACCTGACAAAAAGCCAGAGGAATGAGAAAATCTGGGGAAATAATTGTTCTTCCACATTGAAGTTTAGGAGCAGAGTTGATTCAGGAAAAGTTGTTGTCAGAGAGGGAGTTACAAAAACCGGTCAAAATGGAAACTAAAACGCTTTGTGCACACTATGGTAATTAAAATGATTTTCAAGTCCAAATACCCAAGTAAAAAAGAAGCTGTATGTGGTTTCCATAGTTTAAGTCTTGAAGGTGAAATGGAGTGTAACAGGACAAGTGTAACAGGACAAGTGTAACAGGACAAGTGTAACAGGACATCATAACAAACCGGAGCAGTAAATGGTTATAAAAGAGGCAAACCTGAAATAAATCATCAACATTTAAATAAACTAGCTAACAGGCAATATGAAACAAACTGGCGCGATACAATTTATGCAGAGGTGGTTTTTATTGTTTGATTACAATATAACTCATTGAATAATGGTTTTCCTCTGTTCTAAAGAGCTCTTGGTCAGGGTTGTGGTCAATTCCATTTAATTCAGGAAGTACACTGAAATTCCAAATCTATTCTATGCTTTTAATAAGGACATTGGGAATTAGTTAACTTTGTGAATTGACTACTGAAATGGAATTGACACAACCCTGCTCTTGGTACTGGGTGAGTAGTGATCGTTTACTCCATAAGTTCTGAAGGAGTATTCCATTAGTATTTAGATGTACAGTAGATGTACCTCACCTTCAAAATGGTGACCACCTCCTGCTTGACCCTGGTGAGCTCCTGCTGCAGACCCCTCCTCTCCTCCTCCCCAGCCCTCTCCACCTCCTTCACCCGCTCCTGTAGCTGGAGCTGCAGCAGCCTCCGCGCCTCCTCAGCCCTCCGGCCCACGGCCAGAGCCTTCTCCAGCTCCTCAAACGCTGGGGGAAGGAGGTGCAAACACACATCCTCAGTTAGATACTAGACATGCACACTGTTATAGAGGAAGAGGAGACGAGGAGGAGATCCACTGACCAGCTTTCTCAGACTTCTCCTTCTGCTCCTGCAGTTCTGCTGTCTGGATGGCGGCCATCTTGCTTCTGGAGCGGAGCTGGGCGATCTCCTCCTCCTTCATCTCCAGAGTCTCATGCATCTGACGCTTCGTCTCTGCAATCACCATACCCTGAAGGTAGAGCCAGGATTAGATTGAATTTGACTTTCGGTGTTATAATAATAGGTGCTGTATATCAACCAGATGTGATCTCAGAGGATAGCACATTCATGAAAACACTTATTTCCAAAGTGGAAGCATTCATTCAGTTTTGATCTGTTATGATTGTGTGCTTCCAATCAGACAGGTATCATTTGTAACCAAAACAAGGAAGCAGACAGGACACAAAGGACTTTTTTGGATGTGCGTCAAACACTCTCCTTACATTGTTGGCATGAATGTATCTAAATAACTTAAGATGTCTGCCAGTAATCCACTGATTGCTGTTGTCTCCTACGTACTGTGTCTTAATCAAACCCCAGGCCCCTAAATTGTTCTGACTGTTACGCTCTGCCTCTAACTCTAACCCACATTCCTCAGTGACCTCACAAACGACCGTCTCTACTCCAGCAGAGCTGGGGGTCAAACACACACACATCTCTCCTGCAGAGGTAGAGGTTAAGGGTCATGCGCAATAAACGTGAATGGAGTGTCTCTGACGTCTCTGCGCTCAGTGGCAGAGCACAAGCATGTCTACATTTCACGGATTCACACTAAGCATCACTGCAGGAGTGAGAAAGACATTTCAGGGGCAGACAAAGTTAGGAGCAGAGCAGTCGAGGCTGGTAGAGGGTGGATGGGGTGATGGTAATGGTTTCCATGTGTTATAACATTCCATTACAATGTGTCTGTCCTCCAATTTAAAGCGCCACTAGCCTCCAACTGACTCAGACGCTTAAAAAAAAAAACTTCAATCAAGATATATGACCAACCTTATAAAATGAACAGTTCACTTTTATTCAAATATTTTTTTAAGTTTGATAGCTGGCTTAGCTATATCCAGAATCTCCTGACTAGCATTTTCAACACCCTGGGACAAGGTAGGTCGATCGATCCCTTTAAGAACTTCTCTTCTTCCCTCACCTTGTCCTGCTCCAGCTGTTCTAGAAGGTTCTCAGCACCACGCAGCTGAGTGGTGTGCAGCTCCTGTAGGGTAGACAAACAAAAAGAGATCCATCAAAAATAGTTTAATGTGCAAGGTATCAAAGCAACCATAAGGACTGAGACGGAAGGAGAGAGCTGTTAATAAATATGTTAACGGGAGAGAACGATGGGAAGCAGCATAGATTGTAGGTGCTCTTTGGGTAAGGATTAATGGACATCTTTGACAGTAAAACATCTATTCATCTGGAAGTTATCAAAGGAACAGGAGAACCACTGTAGTTAAAGAACAGGAGAACCACTGTAGTTAAAGAACAGGAGAACCACTGTAGTAGTTAAGGAACAGGAGAACCACTGTAGTTAAGGAACAGGAGAACCACTGTAGTTAAGGAACAGGAGAACCACTGTAGTTAAGGAACAGGAGAACCACTGTAGTTAAGGAACAGGAGAACCACTGTAGTTAAGGAACAGGAGAACCACTGTAGTTAAGGAACAGGAGAACCACTGTAGTTAAGGAACAGGAGAACCACTGTAGTTAAGGAACAGGAGAACCACTGTAGTTAAGGAACAGGAGAACCACTGTAGTTAAGGAACAGGAGATCCACTGTAGTTAAGGAACAGGAGATCCACTGTAGTTAAGGTCAGGGAACTGTACTGAATAACACTGCCCTGAATTTAGACAACCAACTACCCCTCATAACCATTAAGCAGGGGTACAAGCATCAGATATCAGACAAATGGATGAACCCTTCGTACAACATTTTGTTTAAAGCATCAGGACCGTGCGCAAGTTATTGCACAGGTTACCCTTGCAAGAGGTTATGAACCTCAAGGCTCTTTCCTGGTAGCCTGGTCCAATATGACTTTGTGTTGTATAGCCAACTCTTATGGTCATTGGCCCTACTGCATGAACAGCTCTGGGACCAGGCTACTTTCCTGGTTAGATAAAGGTTAAATAAAATCAAGGAAGGACCAAGATAGGTTCCAAAGTGTTTGCGCATGGCAGGCAGGCAGAGAGCTCATCAGACACCAATGCAGCACCACGCCGCTCCCTAGTCTCCCTTCACCACCCATGAGGCCCGGCCACCACAGCCACAAGGCGGTCGCTAACAGGGGCTGCATACGAGGCCAACTACCACACAGACCTAAATTACAGACAAGGTTAGGTTGGTTTAGCAGCAGTGGCGTGTAGCTCTCTGACATTATCGTGTGAGAACATACAATAAGACAAATAGGAAACAGACATCAGCACCATAGAAATACCAGATCCCGAAGGTCAAAGGGTGGCCTGGGAGACAGCTTCTGTCTGTCTGTGTGTGTGTCTTCTCTGTACCCCTCACATAAAATGATCTTTAAGGTCCCTCAGTCAAGCAGCACATTTCCAACACAGAATCATCCACAAAGACCAGGTAGGTTTTCCAATGCCTCACAAAGGGCACCTATTGGTAGATGGGTAAAAAAACAAAACAAAACGTAGACATGTAATATCCCTTTGAGTATAGTGAAGTTATTAACTACACGTTGGATGGTGTATCAATACAACCAGTCACTACAAAAATACAGGCATCCTTCATAACTCAGTTACCAGGGAGAAAAGAAACCGCTCAGGGATTTTACCACAAGGCCAATGGTGAGTTTAAAACAGAGTTGAATGGCTGTGATAGGAGAACACTGAGGATGGATCAACAATATTGTAGTTACTCCACAATACTAACCTAAATGACAGAATAACAACCAGGCACTAAAGTAATACTGCAAAAGATGCATCCGGAATACAAAGTGTTATGTTTGAGCCAAATCCAACACATTACATCACAGGACTCTGGTCAAAAAGTAGTGCACTATATAGGGAAAACGGTGCCATTTGGGACGCACACTGTTCTAGAGACAGTTTGTGTGTGTACAGCATGTGTGCATGTGTCAGAGATATGTAGTGATCCCACAGACCAGGCACATCATCACTAAACCATGAAGACTCCTATGGATGATGTGTCAGAGATATGTAGTGATCCCACAGACCAGGTACATCATCACTAAACCATGAAGACTCCTATGGATGATGTGTGAGATATGTAGTGATCCCACAGACCAGGTACATCATCACTAAACCATGAAGACTCCTATGGATGATGTGTGAGAGATATGTAGTGATCCCACAGACCAGGTACATCATCACTAAACCATGAAGACTCCTATGGATGATGTGTCAGAGATATGTAGTGATCCCACAGACCAGTTACATCATCACTAAACCATGAAGACTCCTATGGATGATGTGTGAGAGATATGTAGTGATCCCACTGACCAGGTACATCATCACTAAACCATGAAGACTCCTATGGATGATGTGTCAGAGATATGTAGTGATCCCACAGACCAGGTACATCATCACTAAACCATGAAGACTCCTATGGATGATGTGTGAGATATGTAGTGATCCCACAGACCAGGTACATCATCACTAAACCATGAAGACTCCTATGGATGATGTGTCAGAGATATGTAGTGATCCCACAGACCAGGCACATCATCACTAAACCATGAAGACTCCTATGGATGATGTGTGAGAGATATGTAGTGATCCCACAGACCAGGCACATCATCACTAAACCATGAAGACTCCTATGGATGATGTGTCAGAGATATGTAGTGATCCCACAGACCAGGCACATCATCACTAAACCATGAAGACTCCTATGGATGATGTGGAACAGTGCACATGGTGTTACCCTTCAGGCAATACAACAGTGTTGGATTCTGGGTATCAGACACTCAGTAGACTATCTCATCTTCAGACCCATGTATTAAAGTACCTTCATAACTACAGCGCACTAAAGTGCAGACGGGTAAATTCTGTGGTGGCTATATGTGGAATGGTCCTCTAAAATTGGGGGAAGCATAGACTATCTTTCCAGAAAAAGTTGATCAGAAGATGGATGTGATGGTTAAACCTAGTGGCTCACTGTAATGGCTGGAACGCAGGTTAAACCTAGTGGCTCACTGTAATGGCTGGAACGCAGGTTAAACCTAGTGGCTCACTAATGGCTGGAACGCAGGTTAAACCTAGTGGCTCACTAATGGCTGGAACGCAGGTTAAACCTAGTGGCTCACTGTAATGGCTGGAACGCAGGTTAAACCTAGTGGCTCACTAATGGCTGGAATGCAGGTTAAACCTAGTGGCTCACTGTAATGGCTGGAACGCATGTTAAACCTAGTGGCTCACTAATGGCTGGAATGCAGGTTAAACCTAGTGGCTCACTGTAATGGCTGGAACGCAGGTTAAACCTAGTGGCTCACTGTAATGGCTGGAACGCAGGTTAAACCTAGTGGCTCACTGTAATGGCTGGAATGCAATAATGCTAATTTATGATCGCACAACTTTCATTTTCATGTTTCATTTCATGAAGTACTATCATAGTACATCCTCTCCATTTCTCCCTCCACTGACATTGGTTAACACACCTTGTTTTTCTCCAGCTCCTGTAGTCTCTCTTGCAAAGTGTCGTTCTCGCTGGTCAACTGGGTGTTGCGCTCCTTGTATGTCCTCAGCAGCTCCTTACACTTCTGGAGCAGATTTTCCTGGCGTGTCACCCTCTTCTGCAGTACCTCAATGCTTTTAGATGGGTCAGCGCTGCCCCCTGCTGTTTAGAGCAGGTAAAGCGGGCCAGTCAGAAAAGGGAGGACTAACTATGACAGAGGCGCTAACGATTGGTATTGTTGTTGTTGTGGTTTTATAAACTCGATAAATGACAAATGGCTCTGTGACAAACATTTCAACAATATATTACTCGGACCTGGGTCCAAATAGTATTTGAAATCCAAAAACGTTGAGTGTTTGGTTGAGCCTGCCAATAGTACCAGATGGGCAGGGTTGGCTCCTTGGGAACTAATCGATTGGTTCCATTGCAGCAGACATTATTAGAACCTAGGTCTGCTACTGTCCATCATTATAATCATCATTAGGACTATGGTTCTGTACTGTATAGCACCTGTGTCTGTGGAGGGGCTCTGTGGGGCAGACCCGGAGTCATCTTCAGTCTGGAGAGGGTGTTCAACCTCAGGGGCCACAGCTCCACCAGGGACCCCCTTCAGATGCTTCTTCATCAGGGCCACCTGGCAGAGAAGGGGGGGGGCAGTTGAAACACAGAGCAACCCAGGCTAGTGACCACACATTATTCAACAGTCAACATTATACTGACAGTGTTTAACATAACATTTTTGTGTTTCAATGTGTGTATTTTATTTCATATCAACTGTAGAAATGAGATGAGCTCCAAAAGTATTGGGACAGTGACATGTTTTGTTTGTTTTGGCTCTGTACTCCAGCACTTTGAAATAATACAATGAGGTTATTTAAGGGTATTTTCATCCATATCGTGTGAACCGTTTAGAAATTACAGCACTTTCTGTACATGCTTTTTCCCCCTAAAATGGAGAGAGTATTGGGATAAATTCACGTGTATTAAAGTATTCAAAAGTTTAGTAGGTCTCAGTTGTCTCGATCCTTCAAAATCCTCCTCCCCTTCATCTACACTGACAAATGGATTTAACAAATTACACCAATAAGGGTTTCACCTGGATTCACCTGGTCAGTCTGTGATGGAAGGAGCAGCTGTTGTTCATGTTTGGTAGAGTTTGTGTATATGAACACCCACCTGTGTCTGAAGCACAGTAATCATCTGGTCCTTCTCCTCCAGGGCAGCATCAAACTCCTCCTGAATGTGCTTTTTCGTCTGCTGGTCCACCTGCAACTCCTGGGGAGGAACAAGTCATACTCAAGGTTCACAGCACTCAGAGAATCGTGTTTCTATACTTTCTACATACTGTATAGGGAACAGTGCTTCTAGTGAGATATTTTGTGATTGACTGAATGGCCGTCGTACTGCTCACTGAACCACTGATCTACAATAACACCTTACTTCCCAAACAACTACTCATTATGTGATCAAGATAAGTAGTTATGTGCATTACCTTGCTCACACTGATGGCCTTGTCAAACACTATCACGGTTCAGAGCCAGAGATGACTAGTGTTGCTTATCAAACACTATCACGGTTCAGAGCCAGAGAAGACTAGTGTTGCTTATCAAACACTATCACGGTTCAGAGCCAGAGAAGACTAGTGTTGCTTATCAAACACCATCAAGGAGCCAGAGAAGACTAGTGTTGCTTATCAAACACTATCATGGTTCAGAGAAGACTAGTGTTACTTATCAAACACTATCAAGGAGCCAGAGAAGACTAGTGTTGCTTATCAAACACTATCATGGTTCAGAGAAGACTAGTGTTACTTATCAAACACTATCATGGAGCCAGAGAAGACTAGTGTTGCTTATCAAACACTATCATGGTTCAGAGAAGACTAGTGTTACTTATCAAACACTATCATGGTTCAGAGAAGACTAGTGTTGCTTATCAAACACTATCATGGAGCCAGAGAAGACTAGTGTTGCTTATAAAACACTATCATGGTTCAGAGAAGACTAGTGCTGCTTATCAAACACCATCATGGTTCAGAACCAGAGAGGACTAGTGTTGCTTATCAAACACCATCATGGTTTAGAGCCAGAGAAGACTAGTGTTGCTAAACTTCCTACATGTAGGACACACTACACCATTTCAACCAGGGCAGGGTTTATTTTCTACAAATGCAGGTTTGAGTCTCAGTAAATTACATCCTGAACACATCACACAAGTCACCTACAATGCCTTATCTTGTTCTGATAATGAAAGTATGCCGTTAGCTGACCTCCTGCTCCATCCTCTTTAATTGTCTTAGCTGACCTTCTCCATATTCTCTTTCCTTGACTTAGCTGACCTCCTGCTCCATCCTCTTTCCTTGTCTTAGCTGACCTCCTCCATGTTATCTTTCCTTGTCTTAGCTGACCTCCTGCTCCATATTATTTCCTTGACTTAGCTGACCTCCTTCTCCATATTCTCTTTCCTTGACTTAGCTGACCTCCTTCTCCATATTCTCTTTCCTTGTCTTAGCTGACCTCCTGCTCCATATTCTCTTTCCTTGTCTTAGCTGACCTCCTTCTCCATATTCTCTTTCCTTGTCTTAGCTGACCTTCTCCATATTCTCTTTCCGTGTCTTAGCTGACCTCCTGCTCCATATTCTCTTTCCTTGACTTAGCTGACCTGCTCCATATTCTCTTTCCTTGACTTAGCTGACCTCCTGCTCCATATTCTCTTTCCTTGACTTAGCTGACCTCCTGCTCCATATTCTCTTTCCTTGACTTAGCTGACCTCCTCCATATTCTCTTTCCTTGACTTAGCTGACCTCCTGCTCCATATTCTCTTTCCTTGACTTAGCTGACCTCCTGCTCCATATTCTCTTTCCTTGACTTAGCTGACCTCCTGCTCCATATTCTCTTTCCTTGACTTAGCTGACCTCCTGCTCCATATTATATTTCCTTGACTTAGCTGACCTCCTTCTCCATATTCTCTTTCCTTGTCTTAGCTGACCTCCTTCTCCATATTCTCTTTCCTTGTCTTAGATGACCTCCTTCTCCATATTCTCTTTCCGTGTCTTAGCTGACCTGCTCCATATTCTCTTTCCTTGTCTTAGCTGACCTCCTGCTCCATATTCTCTTTCCTTGACTTAGCTGACCTGCTCCATATTCTCTTTCCTTGACTTAGCTGACCTCCTCCATATTCTCTTTCCTTGACTTAGCTGACCTCCTGCTCCATCCTCTTTCCTTGAATTAGCTGACCTCCTGCTCCATCCTCTTTCCTTGACTTAGCTGACCTCCTGCTCAATATTCTCTTTCCTTGACTTAGCTGACCTCCTGCTCCATATTCTCTTTCCTTGACTTAGCTGACCTCCTGCTCCATATTCTCTTTCCTTGACTTAGCTGACCTCCTGCTCCATATTCTCTTTCCTTGACTTAGCTGACCTCCTGCTCCATATTCTCTTTCCTTGACTTAGCTGACCTCCTGCTCCATATTCTCTTTCCTTGTCTTAGCTGACCTCCTGCTCCATATTCTCTTTCCTTGACTTAGCTGACCTGCTCCATATTCTCTTTCCTTGTCTTAGCTGACCTGCTCCATATTCTCTTTCCTTGTCTTAGCTGACCTGCTCCATATTCTCTTTCCTTGTCTTAGCTGACCTCCTGCTCCATATTCTCTTTCCTTGACTTAGCTGACCTCCTGCTCCATATTATATTTCCTTGTCTTAGCTGACCTCCTGCTCCATATTCTCTTTCCTTGTCTTAGCTGACCTCCTGCTCCATATTCTCTTTCCTTGTCTTAGCTGACCTCCTGCTCCATATTCTCTTTCCTTGTCTTAGCTGACCTCCTGCTCCATATTCTCTTTCCTTGTCTTAGCTGACCTCCTGCTCCGGTCTTCCTTTAGCTCATCCCGCTTTTTTTTGTCATGACCGATAAAGAATTCAGGAGTTCCAACTCTACTGCTGTGACTCAGGGGTGGTCTGCGTCTTAAAAGCTTTTGAGTTCAATCAGAGAGAGTAACGGGTAATAACAGAGTGCTTTTGGACTAAAATAAGACCCCATAAACAGTACTTTGATAGAGTTCAACATTTTACAGGTTTTTATCAGAGAGAGAGATGCTGGTCCTACTCGTACCTCTCTCAACTCCCCTATCCTACAGAGGGCTTTGTCTTGACTCTGGCTTAGAATGGTCTGAGGAGAAAAGCAGAACATCAGTGTAGTTAATGAGAAGCATTTAGTGAGTGTGGATAGAAGTGTTTTCCATCCTCCAATAGTACACAGCATGTCTATATGTAATCTGGTATTGAGGCAGTTTAGGAAAATTACCTGGCTTTTCTCTTTCTCTCTCTGTACCGTTCTGTAGGTAGTGACCAACTGGGCGGGGGAGTGAACACAGAGAAAGACAGAGAGACAAACAGAAAAAGAGAAATCGATGGAATGATAAAGACAATGGTTAGAAAGGTAAATCAAACATGGACATGTATGCATAGCAGGCCCAGTCCCTACTCATCTGAATTAGAGGCCGACTATATGAGAGAGACGACTGATCATAGTGACTGGTACATCAGAGGTGTATTATAGACATACAGCATCCTAACTTCCTGCTCTAGATCATAGTCACTCATTACTTGCTGAAACAGTAATCACCTATTGATTGCATAGTTATTACACTTTGATTTCTTTTGAGACTCATTTCTACAAGCCACCTCAGCGCATTTGAACCCCCACCTCAGAGCATTTGAACCCCCACCTCAGAGCATTTGAACCCCCACCTCAGAGCATTTGAACCCCCACCTCAGAGCATTTGAACCCCCACCTCAGAGTATTTCCCTCTGTAGTTCCCCAGGCTCTTCTCCACCCTGTGTAGCCGATGGATCAGCTGTTCTCTAGACAGGGCAGACAGGACCTCAGGGCTACCATATGACTCCTCTGCCTCGCTCTCAATGTCTGATGGAGGGTCGTAGGCTGGGGTGGGAGGGTTGGCAGAGGGGGAGGCCAGGGCCTCATTCTCCCCCATGGGGGTGAGGGAGTTGAGAGAGGGGCTGCGGTTCAAGCCCTCTTTGGGCGGGGAACGGAAGAGGCCCTCGGCCCGGCTGGCACCGCGGAGGAGGAGAGACTCCACAGAGGGGACACGGAGCTTCTGGGTAAACGACTGGGACTCCTCTCTCTGTGTGGAGAAGGACAGGACAGTGGAGTGTATTACTTAATTCATTTCCATGATAGCCAACTACACTGAACTGAAATGCATGTACATAGCCTTTGCTAGAGACTAGAGGTCGACCTCTACTAGAGACATGGGATAAGAATGAGGGTTAAAGAACAAAGCCACTCCTTCTGTTAAACTATCTACATCCAGATGTTTATCAGAATGCATCTTCTATTACCCCTGCAGATGATTCACTGTCATAGCAACTTTATAACAACCTTCATTCTTAGTTGCTTTACCTGTTCTGAAATTAGGACATAACAGCCACATTTAAAGGATAAGGTAAAAAGGATGAACAAGCTAGAGGAAGATGTTAGGAGGATGGGTATGAACTTGCCTGAGGAGAAGCCCTCCCATCTCCATTGAGGCTTCCTCTGGGGGATCCTGCAGTGCCTCTCTATGGCAGGAGAGAAAGAGGTTAGAACAAACGTAACCATGGGTTAGTCAGGGGTGTCTCTGAAGTGGCACTCTATAACATAGATAGTGAACTACTTGGACCAGGCCCAAACAGCCTATTCCCTATAAAAGTGCACTACTTTTGAATATGGACCCTGTTGAAAGAGTAGTGCACTATATAGGGGTACCTGGACCTGTTAGTCTTCCATATGTCCCACACCCAGCCAGCCCTGGTACCTGGACCTGTTAGTCTTCCATATGTCCCACACCCAGCCAGCACTGTAGTGCTACGCCCTGATGACTCTGTACAGGGTCAAGCAATATTAGCCCTGATGACTCTGTACAGGGTCAAGCAATATTAGCCCTGATGACTCTGTACAGGGTCAAGCAATATTAGCCCTGATGACTCTGTACAGGGTCAAGCAATATTAGCCCTGATGACTCTGTACAGGGTCAAGCAATATTAGCAGGGCCATCTAATATACATGGCTCTGAACATCAGTATTGCTAGGACAGGAACAATGCAAGGCACTGTAGTTGGGTACCCTCATGGAAACTTGGGAGAAAACAGCGGGGTTAAACTACAACATAGAAGGCATCTCTCTACTGTAGTTTACAGGTATAGTAACAGAACAGAGAGGGGTTCAAATAGAACTACAAGTGATAGCCATTAGAAACTACAATGGGTAGCCATTTTTCTGCTCAGCAGCCATAACAAACAAACAAACAAACAGTCAAACTCAATTAGGAGCCAGCAGCTGAAGATGAAGGACAAAGGCTTGGCATTGCTGTACATGTGTCACTGCAGCAGGATGCTATTGTAGGCTAGCTGGAGCGTAGTATTGTGACCGTTATCTGGGTGGGCTGGATGGTTCAGACCATTTGTTAACTGGTTAACACTTTCCTCTTCCTGTTCACTCTCCTCCTTCCCATTGGTCTTTTGGAAACAGACATATTGCACAGTCAGAAGTAATCTCACACACCTATCTAAGCATGTCTGATATTGATCATACTAGATAATTTTATTTTAAAGGTCAAATTACAGTATCTATGGAACCAAGAAAATGAAATAGTCTACTTTAGATAACGCTTCATAGAATGACCTGAAAATATTGAATCACTACACAGCAGCAACCCCAGTTCACAAAGTGGTAACCTATATATGAGAGGCAGCTTTTTGTGACACAGATGAGAAAGGACACACTTCACAATGTGTTTGGTCTGCTGTAAGGCTACAAAGCTGGGTCTGCTTTGACTACAATAAAACAGGCATTTGCCTTTGGGCCAGAGTTCAGGCCTAGTGTGTTTTGTAGGTCATACCACTGACCGTGCCTCACAGGCACACAAAGAAAAGACAGAGTGGTGGAACACAGGCTAGCCCTGAATCAGTTATGTACAGTGCCTTGCGAAAGTATTCGGCCCCCTTGAACTTTGCGACCTTTTGCCACATTTCAGGCTTCAAACATAAAGATATAAAACTGTATTTTTTTGTGAAGAATCAACAACAAGTGGGACACAATCATGAAGTGGAACGACATTTATTGGATATTTCAAACTTTTTTAACAAATCAAAAACTGAAAAATTGGGCGTGCAAAATTATTCAGCCCCTTTACTTTCAGTGCAGCAAAGTCTCTCCAGAAGTTCAGTGAGGATCTCTGAATGATCCAATGTTGACCTAAATGACTAATGATGATAAATACAATCCACCTGTGTGTAATCAAGTCTCCGTATAAATGCACCTGCACTGTGATAGTCTCAGAGGTCCGTTAAAAGCGCAGAGAGCATCATGAAGAACAAGGAACACACCAGGCAGGTCCGAGATACTGTTGTGAAGAAGTTTAAAGCCGGATTTGGATACAAAAAGATTTCCCAAGCTTTAAACATCCCAAGGAGCACTGTGCAAGCGATAATATTGAAATGGAAGAGTATCAGACCACTGCAAATCTACCAAGACCTGGCCGTCCCTCTAAACTTTCAGCTCATACAAGGAGAAGACTGATCAGAGATGCAGCCAAGAGGCCCATGATCACTCTGGATGAACTGCAGAGATCTACAGCTGAGGTGGGAGACTCTGTCCATAGGACAACAATCAGTCGTATATTGCACAAATCTGGCCTTTATGGAAGAGTGGCAAGAAGAAAGCCATTTCTTAAAGATATCCATAAAAAGTGTTGTTTAAAGTTTGCCACAAGCCACCTGGGAGACACACCAAACATGTGGAAGAAGGTGCTCTGGTCAGATGAAACCAAAATTGAACTTTTTGGCAACAATGCAAAACGTTATGTTTGGCGTAAAAGCAACACAGCTCATCACACTGAACACACCATCCCCACTGTCAAACATGGTGGTGGCAGCATCATGGTCTGGGCCTGCTTTTCTTCAGCAGGGACAGGGAAGATGGTTAAAATTGATGGGAAGATGGATGGAGCCAAATACAGGACCATTCTGGAAGAAAACCTGATGGAGTCTGCAAAAGACCTGAGACTGGGACGGAGATTTGTCTTCCAACAAGACAATGATCCAAAACATAAAGCAAAATCTACAATGGAATGGTTCAAAAATAAACATATCCAGGTGTTAGAATGGCCAAGTCAAAGTCCAGACCTGAATCCAATCGAGAATCTGTGGAAAGAACTGAAAACTGCTGTTCACAAATGCTCTCCATCCAACCTCACTGAGCTCGAGCTGTTTTGCAAAGAGGAATGGGAAAAAATGTCAGTCTCTCGATGTGCAAAACTGATAGAGATATACCCCAAGCGACTTACAGCTGTAATCGCAGCAAAGGGTGGCGCTACAAAGTATTAACTTAAGGGGGCTGAATCATTTTGCACGCCCAATTTTTCTGTTTTTGATTTGTTAAAAAAGTTTGAAATATCCAATAAATGTCGTTCCACTTCATGATTGTGTCCCACTTGTTGTTGATTCTTCACAAAAAAATACAGTTTTATATCTTTATGTTTGAAGCCTGAAATGTGGCAAAAGGTCGCAAAGTTCAAGGGGGCCGAATACTTTCGCAAGGCACTGTATGGCCTAACGTCATGCTGTACTGGTGTCATTCTACAACACATCCCCATTGCCACAACATCTACAAACACAGCCAGTGGTTAACATGGACAGGTTAGTATGCCACTATTGTGTTACACGATCCCGTCTAGGATCCTGGCTAGGTTAGGTCATGTGTGCTAGACAAGGCACAGTCCGATGCAGGAAGTGAGCTGTGGATCATTCTGGGAAGATGTTCCCTTCACTCAGTCCTCTTTTCCAGGTCTGACAGGACATGTGAAGGCAGTAATGGAGGAAACTAGGTGGAGCTGTTGCTTAGCCTACAACTAACCGATTGTCTCAGATCTAAGAAGGGACGTAAACAAGGGCAAGATAACATCTTCCTGGAATGAAACAGAATCACTATGGTAAATAGTACTGGACATCTGGTTGTGAAGACTGAAGGATGCAGTCTCGTACAGTCTGTCATGGTGTGTAAGTGACAGCAATCAGCCATTCGTCCAGTTTGCTCCCTACTCCTTCCCCATCAATAATGGAAGATCTGAGGGGGCTGGATAGGTAAAAGCAGGGTAGAGGTGGAGCTCTGTAGTGGTATAAGCAGGGTAGTGGTGGAGCTCTGTAGTGGTATAAGCAGGGTAGTGGTGGAGCAGGATGTGGTCTCTGTAGTGGTATAAGCAGGGTAGTGGTGGAGCAGGATGTGGTCTCTGTAGTGGTATAAGCAGGGTAGTGGTGGAGCAGGATGTGGTCTCTGTAGTGGTATAAGCAGGGTAGAGGTGGAGCTCTGTAGTGGTATAAGCAGGGTAGTGGTGGAGCTCTGTAGTGGTATAAGCAGGGTAGTGGTGGAGCAGGATGTGGTCTCTGTAGTGGTATAAGCAGGGTAGTGGTGGAGCAGGATGTGGTCTCTGTAGTGGTATAAGCAGGGTAGTGGTGGAGCAGGATGTGGTCTCTGTAGTGGTATAAGCAGGGTAGTGGTGGAGCAGGATGTGGTCTCTGTAGTGGTATAAGCAGGGTAGTGGTGGAGCAGGATGTGGTCTCTGTAGTGGTATAAGCAGGGTAGAGGTGGAGCTCTGTAGTGGTATAAGCAGGGTAGAGGTGGAGCTCTGTAGTGGTATAAGCAGGGTAGTGGTGGAGCTCTGTAGTGGTATAAGCAGGGTAGTGGTGGAGCTCTGTAGTGGTATAAGCAGGGTAGTGGTGGAGCAGGATGTGGTCTCTGTAGTGGTATAAGCAGGGTAGTGGTGGAGCAGGATGTGGTCTCTGTAGTGGTATAAGCAGGGTAGTGGTGGAGCAGGATGTGGTCTCTGTAGTGGTATAAGCAGGGTAGAGGTGGAGCTCTGTAGTGGTATAAGCAGGGTAGTGGTGGAGCTCTGTAGTGGTATAAGCAGGGTAGTGGTGGAGCTCTGTAGTGGTATAAGCAGGGTAGTGGTGGAGCTCTGTAGTGGTATAAGCAGGGTAGTGGTGGAGCAGGATGTGGTCTCTGTAGTGGTATAAGCAGGGTAGAGGTGGAGCTCTGTAGTGGTATAAGCAGGGTAGTGGTGGAGCTCTGTAGTGGTATAAGCAGGGTAGTGGTGGAGCTCTGTAGTGGTATAAGCAGGGTAGTGGTGGAGCTCTGTAGTGGTATAAGCAGGGTAGTGGTGGAGCTCTGTAGTGGTATAAGCAGGGTAGTGGTGGAGCTCTGTAGTGGTATAAGCAGGGTAGTGGTGGAGCTCTGTAGTGGTATAAGCAGGGTAGTGGTGGAGCTCTGTAGTGGTATAAGCAGGGTAGAGGTGGAGCTCTGTAGTGGTATAAGCAGGGTAGAGGTGGAGCTCTGTAGTGGTATAAGCAGGGTAGTGGTGGAGCTCTGTAGTGGTATAAGCAGGGTAGTGGTGGAGCTCTGTAGTGGTATAAGCAGGGTAGTGGTGGAGCTCTGTAGTGGTATAAGCAGGGTAGTGGTGGAGCTCTGTAGTGGTATAAGCAGGGTAGAGGTGGAGCTCTGTAGTGGTATAAGCAGGGTAGAGGTGGAGCTCTGTAGTGGTATAAGCAGGGTAGTGGTGGAGCTCTGTAGTGGTATAAGCAGGGTAGTGGTGGAGCTCTGTAGTGGTATAAGCAGGGTAGTGGTGGAGCTCTGTAGTGGTATAAGCAGGGTAGAGGTGGAGCTCTGTAGTGGTATAAGCAGGGTAGAGGTGGAGCTCTGTAGTGGTATAAGCAGGGTAGAGGTGGAGCTCTGTAGTGGTATAAGCAGGGTAGAGGTGGAGCTCTGTAGTGGTATAAGCAGGGTAGAGGTGGAGCTCTGTAGTGGTATAAGCAGGGTAGAGGTGGAGCTCTGTAGTGGTATAAGCAGGGTAGAGGTGGAGCTCTGTAGTGGTATAAGCAGGGTAGTGGTGGAGCTCTGTAGTGGTATAAGCAGGGTAGTGGTGGAGCTCTGTAGTGGTATAAGCAGGGTAGTGGTGGAGCAGGATGTGGTCTCTGTAGTGGTATAAGCAGGGTAGTGGTGGAGCAGGATGTGGTCTCTGTAGTGGTATAAGCAGGGTAGTGGTGGAGCAGGATGTGGTCTCTGTAGTGGTATAAGCAGGGTAGTGGTGGAGCAGGATGTGGTCTCTGTAGTGGTATAAGCAGGGTAGTGGTGGAGCAGGATGTGGTCTCTGTAGTGGTATAAGCAGGGTAGTGGTGGAGCAGGATGTGGTCTCTGTAGTGGTATAAGCAGGGTAGTGGTGGAGCAGGATGTGGTCTCTGTAGTGGTATAAGCAGGGTAGTGGTGGGGTGGAGCAGGATGTGGTCTCTGTAGTGGTATAAGCAGGGTAGTGGTGGAGCTCTGTAGTGGTATAAGCAGGGTAGAGGTGGAGCTCTGTAGTGGTATAAGCAGGGTAGTGGTGGAGCTCTGTAGTGGTATAAGCAGGGTAGAGGTGGAGCTCTGTAGTGGTATAAGCAGGGTAGTGGTGGAGCAGGATGTGGTCTCTGTAGTGGTATAAGCAGGGTAGTGGTGGAGCAGGATGTGGTCTCTGTAGTGGTATAAGCAGGGTAGTGGTGGAGCAGGATGTGGTCTCTGTAGTGGTATAAGCAGGGTAGAGGTGGAGCAGGATGTGGTGTCTGTAGTGGTATAAGCAGGGTAGTGGTGGAGCAGGATGTGGTCTCTGTAGTGGTATAAGCAGGGTAGTGGTGGAGCAGGATGTGGTCTCTGTAGTGGTAAAAGCAGGGTAGAGGTGGAGCTCTGTAGTGGTATAAGCAGGGTAGAGGTGGAGCTCTGTAGTGGTATAAGCAGGGTAGAGGTGGAGCTCTGTAGTGGTATAAGCAGGGTAGAGGTGGAGCTCTGTAGTGGTATAAGCAGGGTAGAGGTGGAGCTCTGTAGTGGTATAAGCAGGGTAGAGGTGGAGCTCTGTAGTGGTATAAGCAGGGTAGAGGTGGAGCTCTGTAGTGGTATAAGCAGGGTAGAGGTGGAGCTCTGTAGTGGTATAAGCAGGGTAGAGGTGGAGCTCTGTAGTGGTATAAGCAGGGTAGTGGTGGAGCAGGATGTGGTCTCTGTAGTGGTATAAGCAGGGTAGTGGTGGAGCAGGATGTGGTCTCTGTAGTGGTATAAGCAGGGTAGTGGTGGAGCAGGATGTGGTCTCTGTAGTGGTATAAGCAGGGTAGTGGTGGAGCAGGATGTGGTCTCTGTAGTGGTATAAGCAGGGTAGTGGTGGAGCAGGATGTGGTCTCTGTAGTGGTATAAGCAGGGTAGTGGTGGAGCAGGATGTGGTCTCTGTAGTGGTATAAGCAGGGTAGTGGTGGAGCAGGATGTGGTCTCTGTAGTGGTATAAGCAGGGTAGTGGTGGAGCAGGATGTGGTCTCTGTAGTGGTATAAGCAGGGTAGTGGTGGAGCAGGATGTGGTCTCTGTAGTGGTATAAGCAGGGTAGTGGTGGAGCAGGATGTGGTCTCTGTAGTGGTATAAGCAGGGTAGTGGTGGAGCAGGATGTGGTCTCTGTAGTGGTATAAGCAGGGTAGTGGTGGAGCAGGATGTGGTCTCTGTAGTGGTATAAGCAGGGTAGTGGTGGAGCAGGATGTGGTCTCTGTAGTGGTATAAGCAGGGTAGTGGTGGAGCAGGATGTGGTCTCTGTAGTGGTATAAGCAGGGTAGTGGTGGAGCAGGATGTGGTCTCTGTAGTGGTATAAGCAGGGTAGTGGTGGAGCAGGATGTGGTGTCTGTAGTGGTATAAGCAGGGTAGAGGTGGAGCAGGATGTGGTCTCTGTAGTGGTATAAGCAGGGTAGAGGTGGAGCAGGATGTGGTCTCTGTAGTGGTATAAGCAGGGTAGTGGTGGAGCAGGATGTGGTGTCTGTAGTGGTATAAGCAGGGTAGTGGTGGAGTAGGAAGTGGTCTCTGTAGTGGTATAAGCAGGGTAGAGGTGGCGCAGGATGTGGTGTCTGTAGTAGTACAGTCTCTCAGGCCAGAGCAGATAAGTAAGGGCTATCTCTAGCAGATTACTACGAGTACTGGTCTAGTGGTACTGTGTCAACAGCTAACTATCCAGCCTAACTTGGCTTCCAAACCCCAGGTGATGGAATGTCAAGGACATATGCAGTCAAACACAATAAGAAACTTGGTTAATAGGATGGCTGCTAGCCTAGAGGGCTCCAAGAGGGCTAACATGGAAAGGTTAGTATGCCACTATTGTGTTACACTGAACAGCTCTTTGCAGTGTGAGAAACAAATACATTTATAAAAAGGTACGTTTACTTCCAGTTAAGGGTTTTATCAACACACAGTCACAAACAGGTTATATTTATGGGCTAATATTAGGAAATAATTCATACTTAACATTGCTCAAAGCAGCAACACATCTGAGTCAGTACCTTAATTTAAACAATTTGCCTATTATTTGCAATATCTGTTGGTTGTACTCTACACTTATAGTCAGGTAATGTTTGATGAAAGATGACATGGTTCAATGGTGACAGTAGTGTAGGCCACATGTTAATTCTAAAGCAGTGTGATGACAACCTAGAGAAGGATTAGGCCCATCTCTAAACGCAGATAATGTGCAAATCCTCCAGATAGACGAGGCTCGCCAGCACAACCTGCTCTGTTTTTCAAAAGCAATCTAGCCTACAGCCTAGTCAAGTTATCAAGGTGGGGTCAAACTAGCTTGTAGCCTAGTCTAGTTGCCTGTAGCCTAGTCAAGTTAGCAGGGTAGGGTCAAACTAGCTTGTAGCCTAGTCTAGTTACCAGGATGGGCTCAAACTAGCCTGTAGCCTAGTCTAGTTACCAGGGTGGGGTCAAACAAGCTTGTAGCCTTGTCTAGTTACCAGGGTGGGCTCAAACTAGCCTGTAGCCTAGTCTAGTTACCAGGGTGGGGTCAAACAAGCTTGTAGCCTAGTCTAGTTACCAGGGTGGGGTCAAACAAGCTTGTAGCCTAGTCTAGTTACCAGGGTGGGGTCAAACTAGCTTGTAGCCTAGTCTAGTTACAAGGGTGGGGTCAAACTAGCCTACAGCCTAGTCTAGTTACCAGGGTGGGGTCAAACTAGCTTGTAGCCTAGTCTAGTTACAAGGGTGGGGTCAAACTAGCCTACAGCCTAGTCTAGTTACCAGGGTGGGGTCAAACTAGCTTGTAGCCTAGTCTAGTTACAAGGGTGGGGTCAAACTAGCCTACAGCCTAGTCTAGTTACCAGGGTGGGGTCAAACTAGCTTGTAGCCTAGTCTAGTTACAAGGGTGGGGTCAAACTAGCCTACAGCCTAGTCTAGTTACCAGGGTGGGGTCAATTTAGCCTCTCTGGAGAGACCTAAAAATAGCTGTGCAGTGAAGCTCCCCATCCAAACTGGCAGAGCTTGAGAGGATCTGCAGAAAAGAATGGGAGAAACTCCCCAAATACAGGTGTGCCAAGCTTGTAGAGTCATACTCAAGAAGACTCGAGGCTCTAACCGCTGCCAAAGTTGCTTCAACAAAGTACTGGATAAAGGGTCTGAATACTTATGTAAACGTGATGAGGTTAAAAAATATATATTAGAATACATTTGCAATAATTTCTAAAAACCTGTTTTAATTTGTCATTATGGGGTATTGTGCATAGTTTGATGAGGAAAAAAAAAAGATTTAATACATTTTATAATAAGGCTGTAACATAACAAAATGTGGAAAAAGTCAAGGGGTCTGAATTAGAGGTCGACTGATTATGATTTTTCAACGCCGATACCGATTAAATCGGCCGATTTCATTTTATTTGTAATAATGACAATTACAACAATACTGAATGAACACTTATTTTAACTTAATATAATACATCAATAAAATCAATTTAGCTTCAAATAAATAATGAAACATGCTAAATTTGGTTTAAATAATGCAAAAACAAAGTGTTGGAGAAGAAAGTAAAAGTGCAATATGTGTAATGTAAGAAAGCTAACGTTTCAGTTCCTTGCTCAGAACATGAGAACATATGAAAGCTGGTGGTTCCTTTTAACATGAGTCTTCAATATTTCCAGGTAAGAAGTTTTAGGTTGTAGTTATTATAGGAATTATAGGACTATTTCCCTCTAAACCATTTGTATTTAATTAATCGTTGACTATTGGATGTTCTTACAGTCACTTTAGTATTGCCAGTGTAACCGTATAGCTTCCGTCCCTCTCCTCGCTCCTCCCTGGGCTCGAACCAGCAACACAACGACAACAGCCACCATATCGAAGCAGCGTTACCCATGCAGAGCAAGGGAAACAACCACTCCAAGGCTCGGAGCGAGTGAGTGACGTTTGAAACGCTAATAGCTTTCTTACATGGCAAATATTGCATGTTTACTTTCTTCTCCAACACTTTGTTTTTGCATTATTTAAACCAAATTTAACATGTTTCATTATTTATTTGAAGCTAAATTGATTTTATTGATGTATTATATTAAGTTAAAATAAGTGTTCATTCAGTATTGTTGTAATTGTCATTTTACAAATAAAATAAAATAAAATAAAAATCGTTATCGGCGTTTTTTGGTCCTCCAATAATCGGTATCGGCGTTGAAAAATCGTAATCGGTCGACCTCTAGTCCTAACCGACTTCCCAAAACTAGTTTGTTATCAAGAAATTTGTGGAGTGGTTGAAAAACTAGTTTTAATGACTCCAACCTAAGTGTATGTAAACTTCCGACTTCAACTGTATTAATAATTATATAGTTAATATAAGTAGACATGCAATCATTATTGACTGTAGCGCATCTAAAGCAACCACAAGCTACCGGTGGCTGAAAACACAATCATCACTTCAAGGGCGGTGCATTTAAAAAATAATTCCTTCATCCCTCCCTCACCCTGCAAGTGTCCACTTAATTTGAGGGCTGAGGGGATTGGGTGTCTTTTAATGCTGCAGTCCAAACACTTAAAAAAGACACACCCTATCCCCTCAGCCCTCAAATTAAGTGGACACTTCTGATGACGTACCATGACGCCTGACAAGTATACACTTAAGGGGCTAGGGAGGAAGGAATCATTTTTAAATGGACCACCTTGGCCGGAAATTCAGCACTCATTCATTCCGCGATGATAGTGTTTTCAGCCACCAGTAGCTTGTGGGTGCTTTATATGCGCTGCAGTCAATTATGATTGCATGTCTACTTACATTAAATATATAATTATTAATATAAGCCTACTGTATAATAGCTAGCTAAATAGCATTAGTCTGCCTAACTGGAACTTATGAAGAAGAAAACGAATAATTATACAATTTCCAAAAGCTAAACAAACAAAAACATCATTACTTTTATGAGATGTGTTTGTGCCTTCATGTACATTAGTAGCATAATTTCGAACTTATTTACATTCGTTTTTACTTACACTTGTATGTTGAGGTTTAAATTTTTGGCTAATTTTCTTACCGGCTGTACAATCGTCACGAAATGAATTATGGGGAGATTCAGGCCCGAAGTGAACATAATTGCAAACTCGATTAAAAACGAGGGGAGGAGGGCTTACTTTCCCTTGCTTGGCTAATAATTTGGACCACCCCCCAAGATGGCGACGGGGATTCTCCCAAGTGCATAAGGTGAGGGTAAGTCTAAGTGTTTGGACTGCAACAAGGTCCTTATGCTTCCAAAACCGTACAGCAAGCAACGGCGTGTTAATGTTCCGATTGAAAGTCGGAGCGCTTAAAAAAGATGCTACACATAGGATGTATTTTTTATTTTTGCACTGTAATTTCAGAAAGTGTCCATAATATCTGGCGCTAATAGTAGAATGATAGTGTTTCGCAGTATTACATACTTACCCGCCAGTGTTGTGATTGGCTTTAATATTCACCTATTGATTTCTCCCGCCAGAGTGGCATCTTTCATCACTGGAAAAGCTGTTCTGACTTTGGTTGTCATCTAGTGGAAATCACTGCCATTTCCTGGTTGCTAAAATGCTACCCTGTTCGCTCAATTTCAGGTTATGTGAGAACATGCACTGAATGGTGTAGGGAATCATTGCACAATATCTAAAGCGCTGTGAAATATTTTAAATAACTAAAAATATAAGCTATTGAAAATATATTTAATGGTACAATGATTCCCAACCATTTTCAATGCTTGTATTCTCACAAACCGAAATTGAGCAAACAGTGTAGAATTTTTGCAACCAGGAAGTGACAGACCAATTTTCACTAGATAACCCAGCCAGAAAGACAGAACAGCTATCCCAGTTTGTCAACAGATGCTGCTCCGGTGGGAGAAAACAATTGGCAATCACAACACTGGCGGGTAAGTAATACTGTGAAACACTATCATTCCACTATTACTGCAGATATGGACATTTTCTGAAATTACAATGCAGAATGTTTATAAAATTCCCTCGTCCAATGTCAATGACTTATGTATAATGGAACTGAGAGTCATGATTAAGGCCAAGGACTAGTAGGAACTAACTAGCTAACATTACAGTACTAGTTAAGTGTCTCAGTCAATTAATTATGTAAAGATGCCCTGGCTGGCACAGACAACAACAATTGATTTGATTATATTTATGTAAAACAAGAACTATTGTTTTAGTGTTTCTAACATGACACTAGCTAGTATAGATTAGTTTAATTAGCCAACTAATATATACATCAATGATGTCGCTCTTGCTGCTGGTGATTCTCTGATCCACCTCTACACATACGACAGCATTTCTGTATACTTCTGGCCCTTCTTTGGACACTGTGTTAACTAACCTCCAGGCGAGCTTCAATGCCATTCAACTCTCCTTCCATGGCCTCCAACTGCTCTTAAATGCTAGTAAAACTAAATGCATGCTCTTCAACCGATCGCTGCCTGCACCTGCCCGCCCGCCCGTCCAGCATCACTACTCTGGACGGTTCTAGGTGTCTGGCTAGACTGACCTAGGTGTCTGGCTAGACTGTAAACTCTCCTTCCAGACTCACATTAAGCATCTCCAATCCAAAATTAAATCTAGAATTGGCTTCCTATTTCGTAACAAAGCATCCTTCACTCATGCTGCCAAACATACCCTCGTAAAACTGACCATCCTGCCGATCCTTGACTTCGGCGATGTCAATTACAAAATAGCCTACAACACTCTACTCTGCAAATTGGATGCAGTCAATCACAGTGCCATCCGTCTTGTCACCAAAGCCCCATATACTACCCACCACTGCAACCTGTATGCTCTCATTGGCTGGCCCTCGCTTCAAATTCGTCGCCAAACGCATTGGCTCCAGGTCATCTATAAGTCTTTGCTAAGGTAAAGCCCAGCCTTATCTCAACTCACTGGTCACCATAGCAGCACCCACCCATAGCACACGCTCCAGCAGGTATATTTCACTGGTCACCCCCAAAGCCAATTCCTCTTTGGCAGCCTTTCCTTCCAGTTCTCTGTTGCCAACGACTGGAACGAATTGCAAAAATCACTAAAGCTGGAGACTCCCATCTCCCACACTAGCTTTAAGCACCAGCTGTCAGAGCAGCTCACAGATCACTGCACCTGTACATAACCCATCTGTAATTAGCCCATCCAACTTGCACCCCAGTATCTCTACTTGCACAATCATCTTCTGCACATCTATCACTCCAGTGTTAAATTGCTAAATTGTAAATATTTCGCCACTATGGCCCATTTACTGCCTTACCTCCCTTATCTTACCTCATTTGCACACACTGTATTTAGACTTTTTCTATAGTATTATTGACTGTATGTTTGTTTATTCCATGTGTAACTCTGTTGTTGTATGTGTCGAACTGCTTTGCTTTATCTTAGCCAGGTCGCAGTTGTAAATGAGAACAAGTTCTCATTCACAACTAGCCTACCAGGTTAAATAAAGGTTAAATAAATAAAACTAACTTGAGACTTTAGTTCTGAGCTGCTCAGACTATCGATTATAAGCAGTAACTAACTAGACATTAGTTTCGTTTTACAGAATAGTACTAGTAGCAGGGAGATCCTAGCTAGACATGAGTGCGGTTATACATGTTGTGTTTAACCGAAAACAATAAGGTAGCAAGCAAGCCTAGACTTAGGTTCTAGTTATCTAGCTAGCTTCGCAAATCAAAATAATGTATTCTCTGCTAACTAACGTTAGCTAGCTTGCTAACGCTGTAGCTCGACCAGCTGAGCCTGACAACTAGCTAACGTTAGCTGAACCAACCTGCTGGGCCTGTTGCGGTGACTGCGCATTCCTTTGCGCCGATTGCTCCTCGTTCATCTTTTGCTTTAGTTTCATAAACATATTATCACCCAGATTCTGTACTTCCAAGTGAAATATATTGTTTTAAAATGTAATTCCTGCATCCAGCATTCTTACTGGTCGCTAGTCTTTCATATCTTGCAGGTGACTAGAGCGCATGTGCAGCCGGCGTGGAGCAAAATTAGCAACCGAGTGGCCATCACAGATACATTCATTATTATTTTAATTGTTAATATTGTAAATGTATCACTTAATAATCTCCAAAGTACGCTTTTGGCAATATGTACATTGTTACATTATGCCGTTAAAGCAAATTTTATTGAATTGATAGAACAACATGCCAGATATTTCCCCGGATGTATAAATGTGAAGCATCCGGTTTGCTTTCCAACCACTACTCACTACCAAATAAAGTGATGAAAGGAGACCCAGGGTTTCTCCCAGCTTCAGTGGGAGAAGCTGGAGCTAGATTGAGTTTGGCCAACATTCTGCACATTTTCTCATCGATAAGACATTTGATCTCCGTACAGTTTTGTTTTTTGTTTACAAAACTAGAATCTACAAAAAATAGAATGGACTGTGTTTTGTACACTTTACCCTTTGCCAAAGTATAAATAAATTGCGTTGTTTAGGACTTTATAGAGTAGGCGTTACCTAACATATGCAAATAAATGTTAGAATGCGCCAATAGGATCTCACTATCTGTGCTTGGTTCTGCCCCCTCCTTGCCTCTTCTGCCCGCTATGATTAATTTGCTCACATTGGAAACGAAAGGCTCTGGTCTATCTTGAGTTAGTTACAGTTGTTGCTGCTTTTGTTACAGTATTGACTTGCCTAGTTAAATGAAGGTCAAATTTTAAAAACAAAGGGCAAGAAGGTAGAGACAAAACACCAGTCTCAACGTCAACAGTGAAGAGGCTACTCTGGGATGCTGGCCTTCTGAAGCAGAGTTCCTCTGTCCAGTGTCTGTGTTCTTTTGCCCATCTTAATATTGTATTTTTATTGGCCAGACTGAGATGTCTTTTTCTTTGCAACTCTGCCTAGAAGGCCAGCATCCCAGAGTCGCCTCTTCACTGTTGACGTTGAGACTGGTGTTTTGCGGGTACTATTTAATGAAGCTACCAGTTGAGGACTTGTAGGGCATCTGTTTCTCAAACTAGACACGCTAATGTACTTGTCCTCTTGCTCAGTTGTGCACCAGAGACTCCTAGGGAGTAGTACACAGCATTGTATGAGATCTTGAGTTTTTTGGCAATTTCTCACATGGCATGGGCATCATTTCTCAGAACAAGAATAGACTGACGAGTTTCAGAAGAAAGTGCTTTGTTTCTGGCCATTTTGAGCCTGTAATCGAACCCACAAATGTTGATGCTCCAGATACTCAACTAGTCTAAAGAAGGCCAGTTTTATTGCTTTAATCAGAACAACAGTTTTCAGCTGCATTAAAATCATTTAAAAATGATTTTCTAATGATCAATCAGCTTTTTAAAATTATAAACTTGGATTAGCTAACATAACGTGCCATTGGAACACAGGAGTGATGGTTGCTGATAATGGGCCTCTGTACGCTTATGTAGATATTCAGTAAAAAAAAAAAAATGCTGTTTCCAGCAACAATAATAATTTACAACATTAACGATGTCTACACTGTATTTCGGATCAATTGGATGTTGTTTTAATGGACAAAACATTTGCTTTTCTTTAAAAAACAAGGACCCCACACTTTTGAACGGTAGTGCATTTCCAGTTTGTGACTCTGTTATTGGGATCTCCATCCATATATATTTCGAAATTGTTTGTAAAAATATATATTTGTAACACTGTCATGTTGCACTGAGCCTTGCTGTTAGAAAACCACATCAGTGTCCAACTTTCGGGTGTCACAGATGCACCTCCCTGACTTCACTCCTCAACTTTCGTCTGTAAGTTTTTATTTGATTAAAAAAATTAGTTGGTTGCTTTGATTACCATTCAAACGAGCCCAATATTAAGCTATGGCAAGCACAGTGGGACAAATTATGCACATTATGGGTTTGAGGGTGTTCGGCACTTCTTAGTTCGAAGAAACGACTAGCAACGTTTAAAATGTCCAAACTATTATTTTGTGAGCTAACAAATTTGACTCTAGCAATTCAGTTTTCAGTTTAATAGATACTGTTAAAATGTAAGGAACTAACTTTTAAATCAACTTCCAGTGTGTATCTTTGGTGTGAAGATGCAGTGTAGGTTAAGAACAGAAGGCACTGTAAACCACTAGATCCATTATGGGTTGACAACTACAGTAACATGTCCATGTACCCTCACATAATTTTAAAATGCTACAATTTAGCCCCATTACAAATCCAAGTCTAATCTGAGTCTTGTGAGAAAATACAACAATAATTATTGTCATCAACTATATCCCAATCAAAATATTTATTCTTACTGATAGTAGCCTGAAGAGTAGCCTGAAGATGATTAGATACATGGGGAATGTTCCACAGGTCAATAATATCAAAATAAGAAAGGCGGCAAGTATTTTTAAAATACAGGCTGAATTTTTTTTTTAGAGTCGCTAACCAAGCGTTAGCACATTGAATAACATCTTTCTAAGTAGTTTCTAATTTGAGTTATTTTGTTGTTACAGCTTGCCTTGTGTTACTTTGTTTACTGTCCTGTATTGTAGTCTACCATTACCTGTATACTGTCCTGTATTGTAGTCTACCATTACCTGTTTACTGTCCTGTATTGTAGTCTACCATTACCTGTATACTGTCCTGTATTGTAGTCTACCATTACCTGTATACTGTCCTGTATTGTAGTCTACCATTACCTGGTTACTGTCCTGTTGTAACGGTTCTCTTGTTGTGAAGTAGAGGCGGACCAAAAAGCAGCGTGGTTGTTATTCATTGTACTTTAATAACGAAACTGTACATGAAAAACTAACAAAACAACAAACGTGCAAAAACCTAAAACAGTCCTATCTGGTGCAAACACAGAGACCGGAACAATCACCCACAAACACAGTGAAACCCAGGCTACCTAAGTATGATTCTCAATCAGAGACAACTAATGACACCTGCCTCTGATTGAGAACCATACTAGGCCGAAACATAGAAATACCCCAAAACATAGAAAAACAAACATAGACTGCCCACCCAACTCACGCCCTGACCATGCTAAATAAATACAAAACAAAGGAAATAAAGGTCAGAACGTGACAGTACCCCCCCCCCCCCCCCCCCAAAGGTGCGGACTCCGGCCGCAAAACCTTAACCTATAGGGGAGGGTCTGGGTGGGCGTCTGTCCGCGGTGGCGGCTCTGGTGCTGGACGTGGCCCCCACTTCACCATAGTCTTAGTCTGAGTTATTGTCCGCTTCCGTGGCCTCCTAACCATGGCGACCCTTCTCAATGGACAGAGGGGCGGCAGCTCGGGACAGAGGGGCGACAGCTTGGGACAGAGGGGCTCTGGCGCCTATGGGCTGAGGGGCTCTGGCGCCTCTGGGCTGAGGGGCGGCACTGGCGGCCCCTGGGCTGACTGGCGGCCTCTGGGCTGACTGGCGGCACTGGCGGCCCCTGCTGACTGGCGGCACTGGCGGCCCCTGGCTGACTGGCGGCACTGGCGGCCCCTGGCTGACTGGTAGCTCAGATGGCGCTGGGCAGACGGGAAGCTCCGGCGACGCTGGAGAGGAAGGCTCTGGCAGCGCTGGACTGAGTAGCTCTGGTGCCTCTGGAATGAGGGGCGGGAGCTCTGGTAGCTCCGAACAGGCAGGAGACTCCGGCTGCGCTGGAGAGGAGGAAGGCTCTGGCAGCGCTGGAGAGGCGGGAGACTCCGACAGCGCTGGAGAGGAGGAAGGCTCCGGCAGCGCTGGACAGGCGGGAGCCCCTGTAAGGATGAACCGGAGAGACAGCCTGGTGCGGGGGGCTGCCACCGGAGCGCTGGTGCGTGGAGGTGGTGACGGATAGACCGGACCGTGCAGGCCCACTGGAGCTCTTGAGCACCAAGCCTGCCCAACCTTACCCGGTTGAATGGTCCCGGTCGCCCTGCCAGTGCGGCGTGGTGGAATAACCCGCACTGGACTATGCAGGCGAACCGGGGACACCGTGCGCAAGCCATGTAAGCCGGCCCAAGGCGACGCACTGGAGACCAGATGCGTAGAGCCGGCTTCATGGCACTTGGCTCGATGCCCACTCTAGCCCGGCCGATACGCGGAGCTGGAATGTACCGCACCGGGCTATGCACCCGCACTGGGGACACCGTGCACTTCGCAGCATAACACGGTGCCTGCCCGGTCTCTCCAGCCCCCCGGTAAGCACAGGAAGTTGGTGCAGGTCTCCTACCTGGCTTCGCCACACTTCCTGTGTGCCCCCCCCAAGAAATTTTTGGGGCTGACTCTCAGGCTTCCTACCGCGCCGCCGTGCTTGCTTCTCCAACTCCATTCTTCTATACCCTTCTTCGCATTGCTCCAGCGAATCCCAGGCGGGCTCCGGCACTCCTCCTGGGTCGACCGCCCACCTGTCTGTTTCCTCCCAAGTAGTATAGTCCAGACATTGCTGCCTCTCCTGCTGTTGCCCGTTACCACGCCGCTTGGTCCTGTTGTGGTGGGTGATTCTGTAACGGTTCTCTTGTTGTGAAGTAGAGGCAGACCAAAAAGCAGCTTGGTTGTTATTCATTGTACTTTAATAACGAAACTGTACATGAAAAACTAACAAAACAACAAACGTGCGAAAACCTAAAACAGTCCTATCTGGTGCAAATACAGAGACAGGAACAATCACCCACAAACACACAGTGAAACCCAGGCTACCTAAGTATGATTCTCAATCAGAGACAACTAATGACACCTGCCTCTGATTGAGAACCATACTAGGCCGAAACATAGAAATACCCCAAAACATAGAAAAACAAACATAGACTGCCCACCCAACTCACGCCCTGACCATACTAAATAAATACAAAACAAAGGAAATAAAGGTCAGAACGTGACACCTGTATTGTAGTCTACCATTACCTGGTTACTGTCCTGTATTGTAGTCTACCATTACCTGGTTACTGTCCTGTATTGTAGTCTACCATTACCTGGTTACTGTCCTGTATTGTAGTCTACCATTAACTGTCTGTTTTTGAATGGTATCAATAAAACCTAATATCTCATTAAAATGCTACAGTAGTACTGTACTGTTGAGGGGAGCTTGCAGGAAGCATTTTTCTGTACCGTTTACACCTGCTGTATCTTGAGCATGTGTAGCTATAAGGGCTGCTGTGCAACAAAGAAAATGAACACCCTGCAGTTCAACTCACCTTTCTTGTACTAAACATACTTACTATGACTGTGAGATGTGGTTGTCATACCTAGGTAGTTAAAGATTAATGTACTAACTGTAAAATGCTTTGAATGAGAGCATCTGCTAAATAACTGAATTGTAATGTAAGTGCTGTTAACTGCAAGGAGGAAGGCTGGAGGAGGGTCCTGATATTGGACATTACAGTCTTGTTGAAACACATGTAGACCAACTATAATGTTGTCTCTCCACAGTTGGATTTTGAGACATGTTCATCCTCGGTCGGTAGGACCCATCAAATTATATGTCATTTCACTACAGAGTAGTAAGAATGGCTGCCCAGGTGACATCTTTGGCCAGACTCCCAGAACCTGTTCCAATGAGATGGTCTCCTGGGGTAATATTCTTCTGTCCTACTGCTACAACACATGCATGAGCACACACACACCATACACACTCCCCTGACATCCATTAGTGTTTGTTCAGCATGGTAGTGCTGTTTCTGTTTTGTGTTGTTGTGACAGGTTCCATCTCTCCTTTGTGCTGTTATTTTATTGTGACAGGTTCCATCTCTCCTTTGTGCTGGTGTTATTTTATTGTGACAGGTTCCATCTCTCCTTTGTGCTGTTATTACTTTGTGACAGGTTCCATCTCTCCTTTGTGCTGGTGTTATTTTATTGTGACAGGTTCCATCTCTCCTTTGTGCTGGTGTTATTTTATTGTGACAGGTTCCATCTCTCCTTTGTGCTGGTGTTATTTTATTGTGACAGGTTCCATCTCTCCTTTGTGCTGTTATTACTTTGTGACAGGTTCCATCTCTCCTTTGTGCTGGTGTTATTTTATTGTGACAGGTTCCATCTCTCCTTTGTGCTGGTGTTATTTTATTGTCACAGGTTCCATCTCTCCTTTGTGCTGTTATTACTTTGTGACAGGTTCCATCTCTCCTTTGTGCTGGTGTTATTTTACTGTGACAGGTTCCATCTCTCCTTTGTGCTGGTGTTATTTTATTGTGACAGGTTCCATCTCTCCTTTGACCTGGTGTTATTTTATTGTGACAGGTTCCATCTCTCCTTTGTGCTGGTGTTATTTTGTGACAGGTTCCATCTCTCCTTTGTGCTGTTATTACTTTGTGAAAGGTTCCATCTCTCCTTTGTGCTGTTATTACTTTGTGACAGGTTCCATCTCTCCTTTGTGCTGTTATTACTTTGTGACAGGTTCCATCTCTCCTTTGACCTGGTGTTATTTTATTGTGACAGGTTCCATCTCTCCTTTGTGCTGGTGTTATTTTATTGTGACAGGTTCCATCTCTCCTTTGTGCTGGTGTTATTTTATTGTGACAGGTTCCATCTCTCCTTTGTGCTGGTGTTATTTTATTGTGACAGGTTCCATTTCTCCTTTGTGGTGTTATTTTATTGTGACAGGTTCCATCTCTCCTTTGTGCTGTTGCTGTTTTATTTCCTCACCTACATCAGTCAGCAGCAAGCTACTCAGGTACTGGCTGAAAGTATTTCTTAGCATGGCAGCATACCAAAACAACTAAAAGTTGGGTTACCATGAAAAAATTACTTGAGTGACAGTCATGGAGTTAGTGGATTCCCTGTTAGCTGATGCCTAGTCTTCCTGGGGTCAAACTGTAAAGCTCTCCTCAAAGTTGGCTATAAAAGGCCTTTGTTACTGGTGTCCTCCTCCCTGTTAACAGGGAACGTCGTTAGTCAGTTGGTGATGCTTATGACACACACAGACAGAGGAGGTAAAACTCCTAATGTCCCATCCCATCCACTTTCACTCTGCTGATTGACTCAGGGCATGCAGGCTCTTCCACAGCCGCTGTGTGTAGTGGGTGAACCTGGCAAAGTGCCGACGGGCAAATGGGGGTCTCCATCATACTGGCATTACCCACCCATCGCTCTTTTCATCCTCAACCCCAGGTTCTCTCTCTTTCACACACTCCTGTAGCATTACCCAGCCATCTCTCTTCCCATCCTCCTCTCCTTCACCCGCGGCCCACGCACACCTAGCCCAGGCGCGAAGCCCTAGACGAGTTGTGAGAGGCATTAGAGGGTGAAATGGGCGAAAATGTAAATTATAGTTGTGATATTTTCTTTCCACTGGGGATTGAGTTACAGGGTGTCTTCTTTCTCGCTACCTCTCTGCCACCCCATCACTCTCCCTCTCTGTTACTCCCTGTATCTTTCCATCTTTGCCCCACACCTCTCTACATCTCCCTCCCTCTCCCAGCCTCTCTCTCTCTCTCTCTGTCACAACAGTGCTGAGCCTGTCAATAATTCTTCCCAGAATCGTATTTGTGTGTCTGCAGCATTTTGGTCTATTTCCACTGGGACAGAGATTCAGGAGACATAGCCATCTTTCTCACCCCACCCTTCTTTCCCCCTCCATATAAAAAGTGAGTTTTCATAACACTTCTATAGATCAGCAACTAACAGTGAGTCTATTTTCAGACAGTGGAAACACTGCGTCAGCCTTTAATCACATTGAAGGAAGATAAAATGATGAAGAGAAAAGAAAGCAAAGAGTTTAGTGCTGAGAGATGAGGCTGTAGGTTATTCACTTCCTCCTCTTCAAGACCATAGAGGGGTTGCAGTTTCATCACCTACCAACCACTCTAGGTGCCATTTTGGAAGACCAGAGTCAGTCTGGTGGAAGACCTACAATCGTCAACATGGCTGGCTGCATTTTACTAACACCGGAAATATCATTATTTTCCAACAAAAACATTATTTCATTTTTTAAGGACCCAGAAAACGGAGGCAGGGAGAACCTATTCAACTAAGTAAATATATTTTGAAAATGCTGATAACTATACACTGTGAGCTCCAAAAGTATTAGGACAATGAAATGGTTGTTTTTGCTCTGTACTCCAGCACTTTGACATAATACAATGTTAAAGTGCAGACTGTCAGATATTTTGAGGGTATTTTCATCTATATTAGGTGAACCGTTTAGAAATTACAACGCTTTTTGTACATAGTCCTCCAATTTTAGTGGATCAAAAGTATTGGGACAAATTCACTTGTGTATTAAACTAGTCAAACGTTGAATATTTGGTCCCATATTCCTAGCACACAATGATTACATGACACTTGTCTACTAACTTGTTGGATGCGTTAGCTGTTTGTTTTGGTTGTGTTTCAGATTATTTTGTGCTCAATAGAAACAAATGCTAAATAATGTATTGCATCAACTAGAATATGTTTCTAAAAATGTATACATTCATGTAGATGCTACCACGATTACGAATAGTCCTGAATGTATCGTGAATAATGAGTGGAAAGTTGCAGACACAAAGATCATATGCCCAAGACATGCTAACCTCTCAGCATTACAATTGTATTTTTATTTTTTTATTGAACCTTTATTTAACTAGGCAAGTCAGTTAAGAACAAATTCTTATTTACAATGATGGCCTAGGAGCAGTGGGTTAACTGCCTTGTTCCGGGGTAGAACAACAGATTTTGACCTTGCCAGTGTCAAGACTTCTAACGAAATGGTCCCTCTGCTTGTTCGTGCGGAGTTCGGCGGTCGACGTCACCGGCCTTCTAGCCATCATCGTTCCACTTTTATTTTCCATTTTTCATTTTGTCTTTGTCTTACACACCTGGTTTCAATTCCCCAATTACTTGTTCGTTATTTAACCCTCTGTTCCCCCATGTTTGTTTGTGAGTAATTGTTTATTGTATTGCTGTCCGTATTTTGTGGCCTTGTATTTATACAACGTGTATTGTGATATATTTGAGTAAAATTGCTTTCATTACTGCTGTCCTGCGCCTGACTCATCTCACAAGCTACACACAGGCACTTTACAGCCAGCTCTAGGATTCGATCCACCAACCTTTCGGTTACTGGCCCAATGCTCTAACCACTAGGCTAAAACACAAACTAGAAAACACAATTTAAAGGTAATTATGATGCAACTATGATGGTGATATGATATGGATTACAATTATGAATATTAAGGCTATACGCGCTACATGTTACACACATAGACACTCAAACATGCAAATTGGCAGAGTTATTATTTATTTGGACATCACACATTATAGTCTTACTCTTATACAGACATCATACACACTCATATCATATCCAATATCATACACATCAACATATTCAGATTTGTTACACACATAATTTGTCTCAATTTTCTAACATCTGTGGCATTGGCTCACAGGCAAACAGGCAAGGGAATAAAACAAATATTGCTAGAACCTATTTCTTGAATTCTAAATATCAGACATTTGAAAGCTCTAGTTTTGACCTTCATAATACCTCTGATGGCAGTAACTTTACAAGCACTGATTATGGTTAATTTAGCCTGAGAATAGTATCTAGTTATGGTAAGGGCTGAAATAAGTATAGCTAGTTATAATTGTAACGGTTTGGCAGATGATAAAAAAAGAAGATCAGTCTTTACATGGCTAAAAGAAAAGGAATATAACATATGCTTTTTACAGGAAACTCACTCTACATCCTTAGATGACGTTGTGTGGAAAAAGGAATGGGGTGGTGAAATAATTTTCTGTCATGGACAAAGGAACTCAAAGGATGTGATGATATTAATTAACAAAAATGTCGATCTGAATGTGCAAATAATCAGGAATGATTCGCAAGGAAGGTGGATCCTTTTGAATATGAAAGTGGACAAAAAAGAGATTTCTCTCATTAATCTATATGGTCCAAATCAGGATGATCCATGCTTCTTCAAAAACATTTATACCAATTTATTGAACTTACAGGCAACAAATGATCTAGTTAGTCATTATGGTAGGAGACTATAACACAGTCTTAAGACCTCAATGGACCATAAAGGAAATCACTATATGAACTATCATCACCGTGCCCTTAAGGAAATCACAAATATTTTGGACACATTAGAAATAGTGGATATTTAGAGACTAAACAAACACGACCTAGTGAGATATACATGTAGGAGACTTAATGAAGCTAGTCGTCTTGACTACATTCTTTGTCTCTTTCTCTCTTGCATCAAAGGCTTAAAAAGTTTTAATAGTAGACAGAATGCGATCGGATCATCATCTAATTGGCATTCACATAAATCTGATAGATTTTCCATGTGGACGGGGATTTTGGAATTTAATCAAAGTTCACTGGAGGACAACTTATTTTTAACTAAGACAAAATAATTTATAACTGAATTTTTTCTGTATAATATTAGGTTCAGCAAATCCCCTTATTGTTTGGGATACCTTTAAATGTACCTTCAGGGGTCATTCAATTCAATATTCATCAATAATAAAAAAGCAGTTTCTGGCTAAAGAGACTAACAAGGGAAATATAGTAACTAATAGTACAGGTAGATACAGTGCCTTGCGAAAGTATTCGGCCCCCTTGAACTTTGCGACCTTTTGCCACATTTCAGGCTTCAAACATAAAGATATAAAACTGTATTTTTTTTGTGAAGAATCAACAACAAGTGGGACACAATCATGAAGTGGAACGACATTTATTGGATATTTCAAACTTTTTTAACAAATCAAAAACTGAAAAATTGGGCGTGCAAAATTATTCAGCCCCTTTACTTTCAGTGCAGCCAAACTCTCTCCAGAAGTTCAGTGAGGATCTCTGAATGATCCAATGTTGACCTAAATGACTAATGATGATAAATACAATCCACCTGTGTGTAATCAAGTCTCCGTATAAATGCACCTGCACTGTGATAGTCTCAGAGGTCCGTTAAAAGCGCAGAGAGCATCATGAAGAACAAGGAAGACACCAGGCAGGTCCGAGATACTGTTGTGAAGAAGTTTAAAGCCGGATTTGGATACAAAAAGATTTCCCAAGCTTTAAACATCCCAAGGAGCACTGTGCAAGCGATAATATTGAAATGGAAGAGTATCAGACCACTGCAAATTTACCAAGACCTGGCCGTCCCTCTAAACTTTCAGCTCATACAAGGAGAAGACTGATCAGAGATGCAGCCAAGAGGCCCATGATCACTCTGGATGAACTGCAGAGATCTACAGCTGAGGTGGGAGACTCTGTCCATAGGACAACAATCAGTCGTATATTGCACAAATCTGGCCTTTATGGAAGAGTGGCAAGAAGAAAGCCATTTCTTAAAGATATCCATAAAAAGTGTTGTTTAAAGTTTGCCACAAGCCACCTGGGAGACACACCAAACATGTGGAAGAAGGTGCTCTGGTCAGATGAAACCAAAATTGAACTTTTTGGCAACAATGCAAAACGTTATGTTTGGCGTAAAAGCAACACAGCTCATCACACTGAACACACCATCCCCACTGTCAAACATGGTGGTGGCAGCATCATGGTTTGGGCCTGCTTTTCTTCAGCAGGGACAGGGAAGATGGTTAAAATTGATGGGAAGATGGATGGAGCCAAATACAGGACCATTCTGGAAGAAAACCTGATGGAGTCTGCAAAAGACCTGAGACTGGGACGGAGATTTGTCTTCCAACAAGACAATGATCCAAAACATAAAGCAAAATCTACAATGGAATGGTTCAAAAATAAACATATCCAGGTGTTAGAATGGCCAAGTCAAAGTCCAGACCTGAATCCAATTGAGAATCTGTGGAAAGAACTGAAAACTGCTGTTCACAAATGCTCTCTATCCAACCTCACTGAGCTCGAGCTGTTTTGCAAGGAGGAATGGGAAAAAATGTCAGTCTCTCGATGTGCAAAACTGATAGAGACATACCCCAAGCGACTTACAGCTGTAATCGCAGCAAAAGGTGGCGCTACAAAGTATTAACTTAAGGGGGCTGAATAATTTTGCACGGCCAATTTTTCAGTTTTTGATTTGTTAAAAAAGTTTGAAATATCCAATAAATGTCGTTCCACTTCATGATTGTGTCCCACTTGTTGTTGATTCTTTACAAAAAAATACAGTTTTATATCTTTATGTTTGAAGCCTGAAATGTGGCAAAAGGTCGCAAAGTTCAAGGGGGCCGAATACTTTCGCAAGGCACTGTAGCAATAAAAACAATACTACAGATATACAAAATAAGTTAGAGGAAAAACAAAAAGAACCCGAGGAACTTATTCAAGAACAATCTAATGTAATCTACAAAAATAAAGCAAACTGGATGGAATATGAAGAAAAATGCACAAAATTATTCTGAATCTCCAATACAGGAACGCTAACAAAAATATTTTGCAGAAAATCATTACTGAAGACGGAGTCATCTATGATTCTCCGAAATATATTTTAAAAGAGGAAGCTAATTATTTTAGGCAGATGTTCTCTTTTCCGTCTCATCCTCTCCCACTGAATGAAGATTGCGGTAAGGAATTCTTTCCAAATAATATCAAAATGGGAAATTAACAAATGGACAGAAAGATCCGAGTGAAGGCCAAATTACAGAGGAATAACTTTGAGGCAATTAAATCCTTTCAGGCTGGAAAAAACCCAGGGCTTGATGGCATACCGGTAGAGGTATATCAAGTATTTTTTGATATACTTAAAGCTCCATTGTTAGATTGTTTTAACTACTCCTATAGAAATAGTACTCAGCAGGAAGGTCTGATTTCTCTATTATTAAAACAAGACCCAGATGGCAAATATAAAGACCCAGTCTATCTAAAAAACTGGAGGTCCCTCACACTTCAATGTTGTGATGCAAAAATACTAGCAAAATGCATAGCGCTCAGAACTTAAAGGGTTTTACCAGGTATTGTTCTTCCTGATCATTCAGGTTTTTACATGGACGATACATTGGAGATAATATACAAATAGACAAGTACTAGAAATTAGCGGATTTTGAAAAGGCATTTGATAAAGTAATTTATTTTTAATTTATTTTACTTTTATTTAATCATATTTAATCATTTGCAACTGCGACCTGGCCAAGATAAAGCATAGCAGTGTGAACAGACAACAACACAGAGTTACACATGGAGTAAACAATAAACAAGTCAATAACATAGTATAAAAAAAATCTATATACATTGTGTGCAAAAGGTATGAGGAGGTAGGCAATAAATAGGCCATAGGAGTGAATAATTACAATTTAGCAGATTAACACTGGAGATGATTAATGATCAGATGAACATGTGCAGGTAGAGATACTGGTGTGCAAAAGAGCAGAAAAGTAAATAAAATAAAAACAGTATGGGGATGAGGTAGGTAAATTGGGTGGGCTATATACCGATGGACTATGTACAGCTGCAGCGATCGGTTAGCTGCTCAGATAGCAGATGTTTGAAGTTGGTGAGGGAGATAAAAGTCTCCAACTTCAGCGATTTTTGCAATTCGTTCCAGTCGCAGGCAGCAGAGAACTGGAAAGGCGGCCAAATTAGGTTTTGGCTTTAGGGATGATCAGTGAGATGCACCTGCTGGAGCGCGTGCTACGGGTGCGTATTGCCATCGTGACCATTGAACTGAGACAAGGCGGAGCTTTACCTAGCATAGACTTGTAGATGACCTGGAGCCAGTGGGTCTGGCGACGAACATGTAGCGATGGCCAGCTGACTAGAGCATACAGGTCGCAGTGGTGGGTGGTATAAGGTGCTTTAGTAACAAAACGGATGGCACTGTGATAAACTGCATCCAGTTTGCTGAGTATTGGAAGCTATTTTGTAGATGACATCGTCGAAGTCGAGGATCGGTAGGATAGTCAGTTTTACTAGGGTAAGTTTTGCGGCGTGAGTGAAGGAGGCTTTGTTGCGAAATAGAAAGCCGACTCTAGATTTGATTTTGGATTGGAGATGTTTGATATGAGTCTGGAAGGAGAGTTTACAGTCTAGCCAGACACCTAGGTACTTATAGATGTCCACATATTCTAGGTCGGAACCATCCAGGGTGGTGATGCTAGTCGGGCGTGCGGGTGCAGGCAGTGAACGGTTGAAAAGCATGCATTTGGTTTTACTAGCGTTTAAGAGCAGTTGGAGGCCACGGAAGGAGTGTTGTATGGCATTGAAGCTCGTTTGGAGGTTAGATAGCACAGTGTCCAAGGAAGGGCCAGAAGTATACAGAATGGTGTCGTCTGCGTAGAGGTGGATCAGGGAATCTGGATTTTATTTATAAATGCCTGGATTTTTTCAATTTCGGTAATGCTCTTATAAAATGGGTAAAAATAATGTATAGCAATCCCAGGTGTAAAATGGTAAATAACGGCTACTTCTCAGAGAGTTTTGAATTGTCAAGAGGAGTTAAATAAAGGTGTCCGCTGTCACCATATCTATTCGTTATGGCCATCGAAATACTAGCTATTAAAATCAGATCCAATAACATTAGAGGATTAGAAATCCAAGGCATAAAAACAGAAGTGTCCATGTATGCTGATGACTCAAGTTTTATATTAAGTCTGCAAGCTAGATCCCTGCAATGTCTCATTAAAGATCTAGATAACTTTTCTGTACTCTCTGGACTAAAACCTAATTATGATAAGTGTAGAATATTACATATTGGATCCTTAAAAAATACAACTTTTACATTACCCTGCAGCTTACCTATAAAATGGGCTGATGGTGAAGTAGACATACTCGGTATTCATATCACAAAACATATAAATAAGCTCTCCACAATGAATTTCAATAGAAAACTTGTAAAAATAGACAAGATCCTGCAACCATGGAGAGGTCTATTTATGGAAAAATTGCCCTGATTAACTCCTTAGTTATATCTCAGTTTACTCTCTTACTTATGGCGCTGCCTACTACTGATGATTAGTTTTTCAAATCATATGAACAATTTTTTTTTAGCTTTATCTGGATGCTAAACCAGACAAAATAAAACGAGCCTGTCTATAAAATGAATATGAATTGGGTGGGTAGAGATTATTAAATATAAAAGCACTAAACCTCTCTCTAAAATCTTCACTCAATCAAAAGTTTTATTTGAACCCTAAATGGTCCTCAAGTAGATTAATAAGAAAAGCTGTTTAAAAATTGCCTTTTTGTCTTTGTGCAGATTGCCATGTCTCATTTTCTATTAATTGAAAATGAGACTTTGAAAAAAGTATCTGTCTTTATCAAACAAGCATTGCAGAGTTGGCTACAATTTCAATTTCATCCCCCTGAAAAGATAGAACAAATAGTACAACAAATATTATGGCTGAACTCAAATGTGCTGGTTGATAAAATACCTGTATTTATTGGAAAGATGTTTGAAAAGGTTATTTTGTTCTTAAATGATATTGTAAATTGTAATGGTAGAGTTGTTCTTCATGGAGTTATCAGAATTGTACGTGAAGGTCTGCTCAATCCATGAGTACAACCAATTGATTACAGCATTGCCCCAAAAATGGAGGAGGCGGGTGGCAGCGGGAGGAGGTAGGGTACTGGTCTGTCTGCCCAATATAAAGGATCAAAACTAGGAAAGTATACCAGTTTAATTTGAGGACCAGGATGTTGACAACTGTGCCACACAGATTGAAAAATAGTTGGGAAGAGATTTTTGATGTACCGATTTCATGGTACAGGGTGTATGAGTTGATATATAAAACAATGCAAGATTCAAGACTTCATGCTTTTCAGCTAAAATTATTATATAGAATTCTTGCTACCAACAAAATGTTGAATATTTGGGGCATAAAATCGATCATCATCTTCAACACGCAATCTGTAGATTCTATTCGATAGATTGAAATTGTATGTTAAACATCATAGCATAGTTGAAAGATAGAAACACGAAGTAGGTGGCCAGCAGAGATAGATGGGATGGGCTGAGGGAAGCTGAGGGTTGGGATGGGATGGGCTGAGGGAAGCTGAGGGTTGGGATGTGGAATTGGAGACAAGTGGGAGTGGAGTTGCTGTGTGAGAGAGAGAATGATGGTCAAAAGATAAAGTCAAAATAAGACATAATACAAGTACATTTGAATGACACTAAGTGGCAGTGTTTTTACAACTAATGCCGGTTTTTACACATGCATATACACACACTCTCATTCAAATAAACACATACAAGAACACACACATACATGTAATAGTGCCAGACATGCACACACACATTCTCTTGGTTGTTGGTGCATTGGGGGGGGGTTCTTGGGGGTGGGGAATGGAATTCATTGTTTTTTTTCCCCGGGGGGGGGGGGGGGGTCTCGAATGGTTGAGGGACAGCTATTGGGGAACTGTGGGGGGATCTTGGAGGGTTCGGGTCTCACAAGATTGTGATCATGAAAAAGGAAGTTATGGCATATATTTTATATCACTATCATGCACACGCACCCTCACACATAAGGATGCCTCTGTTGCAGAAAGACTGATACATGTTTGATAGTGTCTTGATGCTGTAGTGTTTGTCCTTCATGTTCTAATACTTCAATGTTACCCCTTCCTTGTGTTTATTGTAATTTAATAAAAAATAAAAAATAAATGCATTTGTAGTTTGGTAGGTAGCTAGCTCAATCAATCAAATTTACTTATAAAGCCCTTTTTACAGCCAATGTCACAAAGTGTTATACAGAAACCCAGCCTAAAATGCCAAACAGCAAGCAATGCAGATGTAGAAGCACGGTGGCTAGGAAAAACTCCCTAGAAAGGCAGGAACCTAGGTAGAAACCTAGTGAGGAACAAGGCTCTGAGCGGTGACTGTGACGGGTGGAGATTATAACAGTACTTGGTCAAGATGTTCAAATGTTCATAGATGACCAGCAGGGTCAAATAATAATAATAATAATCACAGTGGTTGTAGAGGGTGCAACAGGTCAGCACCTCAAGTAAATGTCAGTTGGCTTTTCATAGCCGAGCATTCAGAGTTCTAGACAGCAGGTGCGGTAGAGAGAGAGAGTTGAAAACAGCAGGTCAGGGACATGGTAGCACGTCCGGTGAACAGGTCAAGGTTCTGTAACCACAGGCAGAACAGATGAAACTGGAGCAGCAGCACGACCAGGTGGACTGGGGACAGCAAGGAGTCATCAGGCCAGGTAGTCCTGAGGCATGGTCCTAGGGCTCAGGTCCTCCTGGAGGGGAGGGAGAGAGAGCGAATTAGAGGGAGCATACTTAAATTCACACAGGACACTGGATAAGACAGGAAGGAGTATTACACCTGATAATAACAGACTGACCCTAGCCCCCACGACATAAACTATTGCAGAGGCGGTGACAGGAGGGGCCGGAGACAATGTGGCTCCATCTGACGATACCCCCGGACAGGGCCAACCAAGATGGCGTTAAGATGTTAAGATGGCGCCGAAGAACATGACTTATGTTTTACATTCTCCCTACCAATTGTGCTATTTTTGATTTTTTTTTTATTGCGTTTTGTGTAGCTTATTTTTTTTACTTATTGTGTACATGATGTTGCTGCTACTGTCTCTTATGACCGAAAATAACTTCTGGACAAAAGAACAGCTCTTACTCACCGCGGACTGGAAGAAACCTTTTCCTTGAACGAGTTCGACGAGAAGGATATACTGCTTTCACTGGAACAGGCCCAGATCCACACCTTTTGCATGAAGAAAAGGGGCCGCAGATTGGGCAGCCTTCTGAGAATCCGTAGGCGAGCGAGTAAACTCCCACTGCCATCCATTCTTCTTGCTAACGTGCAATCATTGGAAAATAAAATTGATCTACGAATAAGATTATCATACCAACAGGACATTAAAAACTGTAATATCTTATGTTTCACCAAGACGTGGCTGAACGACGATTCGGATAATATAGAGCTAGTGGGATTTTCCATGCAACGGCAAAACGAAGATGCTACTTCTGGCAAGAACAGGGGTGGGGGTGTGTGTCTATTTGTCAATAATAGCTGATGTGCGACGTCTAATATTTAAGAAGTCTCGAGGTATTGCTCGCCTGAGGTAGAATACCTTATGATAAGCTGTAGACCACACTATCTACCAAGAGAGTTCTCATCTATATTATTTGTAGCCGTCTATTTACCACCACAGAACGAAGCTGGCACTAAAACCGCTCTCAACCAACTCTATAAGGCCATAAGCAAAGAAGAAAATGCTCACCCAGAAGCGGCACTCATAGTGGCCGGGGACGTTAATGCAGGCAAACTTAAATCAGTTTTACCAAATTTTTACCAAATGTGCAACCAGAGGAGAAAAAATACCTTTACTCGACACGCAGAGATGCATAAAAAGCTCTCCTCCGCCCTCCATTTGGCAAATCTGACCATAATTATATCCTCCTGATTCCTGCTTACAAGCAAAAACTAAAGCAGGAAGTACCAGAGACTCACTCAATACGGAAGTGGTCAGATGATGCGGATGCTACACTACAGGACTGTTTTGCTAGCACAGACTGGAATATGTTCCAGGATTCATCCAATGGCATTGAGGTGTACACCACCTTAGTCATCGGCTTCATCAATAAGCGCATCGACGACGTCATCCCCACAGTAACATAGTACAGTGCAGTACAGTACATAGCCCAACCAGAAGCCATGGATTACAGGCAGCATCCGCCCTGATCTAAAGGCTAGAACTGCCGCTTTCAAGGAGCGGGAGACTAATCCGGATCCTTATAAGAAATCCAGCTATGCCCTCTGACGAACCATCAAACAGGCAAAGCATCAATACAGGACTAAGATTGAATCCTACTTTTATTTTTTATTTAACCAGGTAGGTAGGCCAGTTGAGAACAAGTTCTCATTTACAGCTGCAACCTGGCCAAGATAAAGAAAAGCAGTGCGACACAAACATTAACACAGAGTTACACATGGGATAAATAAACATACAGTCAATAACAACAAGAGGCTCCCACGCTGAGGTCTGTCCAACGCTGGTCCGACCAAACTGACTCCACACTCCAAGACTGCTTCCATCACGTGGACTGGGACATGTTTCGTATTGCGTCAGATAACAATATTGACGAATACGCTGATTCGGTGTGCGAGTTCATTAGAATGTGCGTTGAAGATGTTGTTCCCATAGCAACAATTAAAACATTCCTTAACCAGAAACCGTGGATTGATGGCAGCATTCGCGTGAAACTGAAAGCACGAACCACTGCTTTTAATCAGGGCAAGGTGACTGGTAACATGACCGAATACAAACAGTGCAGCTATTCCCTCCGCAAGGCTATCAAACAAGCTAAGCGTCAGAGTACAGAGACAAAGTAGAATCTCAATTCAACGGCTCAGACACAAGAGGCATGTGGCAGGGTCTACAGTCGATCACGGACTACAAGAAGAAATCCAGCCCAGTCACGGACCAGGATGTCCTGCTCCCAGGCAGACTAAATAACTTTTTTGCCCGCTTTGAGGACAATACAGTGCCACTGACACGGCCTGCAACGAAAACATGCGGTCTCTCCTTCACTGCAGCCGAGGTGAGTAAGACATTTAAACGTGTTAACCCTCGCAAGGCTGCAGGCCCAGACGGCATCCCCAGCCGCGCCCTCAGAGCATGCGCAGACCAGCTGGCCGGTGTGTTTACGGACATATTCAATCAATCCCTATACAAGTCTGCTGTTCCCACATGCTTCAAGAGGGCCACCATTGTTCCTGTTCCCAAGAAAGCTAAGGTAACTGAGCTAAACGACTACCGCCCCGTAGCACTCACTTCCGTCATCATGAAGTGCTTTGAGAGACTAGTCAAGGACCATATCACCTCCACCCTACCCGACACCCTAGACCCACTCCAATTTGCTTACCGCACAAATAGGTCCACAGACGATGCAATCTCAACCACACTGCACACTGCCCTAACCCATCTGGACAAGAGGAATACCTATGTGAGAATGCTGTTCATCGACTACAGCTCGGCATTCAACACCATAGTACCCTCCAAGCTCGTCATCAAGCTCGAGACCCTGGGTCTCGACCTCGCCCTGTGCAACTGGGTACTGGACTTCCTGACGGGCCGCCCCCAGGTGGTGAGGGTAGGCAACAACATCTCCACCCCGCTGATCCTCAACACTGGGCACCCACAAGGGTGCGTTCTGAGCCCTCTCCTGTACTCCCTGTTCACCCACGACTGCGTGGCCACGCACGCCTCCAACTCAATCATCAAGTTTGCGGACGACACAACAGTGGTAGGCTTGATTACCAACAACGACGAGACGGCCTACAGGGAGGAGGTGAGGGCCCTCGGAGTGTGGTGTCAGGAAAATAACCTCACACTCAACGTCAACAAAACTAAGGAGATGATTGTGGACTTCAGGAAACAGCAGAGGGAACACCCCCCTATCCACATCGATGGAACAGTAGTGGAGAGGGTAGCAAGTTTTAAGTTCCTCAGCATACACATCACAGAAAAACTGAATTGTTCCACTCACACAGACAGCATCGTGAAGAAGGCGCAGCAGTGCCTCTTCAACCTCAGGAGGCTGAAGAAATTTGGTTTGTCGCCAAAAGCACTCACAAACTTCTACAGATGCACAATCGAGAGCATCCTGGCGGGCTGTATCACCGCCTGGTACGGCAACTGCTCCGCCCACAACCGTAAGGCTCTCCAGAGGGTAGTGAGGTCTGCACAACGCATCACCGGGGGCAAACTACCTGCCCTCCAGGACACCTACACCACCCGATGTTACAGGAAGGCCATAAAGATCATCAAGGACATCAACCACCCGAGCCACTGCCTGTTCACCCCGCTATCATCCAGAAGGCGAGGTCAGTACAGGTGCATCAAAGCTGGGACCGAGAGACTGAAAAACAGCTTCTATCTCAAGGCCATCAGACTGTTAAACAGCCACCACTAACATTGAGTGGCTGCTGCCAACACACTGACACTGACACTGACACTGACTCTGACTCAACTCCAGCCACTTTAATAATGGGAATTGATGGGAAATGATGTAAATATATCACTAGCCACTTTAAACAATGCTACCTTATATAATGTTACTTACCCTACATTATTCATCTCATATGCATACGTATATACTGTACTCTATATCATCGACTGCATCCTTATGTAATACATGTATCACTAGCCACTTTAACTATGCCACTTTGTTTACATACTCACCTCATCTATATACTGTACTCGATACCATCTACTGTATCCTGCCTATGCTGCTCTGTACCATCACTCATTCATATATCCTTATGTACATATTCTTTATCCCCTTACACTGTGTATAAGACAGTAGTTTTGGAATTGTTAGTTAGATTACTTGTTGGTTATTACTGCATTGTCGGAACTAGAAGCACAAGCATTTCGCTACACTCGCATTAACATCTGCTAACCATGTGTATGTGACAAATAACATTTGATTTGATTTGATTTGATAACACAATAGAAAAAAATGTATGCAGTAGTGTGTGCAAATGAAGTAAGGAGGTAAAGCAATAAATAGGCCATAGTGACAAAGTAATTACAATTAGCAATTTACACTGGAGGGATGTATGTGCAGATGAGGATGTGCAAGTAGAAATACTGGTGTGCAAAAGAGCAGAAAAACAAAAAAATATTGGGATGAGGTAGGTAGTTGGTTGAATGGGCTATTTACAGATGGGCTGTACAGCTTCAGCGATCGGTATAAGCTGCTCTGACAATTGACACTTAAAGTTCGTGAGGGCGATATTAGTCTTCAACTTCAGTGAAAGAAGGCCAAAAGAGGTGTTGGCTTTGGGGATGACCAGTGAAATATACCTGCTGGAGCACATGCTATGGTGCTATGTGAGCTGAGAAAATGCGGAGCTTTAACTAGCAAAGACTTATAGATGACCCGTCAGTAAATTTGGCAACGAATATGTAGCGAGGACCAGACAACGAGAGCATACAGGTTGCAGTGGTGGGTAGTATGTGGGGCTTTGGTGACAGAACTGATGTTTTGTTATGTTTTTACTACACCGGCTCTGGTACTGGTCGGATGTGGCAGGGCTTGAAAACGATTACGGACTACAAAGGGAAACCCAGACGCAAGCTTCCCAGTGACGCAAGCCTACCAGATGAGCTAAATGCCTTTTATGCTCGCTTCGAGGCAAGCAACACTGATGCATGCACGAGCGCACCAGCTGTTCTGGATGACTGTATGATAACGCTCTCGGTGGCCGATGTGAACAAAACCTTTAAACAGGTCAACATTCACAAAGCTGTTGTGCCAGACTGATTTCCAGGACGTGTACTCAGCATGCGCGGACCAACTGTCAAGTGTTTTCACTGATATTTTCAACACCTCCCTGACCGAGTCTGTTATACCTATATGTTTCAAGCAGACCATCATACTCCCTGTGCCCAAGGAAGTGAAGGTAACCTGCCTAAATGATGATTACCACCCCGTGGCATTCACATCGGTAGGCATGAAGTGCTTTGAAAGGCTGATCAATGCACACATAATCACTCTAGACCCAGTCCAATTCGCATACCGCCCCAACAGATCCACAGATGACGCAATCTCAATCGCACTCCACACTGCTCTTTCTCACCTGGACAAAAGGAACACCTGTGTGAGAATGCTATTCATTGACTACAGCTCACCGTTCAACTCCATAGTGCCCTCGAAGATCATCACTAAGCTAAGGACCCTGGTCCTAAACACATCCCTCTGCAACTGGATCCTGGACTTCCTGATGGGTAGCCCCTAGGTGGTAAAAGTAGGCAACAACATTCTGATCCTTAACATTGGGGCCCCTCAGGGGTGTGTACTTAGTCCCCTCCTGTACTCCCTGTTCACCTAAGACTGCATGGCCAAACATGACTCCAACACATCATTAAGTTAACAACGATAGGGAGGAGGTCAGAGACCTGGCTGTGTGATACCAGCACAACCTCTCCCTCAACACCCCCCCTGGGCTACAGGAAAAGGCGGGTCGAACAGGCCCCCATTAACATCAGCGTGCTGCAGTGGAGCGGGTCGAGAGTTTGAAGTTCCTTGGTGTCCACATCACCAAAGAACTATCATGGTCCAAACATACACGACAAAGGAGACTGAAAAGATTTGCATTAGGTCCCCAGATCCTCAAAAGCTTCTACAGCTGCACCATCGAGAGCATTCTGATCAGTTGCATCACCGCCTGGTATGGTAACTGCTCTGCATCTGACCGTAAGGCGCTACATAGGGTAGTGCGAACGGCCCAGTACATCACTGGTGCCAAGCTTCCTGCCATCCAGGACCTATATAATAGGCGATGTCAGAGGAAAGCCCATAAAATTGGCAGAGACTCCAGTCAGACTGTCTTCTCTGCTACCGCACGGCAAGTGGTACCAGAGCGTCAAGTCTAGGACCAAAAGGCTCCTCGACCCCCCCCCCCCCCCCTTTGTACACTGCTACTACTCACTGTTTATTATCTATGCATAGTCACTTCACCCCTACCTACTGTACATGTACAAAATACCTCAACTAACCTGTACCCCTTCACCCTGACTCGGTACCGGTGGCCCCTGTATATAGCCTCGTTATTCTTATTGTGTTAATTTTATAATTATTTTTTACTTCAGTCTACTTGGTAAATATTTTCTTAACTCTTCTTGAACTGCACTGTTGGTTAAGGGCTTGTAAGTAAGCATTTCATGGTAAGGTCCACACTTGTTGTATTCGGCACATGTGACAAATACAATTTGATTTGATTTGAACCAAGGCACAGAACCACACACCACTAGAGGGATATCCGCAAACCACCAACCGGCCAGGCAGAGACAGAAAGGGCTGTTAGTCGCTCCAGTGCTTTTCTGTTCACCTTTGCACCCCTGGGCCAGACTACACTCAATCATAGAACCCTACTGAAGAGATGAATCTTCAATAAAGACTTAAAGGTTGAGACCGAGTCTGCGTCTCTCACATGGGTAGGCAGACCATTCCATAAAAATGGAACTCTATAGGAGGAAGCCCTGCCTCCAGCTGTTTGCTTAGAAATTCTATGGACAATAAGCGTATGTGTAGGTATGTACGGCAGGACCAAATCGGAAAGATGGGTAGGAGCAAGCCCATGTAATGTTTTGTAGGTTAGCAGTAAAACCTTGAAATCAGCCCTTGCCTTAACAGGAAGCCAGTGTAGCGAGGCTAGTGCTGGAGTAATATGATACATTTTTGTTGGTTCTAGTCAGGATTCTAGCAGCCGTGTTTAGCACTAACTTAAGTTTATTTAGTGCTTTATCTGGGTAGCCGGAAAGTAGAGCATTGCAGTAGTCGAACATAGAAGTAACAAAAGCATGGATTAATTTTTCTGCATCATTTTTGGACCGAAAGCTTCAGATTTTTGCAATGTTACGAAGATGGAAAAAAGCTGTCCTTGAAATGTTCGTCAAAAGAGAGATCAGGGTCCAGAGTAACGTAGAGGTCCTTCACAGTATTATTTGAGACAACTGTTTAACCTCCAAGATGAATTGTCAGATCCAACAGAAGATCTCTTTGTTTCTTGGGACCCAGAATAGCATCTCTGTTTTGTCTGTTTAAAAGTAAAATATTTGCCATCATCCGCTTCTTTATGTCTGAAACACAGGCTAACAACCATGCAAGAGGGTGAAAGATTCAGCACTTCCAGCTGACAGATAAGGGAGAGAGTATGCTACTCTTGATAGGGCAGGTACATTTGTGGGAGGACAGGAAAATATTCTCCAGTTTCAGTCCCTAGAGGGGAAAACTGAGGACAGAGAACTATATCAACACAATATTCAGTGCTGTCTAATGTGAGTATTATGCAGCTGGTTTCTTTCTTTTCTGTCCTCGGATACAAAGAGCTATGAAACCCTGTCCGCAGATGAAGAGGTCCCAATGAATGTCCCAACAGAACAAGGGATTACATGTGTAACTATGGTAGCACATTTTGTGAAAAAAATACAATTTAAAAGTCACACAATGTATAAACCTGTAACAGCTGGAGCAGGCCAACCCTGCTGGGTGTGCACTAAGACACCTGATTCAATAAATCAAACATAATTAGTTAATAATCAAGTGTGCTATTGCTGGACTGGAACAGAAGTCTGCTCACCCAGTAGATCAGCGTGGTATTGACACTTTTTTTTGTTTACCTGAAATTATGCTTGGCTAAGATTAAGATGGCTAACCTTTACATATGAGTTAGCTTACGCTTTGAAATTATATGCAATAAAGTGTTTCTTATTTGAAGTGAAGTATTTAAACTGAATTGTTAAATTAAAATGTATTCAAGATGAACTAGTGCTAATGTTGATTAATCACAGATCACAATCCTGCAATAAAGAGGGAGAAGGAATCTCTAATTTGTCTGTGTTCCTGTGTTGTATTCTCAAATGAGCATGGCCTTTTTGTTCAGTTGTAAGCTTCCAATTAGGTTTATTTGATTGTCACTATTTCTCAGAATATCAGCCATGTGAACCCATGTTACAGCTAATGATAATGGCATGCAACAGCAATGTAGCCATGGGCCTACAGCAGGGATTCCTGGACAAACATACCTGATTCAACTAATTGAGGGCCTGATGATTAGTTGACAAGTTGAATCAGGTGTTTGTCTGGGGCCACAATAAAAATGTGTACTGTTGGCGATACTCGAGGACCGGAGTTGGGAACCACTGGCCTACAGTATGATGGCATTAGCCGTATGGGCATTTTCAATGCACCGCTTGTCATTGTGCATCTGAAGCAGAGAATACGTTAACTTACACAATGTTTACATATCCAGTCCACATGGGTTTCTTGATTGATGTCAGCTGGTGAACCTACAGTACATAAACAAATGAAAAGGACACCTGATGTTAGAATACCACTTCTTCAGGTCACCTATACCATCAGGGCTCTTGATTGATTGGTTGTGTTAAATTCATTTACGTGTTTAAGTGTCATATAAAGATTACATTTATTGTTGGGGTGGAACAACCAATAGACAACACAGCAGGCTGTCCTATCCCAATGAGGCCTTTGTCCTATGCTGTAATTTCCATACATTTCCCTCCCTCTTATGAATAAAGTTTTCAACAAATTATCATTGGTTTTTTTTGGACAATAATGTCTTCCTCCAGGCTAGAGGGTCATCATATTGTACAATTTGTGTATCCTTTCCATAGGCCTGGATTAGATGGTTTCATTCAAGACAAGGTCCTTTTTATTGATTTGTTTGACCGTGTCAGCAGAGTAGACTACCCCGTGATTTTGCGTATTAAAAAATATTTTGCTATTGTCTCTGGTCATAAAGTAGTAGAGTAGTAGAATTGCAAGAAATGTGTTTCTTAAAGGCCACATTTTCCCTGTGCAAAGGAAAGAAAAGAAACGTCTCTGACATAGCCTAAAGACATATGCCACTACGCCTCAGCCATGCACAGTGATTAGATTGAGTTATATTAATAGCCAAATAAATTATGACTGTCCAATCCACTCATCACATTAGGAACAGTAGGCATACATTAGTCTGTAAATTCGATGATAGATGCATGCAACCCTTTATTATACAGGTGAATTTTTATGGTGAAGAAATAGCTTACCAAAACTTGAAACTCACGGCACGGCTATGAGGGAGACGCATGCTAATAGTTAGACTACAAGCTATTTAGCTAATATTGGCTAACTTAGTGCTGTTGTTAACACCAGGTTAGCATAACAGCTAACAGCTAAACTAAACTCGATCAGACTTACCAGTGATGAAATAAGGGGAGCAGACAATGTACTGACAGTTGTCTGGGTTCAGCTCTTGACGGAGGAGACCCTGTACTGACAGCTGTCTGGGTTCAGGTCTTGACAGAGCAGACCCTGTGCTGACAGCTGTCTGGGTTCAGGTCTTGACAGAGCAGACCCTCTGCTGACAGCTGTCTGGGTTCAGGTCTTGACAGAGCAGACCCTGTGCTGACAGCTGTCTGGGTTCAGGTCTTGACAGAGCAGACCCTGTGCTGACAGCTGTCTGGGTTCAGGTCTTGACAGAGCAGACCCTGTGCTGACAGCTGTCTGGGTTCAGGTCTTGACAGAGCAGACCCTGTACTGACAGCTGTCTGGGTTCAGGTCTTGACAGAGCAGACCCTGTGCTGACAGCTGTCTGGGTTCAGGTCTTGACAGAGCAGACCCTGTACTGACAGCTGTTTGAGTTCAGGTCTTGACAGAGCAGACCCTGTACTGACAGCTGTCTGGGTTCAGGTCTTGACAGAGCAGACCCTGTGCTGACAGCTGTCTGGGTTCAGGTCTTGACAGAGCAGACCCTGTACTGACAGCTGTTTGAGTTCAGGTCTTGACAGAGCAGACCCTGTACTGACAGCTGTTTGAGTTCAGGTCTTGACGGGCACAATGGTTTATTCGCTTCTCAAAGAGTTCTTGGGTATTGTGTCCTTGGTGTTTCATGACTGCATGGTAATTTGTAAAATAAATAAATTCCTGTTGTCCTCCTGACTTGTTAGAGCAACCAAATACTGCACAGAAAATGACCATTGTGATGAATCAACTAAAAAAAGAAACGTCCTCTCACTGTCAACTGAGTTTATATTTAGGAAACTTAAGATGCAACAACTGAGACAAACTGAACAAGTTCCACAGACATGTGACATAACAGAAATGGAATAATCAGTCCCTGAACAAAGGGGGGGGGGGGAGAACCAGCTGCATTAAGTACTGCAGTGCATCTCCTCCTCATGAACTGCACCAGATTTGCCAGGTCTTGCTGTGGGGTGTTACCCCACTATTCCACTACGGCACCTGCAAGTTCCCGGACATTTCTGGGGGGAATGGCCCTATCCCTCACCCTCCGATCCAACAGGTCCCAGACGTGCTCAATGGGATTGAGATCCAGGCTCTTCGTTGGCCATGGCAGAACACTGACATTCCTGTCTTGCAGGAAATCACGCACAGAACGAGCAGTATGGCTGGTGGCATTGTCATGCTGGAGGGTCATGACAGGATGAGCCTGCAGGAAGGGTACCACATTAGGGAGGAGGATGTCTTTCCTGTAACGCATAGCGTTGAGATTGTCTGCAATAACAACAAGCTCTGTCCGATGATGCTGTGACACACCGTCCCAGACCATGACGGACCCTCCACCTCCAAATCAATTCCTCTCCAGGGTACAGGCCTCGGTGTAACGCTCATTCCTTCGACGATAAACGCAAATCCGACCATCACCCCTGGTGAGACAAAACCGCGACTCATCAGTGAAGAGCACTTTTTACCAGTCCTGTCTGGTCCAGCGACGGTGGGTTTGTGTCCATAGGAAATATTGTTGCCGGTGATGTCTGGTGAGGACCTGCCTTACAACAGGCCTACAAGCCCTCAGTCCATCCTCTCTCAGCCTATTGCGGACAGTCTGAGCACTGATGGAAGGATTGTGCATTCTTGGTGTAACTCTGGCAGTTGTTGTTGCCATCCTGTACCTGTCCTGCAAGTGTGATGTTCAGATGTACCGATCCTGTGCAGGTGTTGTTAAACGTGGTCTGCCACTGCAAGGATGATCAGCTGCCCGTCCTGTCTCCCTGTAGCGCTGTCTTAGGCGCCTCACAGTACGGACATTGCAATTTATTGCCCTGGCCACATCTGCAGTCCTCATGCCTCCTTGCAGCATGTCTCACGCAGATGAGCAGGGACCCTGAGCATCTTTCTTTTAGGCACTGAAACTAGGCACTCCACTGTTTTGTCGGAGGAATTGATGTGGTGGTTTTCTAAAATGGCTGCCAGGAGACGTAAGTACGTTACCTGACAACACTATGTCAACATACATTGAAAAGTTCCTGACCATTCCCCATGATCTTATAGGCTGGAGGTGTGGTAGAGTATAATGTTGAAAAGAATGGTAGCAAACACACCACTGTCCTTCCTATCACTTTTTCCCTGACCTCCTCTTCACCTAAGTAACAGACTGTAACCCACACCATCTGAGAACCTAAACGATCAATGAGAGCTTACCTCATATGCATTTTTCTTACCTGGCCTCTGCAGTGATAACAATACGTCATGACGATCAGACAACAGAGAGTGTGTATCACACACACTCCACATAACAGTATCTAGTCTTGAAGCATCGTCACCTTCCTGAACTGTTCTAGTTATTTAGTAGGGCAAGAAATACTACTACCCATTCTTCCTGAGCAAGCTGGCCCTTTTCCCAATACCCATTCCTCCTGAGCAAGCTGGCCCTTATCCCAATACCCACTCCTCCTGAGCAAGCTGGCCCTTTTCCCAATATCCATTCCTCCTGAGCAAGCTGGCCCTTTTCCCAATATCCATTCCTCCTGAGCAAGCTGGCCCTTTTCCCAATACCCACTCCTCCTGAGCAAGCTGGCCCTTCTCCCAATATCCATTCCTCCTGAGCAAGCTGGCCCTTTTCCCAATATCCATTCCTCCTGAGCAAGCTGGCCCTTTTCCCAATATCCATTCCTCCTGAGCAAGCTGGCCCTTTTCCCAATATCCATTCTTCCTGAGCAAGCTGGCCCTTATCCCAATTCCCATTTTACCACCCACCATAAAAATCTATCTAATGTAATGACCACCTATATACAGACAGAACAATGCACCGAGGGAGGATGATTGATGGGTAGGTACAGTAGATACTTGTTGAAGGGAGGATGATGAATGGGTAGGTACAGCAGATACTTGTTGAAGGGAGGATGATTGATGGGTAGGAACAGTAGATACTTGTTGAAGGGAGGATGATTGATGGCTAGGTACAGTAGATACTTGTTGAGGGGAGGATGATGAATGGATAGGTACAGTAGATACTTTTTGAAGGGAGGATGATGAATGGGTAGGTACAGTAGATACTTTTTGAAGGGAGGATGATGAATGGGTAGGTACAGTAGATACTTGTTGAAGGGAGGATGGTTGAAGAAGATAAAAGCTGAGTGACATCTTGAAAACACTGCTCAAATGGACCTGTGCTCTTGACTTTGGCTTATCTGTTTAGCTCATAATAATGCAGCAAAGACTTTGGCTTATCTGTTTAGCTCCTAATAATGCAGCAAAGACTTTGGCCTTTCTGTTTAGCTCCTAATAATGCAGCAAAGACTTTGGCCTTTTTGTTTAGCTCCTAATAATGCAGCAAAGACTTTGGCCTTTCTGTTTAGCTTCTAATAATGCAGCAACGACTTTGGCTTATCTGTTTAGCTCCTAATAATGCAGCAAAGACTTTGGCCTTTCTGTTTAGCTCCTAATAATGCAGCAACGACTTTGGCTTATCTGTTTAGCTCCTAATAATGCAGCAAAGACTTTGCCCTATCTGTTTAGCTCCTAATAATTCAGCAAAGACTTTGGCTTATCTGTTTAGCTCCTAATAATTAGCACTATAGATACAGGGATTAAGCTTTCATGACCTCTTGCTTGACTTGATGACAGTAGTGTGTTCTTATTGGAACCAAACCATGATCCGGAACAGAAAAAAACGACATAAACCAAAAGTGCATTCAATTATTACTGGAATAGTATTTTATGCAAGTGAATATTCCTGAAACATAAGTGGTCTTTTATATACTGTGACAGCTGACCCATGCTCTGGTTGAGGCTATTTAACTCTCACTATAACAGAAGGAATATTCCTGGATCTGCATAGGAATATGGTTCAGGGCCCCAAGCAACCTTGAGTTATTCACAGTTGACACACACACACACACACACACACACACAATAACATTAGCATAGTACAAATATATTTCATTGACCCAGTACCAATTCATATGCATAATAAACTGCATAGATGAGAGAAACCAGGATAGTGTCCCAAATGGCACCCTATTCCCTGTATACTGCACTAGAGTGCACTACTTTTGTAATAGCGAACTATATAGGGAATAGGCTGCCCTTTGCGACGCATCCCAAGGCAGAGGAGATGCTACAGCTTGCTTGACTATGTCATACATGGCTTTATCAATCTGGTGAGAGGTGAAAATAAATAGATGTTACCCAATCCTCTTGTTATGACAAACAAGTTACCTAATCGGATCGGGCCAATGCCCTTGTAATGAAATAAACACAGAAAAACACTGAACTGGTGTTAAAATAACACTTTGGAAAGTGTTAAAGGTGTAACTCTGTTGCAGTGTTCCCCATTAGTTGTGGTGTTTGCATAGCTCTACTGTAGAATAATACCCAACACCTACATTGTAAATCATAACACTCGATTTAGAGTAAAGTGGACTCACTTTGCATAGTGCTGACACTGTTACACTTTCTCAGTGTAAGAAATTAACAGCTGTAGGGTTACAGTAAATCATTTGTGGGTGTTGTTTTAACACTGTATGGTGTAAAACCTAATTTGCATATTTCCCATGGTATCTATTCTTTTGAGTATATTGTAGTGGTAAACTTACAAAGGCATAAATATCACCCCCCCAAAAAATGACAACAAAAAAAACAAAAAGAAATGACAGCAAATGCATCCAACACACGTGTAGAGTCACAAGCTTGATGCAATCATAGAGTGCTTGGAATATGGGACCAAATACTCAACTTTTGGTACACATAAGTTTTGGTCTCCCAAAACGGAGGGACTATGTGCAAAAAGTGCTTCTACATTTCTAAAGGTTTCACCCGATATGGATGAAAAAATCCACACTTCATCGTATCATTTCACATCCAAAGTGCAGGATTTGTCACTGTCCCAATACTTTTGGAGCTCACTGTACATAGACATTGAACTGCATGTTTTATGTAGTCATTGTGTGCTAGGTATATAGGAGAGGGACAGCGTTTTGTTAGTTTTTTTCTACTGCTGATTGCCGCTTTAACTCCTGAATCAATACTAGAAACGTTACACTTAAAAATCAACACAGGCCAATTTGCTGTGAAAGTTATCCAATCCCCTTGTTATGACAAGGATTACTGACAGGGAAAGGGGAAACCAGAGTCAGAGAGTGAAGGGGGGATGGGAGGAGAGGGGAGAAAGAGGGGGAGAGGGGGAGAGAGAGCAGAGGGGGGAGAGAGGGAAAGAGAGAAAGAGAAAGAGGGAGGGCGGAGAAAGAGGGAGATAGATAGAGGGAGAGAAAGGAAGGCCAAGTCAGGGGAGAAAGAGAGAGCGGGAGTGATGGGGAGAGAGGGAAAGAGAGAGAGTGGAGAAAGCAAGAAAGATACAGAGAGATAGGGCGAAATCCGGAGGGGAGGAATAATGGATGGACAACGGCACAATCATTATCTTGCATCGGTTTTGGTACGGCGGAAACATTGAGCCCACAGTTCTGGTCTTTTGTCACTGCCAGCGAGAGTGCTGCTTACATAATGAATGACATTATAAATTGAATATGACGAGAAACAACCAGAGACAGGCTGGTAGTGACAGCAGTATAGCAGCAGCACATTCACAACAGGAACATGAACATTGGTGGCTGCAGTTTAAAAATCAACACGTAGAAGAGAGCAGCACGCTGTTTAGCTGCTAAGATATTGATGATGTTCATTGTGTAGTTGGGAGCCTGTAGTCACAGAGTCCTACTGTAGGACTGCTGATCTAGGATCAGTTTAGCATTTTAGGTCATAATGAGTAAATGTATATGAATAGGGGGACCTGATCCTAGATCCGCACTTCTAATCTGGGATGCTTTGTGAATACAGGCCCACAAGCAATTGTGCACCTCTATCAATACATTAACCATACATGCACATACTTACTGTATATGTGAACCCTGCAGGAATGGACCCATGACCTTGTCGTTACTGGTACCATGTTGTTTCCAATTGGACTACACAGGACACAACAGGACCACAAAGGACCACACGGGACCACATAGCACAGCAAGAGGAGCATGATAATCAACAATGGTCGCATGTCACGAGCCGTGGAAGCCAGCGGCCTTCCAGAAAGCAGTCTACACTCCCAACAAGAGGCTGGTTACAAACAGCGAATAGTTTCGCCGCCCTGGAGCCTGATCTTCCTGCACCTTCGTCTCTGGGGGTGCCTGTGTCTGTGGCCGCAGTGCCTACAACTACGAAGTCAACATTGACAACCTTCCGTCCCTGCTCTGGATTGAGTGGGGCTTCTCCATCTGTTGGAGGCCTGCACCAGGCGCCGGGAGCAACGGGCTCAAGTTATCCTGCCTATCGCTCAGCCATAAAGGGTTCTCTGAATCCTGAGAAGAGTGGGAGTGGGCGGATTTCCTCGTCCTTCTCGCCAGCCGTGATTTTGGGCAGCTCCATGGTAAGAAATGTTACCGTTCCTGGTGCAAAAACAATGTCCTATCCCTGAATTCGAGTAAATGGCATTACTAAGCTGCTCCCGAATTTACTAAATCAGGACATGGGGATCGATTCTATTGTAGTCCATGTGGCTTTTAATTACATTATGAAGGGCAGCTCTGAACAGTTGAAACTGGATTTTAAAGAGCTGATTGACTCTCTGCTAAACACTAATAAAATACCCATCATATCTGGCCCTGTGCCCTCTCTGAATCGTGGCATTGAAAGGTTTAGCAAGAGTTTTTTCTTCGCAACTGGCTACTATTATTGCAGCTCAATGGGAGAAACTTTGGTTGACAATTTTGATACCTTTTGGGAAACAAAACACGTTTTATAAGGAGGATGGGATCCAACCAAATCATTTGGGTTCCTGTATCCTTTCACAGCATTATAAGGCTGCATTGAGACAATGACTTATCAATGGCCCAAGCCCAGCTCAGTTAATCCCTACCATTGTGTTGCTGAGTTGTCATAATGCTTCAGCAAATGTACATTATCAATGACCCAAGCCCAGCTCAGTTAATCCCTACCATAGTGACACTGAGTTGTCATAATGCTTCAGCTAATGTACATTATCAATGACCCAAGCCCAGCTCAGTTAATCCCTACCATCGTGACACTGAGTTGTCATAATGCTTCAGCAAATGTACATTACACCAGGGGCGTTGGTAGACACAATATAAGTAAGCTAATATATGTCCCTTTCACTGCCCTGAATGCCTCTACTGATCCTACAGCTATTGTATGCAGTAATCATGTGCCTATGAACCAGATTTATACTGTTAGCACTAAGCCGGTGTGCCCCAGTAGGAAGTCCACTGTGAACAGCTCACCCTGCACTAACATAAATAGCATGAGCATAGCTAAGCATCCCAGTAAAGCAATGAAAAAAAGTAAGCATCCAGGAAGAAAAGTGCTCAAAATAGCCCATGTAACATACAGTTGAAGTCGGAAGTTTCCATACACGTTAGCCAAATACATTTAAACTCAGATTTTCACAATTCCTGACATTTAATCCCAGTAAAATTTCCCTGTTTTAGGTCAGGTAGGATCACCACTTTATTTTAAGAATGTGAAATGTCAGAATAATAGCAGAGAGAATGATTTATTTCAGCTTTTATTTCTTTCATCACATTCCCAGTGGGTCAGCAGTTTACATACACTCAATTAGTATTTGGTAGCATTGCCTTTAAATTGTTTAACTTGGGTCAAACAAGCTTTCTACAATAAGTTGGGTGAATTTTAGCCCATTCCTCCTGACAGAGCTGGTGTAACTGAGTCAGGTTTGTAGGCCTCCTTGCTCGCACACGCTTTTTCAGTTCTGCCCACACATTTTCTATGAGATTGAGGTCAGGGCTTTGTGATGGTGACTCCAATACCTTGACTTTGTTGTCCTTAAGCCATTTTGCCACAACTTTGGAAGTATGCTTGGGGTCATTGTCCATTTGGAAGACCCATTTGCGACCAAGCTTTAACTTCCTGACTAATGTCTTGAGATGTTGGTCCCATGGTGTTTATACTTGCGTACTATTGTTTGTACAGATGAACGTGGTACCTTCAGGTGTTTGTAAATTGCTGCCAAGGATGAACCAGACTTGTGGAGGTCTACAATTGTTTTTCTGAGGTCTTGGCTGATTTCTTTTGATTTTCCCATGATGTCAAGCAAAGAGGCACTGAGTTTGAAGGTAGGACTTGAAATACATCCACAGGTACACCTCCAATTGACTCAAATTATGTCAATTAGCAGAAGCTTCTAAAGCCATGATATAATTTTCTGGAATTTTGCAAGCTGTTTAAAGGCACAGTCAACTTGGTGTATGTAAACTTCTGACACACTGGAATTGTGATACAGTGAACTATAAGTGAAATAATCTGTCTGTAAACAATTGTTGGAAAAATGTGTTGTTTCATGCACAAAGTAGATGTCCTAACCGAGTTGCTAAACAAGAAATTTGTGGAGTGGTTTAAAAACAAGTTTTAATGACTCCAACCTAAGTGTATGTAAACGTCCGACTTCAACAGTACGACTTAAGAAACAAAGTTAATTAAATCAATAATTTGCTAGTAACAGATGACATCCATTTTCTCTGAAACTCACTTAGTGAATACCTTTGATGATACAGTGGTAGAAATACAAAGTTATAACATTTACATAAATGGCGCTAATGGTGGAGGTTTTGCTGTTTATATTCAGAAACACATTCCTGTAATGCTTAGAGAGGATCTCATGTTAAATACTGTTGAAGTAATATGGCTACAGGTTCATCTGCCTTACCCAAAGCCCATTCTTGTGGGAAGCTGCCATAGACCACTAAGTGCTAACAGTCAGTATCTGGATAACATGTGTGAAATGCTTGATAATGTATGTGATATCAACAGAGAGGTGTATTTTATGTGTGATTTGAATATTGACTGGCTTTCATCAAGCTACCCACTCAGGGTAGCCTAGTGGTTAGAGTGTTGGACTACTAACCGAAAGGTTGCAAGTTGTAAATTCCCAACCTGACAAGGTACAAATCTGTTGTTCTGCCCCTGAAGAGGCAGTTAACCCACTGTTCCTAGGCCATCATTGAAAATAATAATTTGTTCTTAACTGACTTGCCTAGTTAAATAAAGGTAAACATTTGTTTTTAAAAGCTTCAAACTGTAACCAGTGCTTGCAACCTGGTTCAGGTGATCAGTCAACCTACCAGGGTAGTTGCAACAGGAATGAAATCATCAACATGTATTGATCAAATAGTTACTAATGCTGCAGAAATTTGCTTGAAAGCAGTATCCAGATTCATCGCATGTTGTGATCACAATATAGTAGCCATATCTAGAAAAAAATAAAGTCCAAAGGCTGGGCCTAAAATAGTATATAAGAGGTCATACAATACGTTTTTTAGTGATTCTTATGTTGCTGTAAAGATAATTTGTTGATCCGTGGTGTGTAATGGGGAGCACTTGACACATTTATGAAATTGCTTATTCCAGTTACCAATAAGCATGCACCCATTAAGAAAATGACTGTCAATCATGGTCTGCTGCTGGAAAAAAAACATGTGTTATGGCTTTACAACCCCTGCTATATTGTGGATAAAGAGTTACCTGTCTAACAGAGGGTGTTCTTTAATGGAAGCCTCTCCAACATAATCCGGGTAGAATCAGGAATTCCCCAGGTCAGTTGCCTAGGCACCTTACTTTTTTCAAACTTTATTAATGACATGCCACTGGCTTTGAGTAAAGCCAGTGTGTCTATGTATGTGGATGACTCAACACTAAACAAATCAGCTACTGCAGTGACTGAAATAACTGCAACACTTAACAAAGAGCTGCAGTAAGTTTCAGTGGGCCACAAGTTAGTCCTAAATATTTCTACAACTATAAGTATTGTATTTGGGACATATCATTCACCAACCCTAAACCACAACTATATCTTGTAATAAATCATGTGTAAATTGAGCATGTTGAGGTGACTAAACTGCTTTGAGTAACCCTGGATTGGATACTGTGTCATGACTCTCCTGTGAGAATCCAAAGATCAGGTTACAATGGGTCAACATCTACCAGACCCCTCTCACCCGCAGAGGGAAGGAGGGATTGATGTGGGGGTTTTATGACAGCTCATGCCAATCGTAAATTGTATGCAGCAGGCGACTCTTTTTGGTCTTCAGTAGTGGTGATCTCTTTGTTACAGAGAGGTTTTGCCACCCAAAAGTGAACATTGGGACAATATTTTTAACATCCGAATGTGGGGAATGATGAGAGATGGAATATGGGAAATGAATATCTATTTTGCGATATAAAAAACATGAGCTGGCGCACACCCATAATAATAGTTTGTGTGGAGGAGCTGACTAACAGCAAATATACTATAAGCTATCAAAATAAAGAAAGTTGCACACTCCATGTGTAATTGGGTAAATACTCTGTCTATTTTGTGATGTCATATATTTTTTAAATAAAAGTGATATAACGAAAATATTGTAATGTGAAGAGCTTTCACAAAATGTATGTCAGGTTTACATCCTTTATGTTGTGTAGGATCAAGGATGAAGAAAATATTTGTGTTAAGAAAAGATAAGAATGTGATTTTAGTTAAGAGATCATAGTTTTGATGATACTTTGCCCAGTAAGTAGCCACGCCCGAGGGAGCTCAGAGAGTGTATCAACATGACGGAAACGTCCCCTTTTTACCAGAGTGTATAATGATCAGAATGATGAGAATTAACATACAGTATCAGACCATTCAATGTGATGACGTTGAATCAATGTGGAAAACTGATTGGAATTGAAAAAAGTCCAACTTAAACCTAAATCCAATGATGTGGCAACCTTTTTGGTTGATTTCACTTTGAATTCACGTCAGCTGACAAGTCAACCAAATGTAAATCATAACTTGACGTTGATCTGATGTCTGTGCCCAGTGGGCACTGCCACGTAGGTACATGCATGCACGTTCGCAGGCAGGCAGGCAGGCAGGCAGGCAGGCAGGCAGACAGACAGACAGACAGACAGACAGACAGACAGACAGAGGCATGTGCATGCATTGAGCGCATCTTCATGAATCACAAAGCCATAGCACAGGTGATTGAAATATTATACATATACTGTGTGTCCAAAGCAGCATGTCATCATACACTGTGTACAAAACATTAGGAATACCTTAATAATATTGAGTTGAACCCCTTTTGCCCCCAGAACAACCTCAATTTGTCAAGGAATGGACTATACAAGGTGTCGAAAGCTTTCCACAGGGGTGCTAGCCCATCTTGACTCCAATGACAAGTTGGCTGGATGTCTTTTGAGTGGACCATTCTTGATACACATCATTAACTGTTGAGCATGAAAAATGCCGCAGCATTGCAGCTCTTGACACAAACCAGTGTGATTGGCACCTACTACCATACCCCGTTCAAAGGCACTTAAATCTTCACCCTCTGAAAAGCACATACACAATCCAATCCATGTCAATCCATGTCACAATCCACATACACAATCCAAATCCAAGGCTTAAAAATCCTTCTTTAACCTGTCTCATCCCGTTAATCTACACTAACTGAAGTGGATTCAATAAGGGATCATAGCTTTCACCTGGATTCACCTGGTCGGTCTATGTCATGGAAAGAGCATTCTTCTTGTTCTTAATGTTTTGTTTTGTCCACTCGGTGTAAATGCAAAGGTCCACCATTATAGTAAACTGTAGACATTTAAATCATTATCAATGCTTATGATTGACTTTTGAACATAATTCTAATCCCCTCATTGTTTGTCAAATTCAGGTAGAGATTTGGAGAAGTGCTACTACAGGTAAGAGGAGATCACTTTAGTTTGTGGCTTTTAAGTTTATCTTGCATTTTCATCATAGTCAGTTACTCACATAGAGTTGCTCTTTAGGTGGTCCTTTACAACAACGCACCAACATGAAAACAGAGTCAATAACACCTGAGGAAAGAACCAAGGGGAGTGACAGATAAAGGGAAGATAATCAAGGAGGCGATGGAGTCCAGGTGAGTGTTATGAGGCGCAGGTGAGCGAGAAGATGGTGACAGGTGTGCGGGATAATCAGCAGAGGCCGGACAGGGAGTATACGTGACAATTTTATCGATTACAAGCAAGTAGTTTAAAACCTCTTCATCCTACCCCCTCCTTTTTTGAAAATTCTGTTAAAAATCGCGCAACTTTTCAGCGTCCTGCTACTCATGCCAGGAATATAGTATATGCATATGATTAGTATGTGTGGATAGAAAACACTCTGAAGTTTATAAAACTGGTTAAATCACGGCTGTGACTATAACAGAGCGTGTGTTTCATTGAAAAACGCAAGAAAAACTGCTCTCTGAAAGCAAAAAATAATTTCCATAAGTCACTTCCACCAGTTGTTAAAGGAGAACAGAATTTAATGGGAATTTGCCTGCACCATCTACAAATTCCGCACGATGGCGCCATTGTACTAATTTTCAATCGAATTAATTGTTGGAAAATCCATCTGTCTGACCCCAAGTTCTCCAGTCTTCACCCGGATGCAGTTTAGCGAGAGATCAGATTGCATTGTTGTTGAAGTGAGGACCTATTGAAGAGACATCGCCCTGTAATCGTTTTGATAGATTATAAACGTTTACTAATACCTAAAGTTGGATTACAAAAGGATTTCGAAGTGTTTTGTGAAAGTTTATCGTCGACTTTTTTAATTTTAAAAAATTACGCAGCGTTTAAAAACGATGATTTTTTCTGAATGACAAAGATCCCATACAAAGCTATTTTGGGTATATATGGACCGATTTAAACGAAAAAAAGACCCAATAGTGATGTTTATGGGGCATATAGGAGTGCCAAGAAAGAAGCTCGTCTAAGGTAATGAATGTTTTATATTTTATTTCTGCGTTTTGGGTAGCGCCGTCTATCGCAAAATCTGTTGTTTACGTGTCGAGCTGGCATTTTGGGGGGTGCATGCTATCAGATAATAGCTTCTGATGCTTTCGCCGAAAAGCATTTTAAAAATCTGACTTGCTGGCTAGGTTCACAACGAGTGTAGCTTTAATTTAATACCCTGCTTGTGAATTTTGATCAAGGTTTGAGTTTTAACGAGTACATTTAGCATTTAGCGTAGCGCATTTGCATTTCCAGGTGCCTACTTGGGACATATGCGTCTCAAGTAGGGGCAAGAAGTTTTAATGACCAGAAAAAAATATATCAAGTTTACTCATCCAGAGCTAAGCTTTAGAAATGTTGCTAATTATCCATAGGATATCGTGTTTTTGTCATTTTAGGAAACTATCGCTTTAACTGCCACCACCTTGTTTTACCATAGAGATGGTGCCAGAATTCCTCCAGACGTGAAGCTTGGCATTTAGGCCAAAGATTTCAATCTTGATTTCATCAGACCAGAGAATCATGTTTCTCATGGTCTGAGAGTCTTTAGGTGCCTTTTGGCAAACTCCAAGCGGGCTGTCTTGTGCCTTTTACTGAGGATTGGCTTCAGTCTGGCCACTCTACCATAAAGGCCTGATTGGTGGAGTGCTGCAGAGATGGTTGTCCTTCTGGAAGATTCTCCCATCTCCACAGAGGAACTCTGGAGCTCTGTCAGAGTGACCATCTGGTTCTTGGTCACCTCTCTGACCAAGGCCCTTCTCCCCAGATTGCTTAGTTTATCCTGGCGGCTAGCTTCAAGAAGAGTCTCGGTGGTTCCAAACTTCTTCCATTTAAGAATGATGGAGGCCACTGTGTTCTTGGGGACCTGCAATGCTGCAGACATTTTTTTAGATACGTTTTTGAGCTAACTACAGTATATACGTTAAGTAGACACTACATACTTTTGGTTAAGTAGTTATCAGTTTTGAGCAGTTTGATTAAGTGATAGTTAATTGTATTTGGTTCTGCTGTACATGTACGCTGCGGTCACAAGACACAGGACCACTTATTGTCCCTAGAATTTCTAAGCAAACAGCTGGACGCAGGGTTTTCTCCAATTGTGCTAAATTTTTTTGGAATGGTCTGCCTATCGATGTGAGAGATGCAGACTCGGTCTCAACCTTTTAAGTCTTCATTGAAGACTCATCTTTTCAGTAGGTCCTATGATTGAGTGTAGTCTGGCCCAGGGGTGCGAAGGTGAACAGCAAGGCACTGGAGTGACGAACCACACTTGCTGTCTCTGCCTGGCTGGCTCCCCTCTCCCCACTGGGATTTTCTGCCTCTGACCCTACTACGGGGGCTGAGTCACTGGCTTACTAGTGCTCTTCCATGCTGGCCCTAGGAGGGGTGCATCAGGTCATGCCAGTCTTTTTTTGCTATACTCAACTTGAGTGAATTGAGTCACTGATGTGATCTTCCTGTCCAGTTTTGCATCCCCTCGGGCTCATGCGGTGGAGGAGATCTTTGTGGGCTGGGCTATACTCATCCTTGTCTCAGTAAGTTGGTGGTCTGTTGATATCCCTCTAGTGGTGTGGTGACTGTGCTTTGGCAAAGTGGGTAGGGTTTTATCCTGCCTGGTTGGCCCTGTCCAGGTCGGACAGCGCCACAGTGTCCACCGACCCCCCTTGTCTCAGTCCCCAGTGTCTATGCTGCAAGAGTCTATGTGCAGGGGGCCTAGCAGTCTATCCTATCTGGTGAAATTATCCTTTCTTATCTGCTTTTTTCTGTTTCTCTCTCTCTCCCCTCCTGGAAGACCTGTCTTAGGACCATGTCTCAGGACTACCTGATGACTCCTGGCTGTCGCGGTCCCCAGTCCACCTGGTTGTTCTGTTGATCCAGTTTCTGCTGGTCTAACTGTGGCTATGGAACCCTGACCTGTTCACCGGACATGCTACCTTGTCCCGGACCTGCTGTAGTTGAGCCTCTCTCTCCCTCTCCCTCTTCCTCGCTCTCTCTCTCTCTTTCCCTATTTCTCTACCGCATCTGCTGTCTCGACCTCGGAATGCTGGGCTATGAAAAGCCAACTGACATTTACTCCTGAGGTGCTGACCTGTTGCACCCTCTATGACCACTGTGATTATTATTTGACCCTGCTGATCATCTATGAATGTTTGAACATCTTGACGAACGATCTGGCCTTAATGGCGAGGTACTCTTATAATATTGTCTTAATATTTTACAAATGTTCCATCCTGAGAAAAAATCACTTTTCTCCCGGATAACACCGTATTTCCCGCCAAATCCGGAAGTGTCATTCAAAAGCATTACATAGCATTAAAACCCATAGCTGTAGCTAGCTGTATGCACTCTTGCATAAATACATAAAACTAGCTTTGGTAGGCCAATCTTTTTGAGTGTGACCTGTATTACTGTACTGTATTGTCTTAGTATTATATGGACTGGAATTACACACACCATTCTAGACATGATAAAGCAGGAGAGAACAAGCGATTCTGGTGCAGCACATCCGGCCTACAAAGTTACAAGTATAGGCAAGTGAATTTTATTTTAATTTTGAAATATAATAGAGCCGATATGCATAATTAGTAGGCTGACGCAACCCTACATACGTTTCATAATATTTAACCTAATGTTATTAGCCTTCCTCCTCTCTCTATTGTTGCATTATTCCTTCCTTGCTTTCAACAGTTAAAGGAAATACGTTCATTATCTTCATCATTCTAATGACGTCCTTGAATAATATATTATTAGAATTAGATGCAGAAGGCTTTCACTTTTCTTCACAAAGACTGAATGGTTAATTATGGGTCTGAATAAATAACTGCTATAGCCTACATCACGAGTTCGCTTTTCTGTCTAACTAGTTCTATTGGCTGCTATATGTAACATTCAGCAAAAAATAACTTGTGTCCCTCTTCAAATAGTCAATTGGTATTTATAAGATATTCAAAAAAAAATGTATGACCAGCAAGTTCTTCTAGTCTAGCTTTTCCTGCATGGGACACCAAGATCTAAGACACATTTTTTAAGGAGAGAGGCCAGCGGAGCACAGGTGCTTGCATATTGAGCAAGAGACAGAGGCTTCAAGTTAGAAGCTTATTATGCATAACCAGTGTCGACTCGTCATTCAGGGCCGGTGGGGGTTTTGAGCCCCACCTGTTTTGCATGTTATTTGGGCATTAATACGTGTGACATATCAGTTTGCAAACAATGTAAAGAAATATTAATAAATCATTGAGTTAATAAAGCCGCATACAAACTTGGTCTCTTTCTTCCTTTTTTGAGTAAGGAAGCCTAGCTCAGTGCTTTCTGTGGTCGTGGGGCAGCCAGCAGAAATGACGGTCCAGATGTTCTCTAGTGAACATTACCAGTGGCTCTGAGTTCTGTCACTCATCACCACAAAATCTATGGGTAGAGCTAAAAAAAAATGTTTATCCCCTTGGGTGCTGCAATAGATTTACATTACAATTGCCCATCCAAGAAGGCTCAAAGTCATTGGCCACAGATAAAATTGTGTCAAATCGCGGTATAGCTACAGTAACTTTGATTGGACTGATCATGTCAACATTATACTTTCAAAATCTTAGCTAGCAAGCTAGCAGTTATCAACATGAATCAAGTCGACAATCTACTGGCAAATCCTTTTCAAACCTTGTGATATGAAGAGAAATAATGGAGAGAAATTATAGATAAAACGTATCGGTGCTCATCGCCGATTGAACACAAACATTACACAACAAGTTGAAAATCGCAAATTCAACAATGAGTAGTTTGGAAGGAATCAGTGGCTAACTGCATGCATTGCAAAACAATCCTACCCTGCTATTCAGTGGAGTGGGTGTGTGATCCAAGTCTGGGTTTAAGGGTCTCTTTTCCAAGTTTAAAAGGATAAACATTCAGCATTGGTCATGCTGTCAATCCAGCATGACTTCTGCCGCGCTCAAATCAACTGGAAACTCGGAACTGGGAAATCTCAACCTTGTTTTTTCCAAGTTCCCAGTTGTCTTGAAAGCACCATAAATCCAATGTAAATGGTCCAGATGGCAATTTGATTACTTGTTCAGCAGTCTTATGACTTGGGGGTAGAAGCTGTTAAGGAGCCTTTGGACCTAGACTTGGCATTCCGGCACTGCTTGCCGTGCTAGGAGTCTTTGACAATTTGTGGGGCATTCCTCTGAAACCGCCTAGTATATAGGTCCTGGATGACAGGAAGCTTGGCCCCATTGATGTACTGAGTCGTACACACTACCCTAGCGCCTTATGGTCAGATGCCGAGCAGTTACCATACCAGGCGGTGATGCAACTGATTAGGATGCTTTTAATGGTGCAGCTGTAGAACTTTTTGAGGATCTGGGGACCCATGCCAAATCTTCTCAGTCTCCTGAGAGGGAAAAGTCATTGTTGTGCCCTTTTCACGACTGTCTTGTTGTGTTTGGTCTAGAGTGTTTTTCATCTGGTTGCACATGTGACATGCTGGTAGACATTAAGTAAAGCGGATTTAAGTTTGCCGGTCTTTATATTACAGTAGCATAGGCTATGCTGCAGCAAACATAGGCCTACCTGTCACAAGACAAAAAGTTCCCATGATGAGATGATATGTAGGTCTACATACATGGCGAACTGCGTCCCATACTGAGATGGGCTGTGTGTGCCCACGCTGGGGGTAGATTCATCCTCCAGAGGCCGTAGAAAAGCCAGATTTAGACATCACATATCACTTAGCAGGTCCATTTCACGCCATGCTGTTCATATAATGTATTATAATTGACCGGTTTCTTGCAGTTATTTATCCTGGGAAAAGGGAGTGGTTTTGGCCGGTAAATCCCGGTATATCTCATTATCCCACCATTGAACCCTAGTTCCTGCCTTTCTAGGAATTTTTACTAGCTACATATGCATTGCTTGCTGTCTGGGGTTGTAGACTTAGTTTCTGTATAAGCACTTTGTGACATCTGCTGTTTTGATTTGATATTATTAACAAGTGACATGAAAATCCTATCAAAAGTAAAGTGGATTTAATTTTTTGGGTGGGGTTGTGATGGTGTGGTCTTGCATTGTAATTGTGTTTGTTGTAGCTATAAAGTATTCACCCACCTTGGCATTTTTCTTATTTTGTTGCCTTAGAACCTGAATTAAAATAGATTTTTGTGGGGGGTTGTAATCATGTAATTTTCACAACATGCCTACCACTTAGATATAAAATATTTTTTATTGTGAAACAAACAAGAAATAAGACAACAAAAAAAAACTGAAAACTTGAGCGTGCATAACCATTCACCCCCCAAAGTCAATACTTTGTAGAGCCACCTTTTGCAGCAATTACAGCTGCAAGTCTCTTGGGGTATGTCTCTATAAGCTTGGCACATCTAGCCACTGCGACTTTTTCCCATTCTTCAAGGCAAAACTGCTCCATCTCCGTCAAGATGGATGGGTTCCGCTGGTGTACAGCAATCTTTAAGTCATACCACAGATTCTCAATTGGATTGAGGTCTGCGCTTTGACTAGGCCATTCCAAGACATTTAAATGTTTCCCCTTACCACTCAAGGGTTGCTTTAGCATTATGCTGAGGTTCATTGTCCTGCTGGAAGGTGAACCTCTGTCCCAGTGTCAAATCTCTGGAAGACTGAAACAGGTTTCCCTTAAGAATTTCCCTGTATTTAGCGCCATCCATCATTCCTTCAATTCTGACCAGTTTCCCAGTCCCTACCGATGAAAAACATCCTCACAGCATGATGCTGCCGCCACCATGCTTCACTGTGGGGATGTTGTTCTTGGGATGATGAGAGGTGTTGTGTTTGTGCCAGACATAGCATTTTCCTTGATGGCCAAAAAGCTCAATTTTAGTCTCATCTGGCCAGAGTACCTTCTTCCATATGTTTGGGGAGTCTCCCACATGCCTTTTAGCAAACACCAAACATGTTTTCTTATTTATTTCTTCAAGCAATGTTTTTTTTTCTGGCCACTCTTCCGTAATGCCCAGCTCTGTGGAATGTATGGCTTAAAGTGGTCCTATGGACAGATGCTCCAATCTCCGCTGTCGAGCTTTGCAGCTCCTTCGGGGTTATCTTTGGTCTCTTTGTTGCCTTTTTGATTAATGCCCGACTTGCCTGGCCTTGTGTTTTGGTGGTGGTGCTCTCTTGGCAGGTCTGTTGTGGTGCCATATGTTTTCTATTTTTTTAATAATGGATTTAATGGCTGTTCAAAGTTTCTGATATATTTTTAGAACCCAACCCTGATCTGTACTTCTCCACAACCTTATCCCAGAATTGTTTAGAGAGCTCTTTGGTATTCATGGTGTCTCTTGCTTGGTGGTGCCTCTTGCTTAGTGGTGTTGCAGACTCTGGGGCCTTTCAGAGCAGGTGTATATATACTGAGATCATGTGACACTTAAATAATGTCCACCTGTGTGCAATCTAACTAATAATGTGTCTTCTGATGGTAATTGTTTGCACCAGATTGTCGTGTCTTTGGCTATGCCGGATTAAGTGATATGACATGCTATTCTATAATTTTTCTTTATCTGTAATTAATATTACCTGATTGAACTAATCATGTAAATGTAACTAACTAGAAAGTCGGGGCACCACAAAATAATGTTTATAGAGCTGTTATCTTCCGAATAAACTCTTAAAGACCTGGTAATCTTTTACCTCAATAGCAGTCAAAATTTAATCATAACCTTATTCAGTCTCATCTGAAAGTTAACTAACAAGTAGAATCAGCAATATAAAATTTGGTTTAATTATTTATTCACTAAATATCTAAATAATCACACAGAATTACATCTACACAGAATGGATCATACATGGATTACAAATGGCGTCGTAAAGGAAAACGTCCCTAGTGGACGGAACAGATATGATGGCTGGTTACACAAAGAAAGGGGGTTGGGTTTTGAATGAAAGAGTGGGAAGACTGAGGAACCAAAATATTTTGTGTCTCTATCGGGCCATAGGCATCTATGCTATCGTAAATACAGTATCTTATGCATTCTAAATAACCGCCCATTTGAAAAAGAAAAATGCAATAAATATTTAGATTGGTCGTATATAGAAGGACGGGTTGTCCAGCTTGGATCTCTTGTCCTCAGAAGAATGTCTAGTGCTGAACTGGATCGTGGTAGATGGATACTCTGTCCGTCTTCTCCTAGCCCACGTTTACAGTTGCTGCGGCTAACTCAATCGGCTAGGAGGTATCACTTCTTTAGTGAATAAGAGTTCAAAGTTCATACCAAGTTGCCATACTTTAAGCTCATGCTATATTCTGGCTGGTATAGTCGAAACTCATCCTTTCGGAGTGTTGATCGTCATCTTCATGTTGAAATTCGATGCTAATTTCGTTAGGTTCTTGTCGTTCAACCAGAACTCACGCTGAGGTTGGCTTAGGTGATCTTGTTCTTTTAATGCAAGGACCGCAAGTCCTCACGTCCTTGGAACAGAAAGTTGAATTTTCGTCAACAGGTTTATATTGTGGTGAAAGAAGGGCGTGTTTCATAGTTACAACCAATGTCTGTTCACTTGGGCGGGGCCTCTGAGTGAGCAGAGTTTACTCTATGACAACCAATTCTCTCATTTAGAAGCTAAAAGTACATTTAATATTTTCACAGATAGTTTCATATTTAAACATTTAAATTGCACAACAATTCCATGTGAATCTGATAACTATAATGTGTAGACTTTCCAAGATACAGTTTATGTCATATTATTATTAGTAATACAACTGGTTGGATTACTGAAATATGGTTCCGTTTCCCACCTTTTGATGTTACCAGACGCTCTATGTTACAAAGGCTTTACAAGTGTCAACTCTATAAAGTAGAGAGAGAGAAAAGGGGAAAGGTATTCATGGGGGTCTTAGCCCTCCCCCAACAGGGGAGGTTTAGAATTTTTTTTGAATTTTAAAAAACAAGTAACACGTTACGTGTTTCATTTCACTTCACCAATGTTGACTATTTTGTGTATGTCCATTACATGAAATACAAATAAAAATCTATTTAAATTACCGGTTGTAATTCAACAAAATAGGAAAAATGCCAAGGGGAAGAATTGCAAGGCTCTGTATGTGTAGCTAAACAATAATTCAGCTGCTCACTTAACACCCTGTATGCACTCCTGCATATGTGTGTGTGTGTATTTGTGTGTGTGTGTGTGTGTTGTACCTGTCATAGCGAGGATTAAAGATGCTGTGTCAGTACATGTAGCTGGAAAATAATTCAGCTGCTGATTAAACTCTGCTGTACGGTGATCTCTTGATTTACAGAGATGCAATGTCAGTCAGTTTGTTGGGAGACAGACCAGAACCCTATATTTGGATCTCATTTGAAGTGTGAGACAGACAAGCTGATGTACTGACGTGTTTTCCCCCACCACAATAACGATCCCTGTAGACATGATAGCAAAACTATTGAGAACACAAATGAATGTTTCCTCCCTTCTCCCTAAGACACGTCTGTCTGACAGTCACAGATACTTAAAGATGAAGAGTCACCAAGGGAAATTAACGCTGATGATGCTGGATGACAGATTATTGCTGGAGTTGAATTAGGAAGAGGGAGGAAGAGGCACACGGGATGAAAGAAAAACATCAGGGTATTCTGTCGATGTTTACATTAAAAACACGCAAACCAATCAACAGCGGCAATATTGACTGAGCTGGCAGACATATTGAGTCAAGATAATATTGAGCATCCAAAGTTGCCCTCCACGAAAAAAACATTATCTTTGTCTTCGATTGAGGCCTAGCCCGGTCACTTGTAAAATATGATTCCAGAAATATAATGTTGACTAAACTGTCACATACAGTACTCCACTACTACACAACCCTCCAATACACTACAACACTACCCTCCACAACACCACTACCCTCCACAACACCACAACCCTCCACTGCTCCACAACCCTCCACTACCCTCCACTACCACTGCTATCTTTACACCACTACCCTCCACCACTACCCTCCACTACCACTGCTATCTTTACACCACTACCCTCCACCACTACCCTCCACTACCACTGCAATCATTACACCACAACCCTCCACCACTACCCTCCACTACCACTGCAATCATTACACCACTACCCTCCACTACACCACTACACCACTACCCTCCACCACTACCACTGCAATCATTACACCACTACCAACCACCACTACCCTCCACTACCACTGCTATCTTTACACCACAACCCTCCACCACTACCCTCCACTACCACTGCTATCTTTACACCACTACCCTCCACCACTACCCTCCACTACCACTGCAATCAGTACACCACTACCCTCCACTACGCCACTACCCTCCACTACACCACTACCTTCCACGACACCACTACCCTCCACTACACCATTACCCTCCGCTATACCTATACCCTTCACTACACCATTACCCTCCACTACACCACTACCCTCCACTATACCATTACCCTCCACTACACCACTACCCTCCACTACACCACTACCCTCCACTACACCACTACCCTCCACTACACCACTACCCTCCACTACACCACTACCCTCCACTATACCATTACCCTCCACTACTACACCACTACCCTCCACTACACCACTACCCTCCACTATACCATTACCCTCCACTACTACCCTCCACTACACCACCACCCTCCACTACACCAATACTCCACTACCCTCCACTACACCATTACCCTCCACTACACCACTACCATCCACTACCCTCCACTACACCATTACCCTCCACTACACCATTACCCTCCACTACACTCCTACTCTACTACCCTCCACTACCCTCCACTACACCATTACCCTCCACTACACCACCACCCTCCACTACACCACTACCCTCCACTACACCACTACCCTCCACACTTCTACCCTCCACCACACCATTACCCTCCACTTCTACCCTCCACACTTCTACCCTCCACTACACCACTACCTTCCACTACCCTACACACCTCCACCACAACACCACCTTCCACTACACCACTACCCTCCACTACACCACTACCCTCCACTACACCACAACACACCATATTTCTACATTCCACTACGTCACTACCCTCCACTACACCATTACCCTCCACTACACCACTACCATCCACTACCCTCCACTACACCATTACCCTCAAATCAAATCAAATCAAATTTATTTATATAGCCCTTCGTACATCAGCTGATATCTCAAAGTGCTGTACAGAAACCCAGCCTAAAACCCCAAACAGCAAGCAATGCAGGTGTAGAAGCACGGTGGCTAGGAAAAACTCCCTAGAAAGGCCAAAACCTAGGAAGAAACCTAGAGAGGAACCAGGCCTCCACTACACCATTACCCTCCACTACACTCCTACTCTACTACCCTCCACTACCCTCCACTACACCATTACCCTCCACTACACTCCTACTCTACTACCCTCCACTACCCTCCACTACACCATTACCCTCCACGGCACCATTACCCTCCACTTCACCACCACCCTCCACTACACCAATACTCCACTACCCTCCACTACACCATTACCCTCCACTACACCACTACCATCCACTACCCTTCAATACACCATTACCCTCCACTACACCAATACCCTCCACTACACTCCTACTCTACTACCCTCCACTACACCATTACCCTCCACTACACCACTACCCTCCACTACACCACTACCCTCCACTACACCACAGCCCTCCATATTTCTACATTCCACTACGTCACTACCCTCCACTACACCACTACCCTCCACTACAACACTACCCTCCACTACAACATCACCCTCCACAACACCACCACCCTCCACTACACCACCACCCTCCACTACACCACCCTCCACTACAACACTACCCTCCACTACTCCACTAGCCTCCACCACCCCACTATCCTCCACCACCCTCCACTACCCTCCACTATCCTCCACTACTCTCCACTACACCACTAGCCTCCACTACACCACTACCCTAAACTACTCCACTACCCTCCACTACTACCTTCCACTACACCACTACCCTCCACTACACCACTACCCTAAACTACTCCACTACCCTCCACTACACCACTACCATCCACTACCCTTCACAACACCACTACCCTCCACAACACCACTGCCCTCCACTGCTCCACAACCCTCCACTACCCTCCACTACCACTGCTATCTTTACACCACTACCCTCCACCACTACCCTCCACTACCAGTGCTATCTTTACACCACTACCCTCCACCACTACCCTCCACTACCACTGCAATCAGTACACCACTACCCTCCACTACGCCACTACCCTCCACTACACCACTACCTTCCACGACACCACTACCCTCCACTACACCATTACCCTCCGCTATACCTATACCCTTCACTACACCATTACCCTCCACTACACCACTACCCTCCACTACACCATTACCCTCCACTACACCATTACCCTCCACTACACTCCTACTCTACTACCCTCCACTACCCTCCACTACACCATTACCCTCCACTACACTCCTACTCTACTACCCTCCACTACCCTCCACTACACCATTACCCTCCACGGCACCATTACCCTCCACTTCACCACCACCCTCCACTACACCAATACTCCACTACCCTCGACTACACCATTACCCTCCACTACACCACTACCATCCACTACCCTTCACTACACCATTACCCTCCACTACACCAATACCCTCCACTACACTCCTACTCTACTACCCTCCACTACACCATTACCCTCCACTCCACCACCACCCTCCACTACACCAATACTCCACTACCCTCCACTACACCATTACCCTCCACTACACCACTACCATCCACTACCCTTCACTACACCATTACCCTCCACTACACCAATACCCTCCACTACACTCCTACTCTACTACCCTCCACTACACCATTACCCTCCACTCCACCACTACCCTCCACTACACCACTACCCACCACAACCCTCGGCTACCCTCCACTACACCATTACCCTCCACTACACTCCTACTCTACTACCCTCCACTACACCATTACCCTCCACTACACCACTACCCTCCACTACACCACTACCCTCCACTACACCACAGCCCTCCATATTTCTACATTCCACTACGTCACTACCCTCCACTACACCACTACCCTCCACTACAACACTACCCTCCACTACAACATCACCCTCCACAACACCACCACCCTCCACTACACCACCACCCTCCACTACACCACCCTCCACTACAACACTACCCTCCACTACTCCACTAGCCTCCACCACCCCACTATCCTCCACCACCCTCCACTACCCTCCACTATCCTCCACTACTCTCCACTACACCACTAGCCTCCACTACACCACTACCCTAAACTACTCCACTACCCTCCACTACTACCTTCCACTACACCACTACCCTCCACTACACCACTACCCTAAACTACTCCACTACCCTCCACTACACCACTACCATCCACTACCCTTCACAACACCACTACCCTCCACAACACCACAACCCTCCACTGCTCCACAACCCTCCACTACCCTCCACTACCACTGCTATCTTTACACCACTACCCTCCACCACTACCCTCCACTACCAGTGCTATCTTTACACCACTACCCTCCACCACTACCCTCCACTACCACTGCAATCAGTACACCACTACCCTCCACTACGCCACTACCCTCCACTACACCACTACCTTCCACGACACCACTACCCTCCACTACACCATTACCCTCCGCTATACCTATACCCTTCACTACACCATTACCCTCCACTACACCACTACCCTCCACTACACCATTACCCTCCACTACACCATTACCCTCCACTACACTCCTACTCTACTACCCTCCACTACCCTCCACTACACCATTACCCTCCACTACACTCCTACTCTACTACCCTCCACTACCCTCCACTACACCATTACCCTCCACGGCACCATTACCCTCCACTTCACCACCACCCTCCACTACACCAATACTCCACTACCCTCCACTACACCATTACCCTCCACTACACCACTACCATCCACTACCCTTCACTACACCATTACCCTCCACTACACCAATACCCTCCACTACACTCCTACTCTACTACCCTCCACTACACCATTACCCTCCACTCCACCACCACCCTCCACTACACCAATACTCCACTACCCTCCACTACACCATTACCCTCCACTACACCACTACCATCCACTACCCTTCACTACACCATTACCCTCCACTACACCAATACCCTCCACTACACTCCTACTCTACTACCCTCCACTACACCATTACCCTCCACTCCACCACTACCCTCCACTACACCACTACCCACCACAACCCTCGGCTACCCTCCACTACACCATTACCCTCCACTACACTCCTACTCTACTACCCTCCACTACACCATTACCCTCCACTACACCACTACCCTCCACACTTCTACCCTCCACCACACCATTACCCTCCACTTCAACCCTCCACACTTCTACCCTCCACTACACCACTACCTTCCACTACCCTACACACCTCCACCACAACACCACCTTCCACTACACCACTACCCTCCACTACACCACTACCCTCCACTACACCACAACCCTCCATATTTCTACATTCCACTACGTCACTACCCTCCACTACACCACTACCCTCCACTACAACACTACCCTCCACTACAACATCACCCTCCACAACACCACCACCCTCCACTACACCACCACCCTCCACTACACCACCCTCCACTACAACACTACCCTCCACTACTCCACTAGCCTCCACCACCCCACTATCCTCCACCACCCTCCACTACCCTCCACTATCCTCCACTACTCTCCACTACACCACTAGCCTCCACTACACCACTACCCTAAACTACTCCACTACCCTCCACTACTACCTTCCACTACACCACTACCCTCCACTACACCACTACCCTAAACTACTCCACTACCCTCCACTACACCACAACCCTCCATATTTCTACATTCCACTACGTCACTACCCTCCACTACACCACTACCCTCCACTACAACACCACCCTCCACTACAACACTACCCTCCACTACAACATCACCCTCCACAACACCACCACCCTCCACTACACCACCACCCTCCACTACACCACAACCCTCCATATTTCTACATTCCACTACACCACTACCCTCCACTACTCCACTACCCTCCACCACCCCACTATCCTCCACCACGCTCCACCACTCCACTATCCTCCACTACTCTCCACTACACCACTAGCCTCCACTACACCACTACCCTAAACTACTCCACTACCCTCCACTACTACCTTCCACTACACCACTACCCTCCACTACACCACTACCCTAAACTACTCCACTACACCAATCCCCCCACTATACCAATTTCCTTCACTTCACCAATACCCTCCACTACACCACTGCCCTCCAATACCCTCCACTGCACCAATACCCTCCACTACACAACTACCCTCCACTACACCACTACACCACTACCCTCCAATACCCTCCACTACACAACTACCCTCCAATACCCTCCACTACACAACTACCCTCCAATACCCTCCACTACACAACTACCCTCCAATACCCTCCACTACACCATTACACCACTACCCTCCACTACACCACTACCCTCCACTACACCACTACCCTCCAATACCCTCCACTACACAACTACCCTCCAATACCCTCCACTACACAACTACCCTCCAATACCCTCCACTACACCACTACCCTCCAATACCCTCCACCACACCACTACCCTCCACTACACCACTAATACCCTCCACTACACCACTACCCTCTACTACCCTCCACCACTCCACTACCCTCCATCAATCCACTACACCACTACTACACCACTACCCTCCACTTCACCACTACCCTCCACTACACCTCCACTGCACAACTACCCTCCTCTACCCTCCACCACCACAGCCCTCCATTAAACCACAGCCCTCCACCACACCACTACCCTAAGCTACTCCACTACACCTCTACCGTCCACTACACCTCTACCCTCCACCCCTCCACTACCCTGCTACCCTCCTCTACACCACAACCCACCACTCCCCAACCACAACCATTCGCTACCCTCCACTACACCGCTACCCTCCACCACAACTACACCACTTCCCTCTACAACCCTCCACCACTCCACTACCCTCCACAACTCCACTCCCCTCCACTGCACAACTCCCCTCCTCTATCCTCCACCACTCCAATACCCTCCTCTACACCACTCCACTACCCTTCACCACTCCACTCCCCTCCACAACTCCCCTCCACCACTCCACTACCCTCCTCTACACCACAGCCCTCCACCACTACCCTAAAATATACCACTACACCTCTACCCTCCACCACCCTGCTACCCTCCTCTACACCACTACCCTCCACTACAACAACCACCCTCCAACACTCCACTACCCTCCACTGGGCATAATGTGCCTTTTAAAAAGGCACCTCTCAGATATTCATGGGAATCGCATTCACGCTGTGTATTTCGGCCTCAATGATAAAGTGCTGAATACCGGCTCTGTCTGGGATGCTGGAAATGGAAGGACTTTCTGTGTGTGTGTGTGTGTGTGTGTGTGTGTGTGCGTGCGTGCGTGCGTGCGTGCGTGTGTGCGTGCGTGCGTGCCTAGTGCTGTCCAGCAACACACAGGGATAGACAGTGGGGAGGAGTGGTTACAGAGACTAGTGATATTACAGAGACTAGTGATATTACAGAGACTAGTGATATTACAGAGACTAGTGATATTACAGAGACTAGTGAAATTACAGAGACTAGTGATATTACAGAGACTAGTGAAATTACAGAGAGTAGGGCTACCGACGTTAAAGCTAATCTGAAGATGGTGCTAGCTAAGGCTAAAACTGGCAAGTGTAGAGAGTATAGGGATATTGTTATCCATGTCAGCACCAACGATGTTAGGATTAAACAGTCAGAGGTCACCAAGCGCAACAGCTTCAGCGTGTAAATCAGCTAGAAAGATGTCGGCATTGAGTAATTTTCTCTGGCCACGTCCCAGTTAGGGGGAGTGATGAGCTCTACAGCAGAGTCTCAAAACTCAATCGCTGGTTGAAAACTGTTTTCTGCCACTCCCAAAAGATAGAATTTGTAGATTATTGACCCTCTTTCTGGGACTCACCCACAAACAGGACCAAGCCTGGCCTGCTGAGGAGTGACGGACTCCATCCTAGCTGGAGGCGTGCTCTCATCTACGAACATAGACCAAATCAAATCAAATCAAATCAAATGTATTTATATAGCCCTTCGTACATCAGCTGATATCTCAAAGTGCTGTACAGAAACCAAGCCTAAAACCCCAAACAGCAAGCAATGCAGGTGTAGAAGCACGGTGGCTAGGAAAAACTACCTAGAAAGGCCAAAACCTAGGAAGAAACCTAGAGAGGAACCAGGCTATGTGGGGTGGCCAGTCTTCTTCTGGCTGTGCCGGGTGGAGATTATAACAGAACATAGACAGGGCTCTAACTCCCCTAGTTCCACATTGAGATTGGGTGCAGGCCGGGAATCAGGCTGTTAGCCAGCCTGCCAGCTTAGTGGAGTCTACCACTAGCACAGTCAGTGTAGTCAGCTCAGTTATCCCCATTGAGACTGTGTCTGTGCCTCGGTCTAGGTTGGGCAAAACTTTACATGGCTATGTTCACCTTAGCAAAAACACACATAAACACACATATCACCCATGTCACACCCTGACCTAACCAAAAAAAGAAAGAAAACAAAGAATACTAAGGTCAGGGTGTGACAGTACCCCCCCCCCACAAAGGTGCGGGCTCCGGCCGCAAAACCTAATCTAAAGGGGAGGGTCCGGGTGGGCCTCTTTCTCGGCGGCGGCTCGGGTGCTGGACGTGGACCCCACTCCACCATAGTCTTAGTCCGCTTTTGTGGCCTCCTAGGAACGGCGACCCTCGCCGGCAACCCTACTAAAGGGCCCCACTGGACTGAGGGGCAGCTCAGGACTGAAGGGCAGCTCAGGCCTGAGGGGCAGCTCAGGACTGAGGGGAAGCTCAGGACTGAGGGGAAGCTCAGGACTGAGGGGTAGCTCAGGACTGAAGGGTAGCTCCTGGCTGGCTGACGGCTCTGGCGGCTCCTGGCTGGCTGACGACAGACTCTGGCGGCTCCTGGCTGGCTGACAGCAGACTCTGGTGGCTCCTGGCTGGCTGATGGCAGACTCTGGCGGCTCAGGACAGACGGGCGACTCTGGCGGCTCAAGACAGACGGGCGACTCTGGCGGCTCAGGACAGACGGGCGACTCTGGCGGCTCAGGACAGACGGGCGACTCTGGCGGCTCAGGACAGACGGGCGACTCTGGCGGCTCAGGACAGACGGGTGACTCTGGCGGCTCAGGACAGACGGGCGACTCTGGCGGCTCAGGACAGACGGGCGACTCTGGCGGCTCAGGACAGACGGGCGACTCTGGCGGCTCAGGACAGACGGGCGACTCTGGCGGCTCAGGACAGACGGGAGACTCTGGCGGCTCAGGACAGACGGTAGACTCTGGCGGCTCAGGACAGACGGTAGACTCTGGCGGCTCAGGACAGACGGTAGACTCTGGCGGCTCAGGACAGACGGTAGACTCTGGCGGCTCAGGACAGACGGGAGACTCTGGCGGCTCAGGACAGACGGGAGACTCTGGCGGCTCAGGACAGACGGGAGACTCTGGCGGCTCAGGACAGACGGGAGACTCTGGCGGCTCAGGACAGACGGGAGACTCTGGCGGCTCAGGACAGACGGGAGACTCTGGCGGCTCAGGACAGACGGGAGACTCTGGCGGCTCAGGACAGACGGGAGACTCTGGCGGCTCAGGACAGACGAGGTGCACTGTAGGCCTGGTGCGTGGTGCCGGCACTGGTGGTACTGGGCCGAGGACACGCACCTCAGGGCAAGTGCGGGGAGGAGGAACAGGGAGAACTGGGCTCTGGCGACGCACATGAAGCACGGTGCAGGGGGCTGCCACCGGAGGGCTGGTGCGTGGAGATGGCACCAGATAGACCGGACAGAGAAGGCGCACTGGAGATCTGGAGCACCGAGCCTGCCCAACCTTACCTGGTTGAATGCTCCCCGTAGCCAGGCCAGTGCGGCGAGGTGGAATAGCCCGTACTGGGCTGTGCAGGCGAACCGGGGACACCATGCGTAAGGCTGGTGCCATGTATGCCGGGTGCTGGACGTGGACCCCACTCCACCATAGTCTTAGTCCGCTTTTGTGGCCTCCTAGGAACGGCGACCCTCGCCGGCAACCCTACTAAAGGGCCCCACTGGACTGAGGGGCAGCTCAGGACTGAAGGGCAGCTCAGGCCTGAGGGGCAGCTCAGGACTGAGGGGAAGCTCAGGACTGAGGGGAAGCTCAGGACTGAGGGGTAGCTCAGGACTGAAGGGTAGCGCCTGGCTGGCTGACGGCTCTGGCGGCTCCTGGCTGGCTGACGACAGACTCTGGCGACTCCTGGCTGGCTGACGACAGACTCTGGTGGCTCCTGGCTGGCTGATGGCAGACTCTGGCGGCTCAGGACAGACGGGCGACTCTGGCGGCTCAGGACAGACGGGCGACTCTGGCGGCTCAGGACAGACGGGCGACTCTGGCGGCTCAGGACAGACGGGCGACTCTGGCGGCTCAGGACAGACGGGAGACTCTGGCGGCTCAGGACAGACGGGAGACTCTGGCGGCTCAGGACAGACGGGAGACTCTGGCGGCTCAGGACAGACGGGAGACTCTGGCGGCTCAGGACAGACGGGAGACTCTGGCGGCTCAGGACAGACGGGAGACTCTGGCGGCTCAGGACAGACGGGAGACTCTGGCGGCTCAGGACAGACGAGGTGCACTGTAGGCCTGGTGCGTGGTGCCGGCACTGGTGGTACTCGGCCGAGGACACGCACCTCAGGGCAAGTGCGGGGAGGAGGAACAGGGAGAACTGGGCTCTGGCGACGCACATGAAGCACGGTGCAGGGGGCTGCCACCGGAGGGCTGGTGCGTGGAGATGGCACCAGATAGACCGGACAGAGAAGGCGCACTGGAGATCTGGAGCACCGAGCCTGCCCAACCTTACCTGGTTGAATGCTCCCCGTAGCCAGGCCAGTGCGGCGAGGTGGAATAGCCCGTACTGGGCTGTGCAGGCGAACCGGGGACACCATGCGTAAGGCTGGTGCCATGTATGCCGGCCCGAGGAGACGCACTGGAGACCAGATGCGTAGAGCCGGCTTCATGGCACCTGGCTCGATGCCCACTCTAGCCCGGCCGATACGAGGAGCTGGAATGTACCGCACCGGGCTATGCACACGCACCGGGGACACCGTGCGCTCCACCGCATAACACGGTGCCTGCCCGGTACAACACCCTCTCTCTCCACGGTAAGCACGGGGAGCTGGCGCAGGTCTCCTACCTGACTTCACCACACTCCCATGTGCCCTCCCCCAAGAAATGTTTGGGGATGCCACTCGGGCTTTCAGCCGCGCCGCCGTGCTGCCTCCTCATACCGATGCTTCTCTGCTTTCGCTGCCTCCAGCTCTGCTTTGGGACGGCGATATTCCCCTGGCTGTGCCTAGGGTCCTTTGCCGTCCAGAATCTCCTCCCAAGTCCAGAAGTCCTCTGATTGCTGCTGCTGTCCATTACCACGCTGCTTGGTCCATTGTTGGTGGGTTATTCTGTCACGATCGTCGTATGGAGTAGACCAATGCGCAGCGTGGTTAGAATACATTCTTCTTTATTAATGAAGAACACGAAGAACACTTAAACAAAATGAATAAGACGAACGTGACCGCTATATAAACAATGTGCTAACGTGCAACATAACATAGACAATAACCCACGAAATACCCCAAAAAAGATGGCTGCCTAAATATGGTTCCCAATCAGAGACAACGATAAACACCTGCCTCTAATTGAGAACCAATCTAGGAAACCATAGACCAACAACCACCTAGATGAAAACAACCCCATAAATCTACAAAAACCCCTAGACAGTCCAAACACCCCAGAATAAGACAAAAACAAAAATATCACCCATGTTACACCCTGACCTAACCAAAATAATAAAGAAAACAAAGAATATTAAGGTCAGGGCATGACAGGCTCATCTTAGGTGTCAAATCATAGCCTATTCATCTCTGCTCAAAAAAGTATGTATACAATTACAAGAGAAGATTGTGAGAGAAATCTCCCAATTGAAGGAAAGACATAAGAAACAAGGGGATGGGGACACTAATTCAGTTGACTGCAGCGAAAGGGGGGCTCGATACGCTTCTTTCTTACTTATAAAGCTGGGAAACTTCTTGCATTGCAACTTAAAAAGGATGCAGCTGAACGATGTATTCCAAATATCAGATCTGTGCAGAGCAAAGTTACTTCTTGTCCCAAAGAAAGAAAGAAAACATTTGCTGGGTACTAAGAGACCCTATTATCACATCCTGACTATAGAGAGTCCTTATTTTCTATGGTAGAGTTGGTCAGGGCGTGACTGGGGGGTTAATCTAGCTTATTATTTCTATGTGGGGTTCTAGGTTTGTTTTTCTATGTTGGTGATTGTGTATGATTCCCAATTAGAGGCAGCTGGTAATCGTTGTCTCTAATTGGGGATCATATTTAAGTAGCTGAGTTTCCCACCTGTGTTTATGGGTTATTGGTTTGAGTTAGTGCACGTAGAATCTCTGTAGTCACGGTTCGTTGTTAGTTTATAGTTTATTTGTTTTTGTCTTTGCTTAGCTTCACTTTCTATGAAATAATGTGGAACTCAACATCCGCTGCGCCTTGGTCCGACATTTATTCTAGCGATCGTGACACCTATATAAGAATCCTAAAGGTGTTTCTTCTCTGGAGGACTTTCTCACACATTTGAAGCTGCCAGAGTCACGTGAAGATAAGGAAATGATAGATACCCTCATTACTGACTCAGAGATAGAAGCAGTCATCAGAAGCATGCAAAATGACAAGTGTCCGAGTCCCAATGGGTTCCCCTGTGAGTTCTATAAAACTTTCAGTAAAGAATTAATACCGCTGATCTGAGGTGTTCTTCATGAGGTTATGGAGCGCAATAAATACCCAGATACTTGGCGTGAAGCAACCGTCACCCTGTTAAAGAAGCCAAGTAAGGACCCACTAGACTGTGGTTCCCATAGACCAGTAAGTTTATTAAATTGTGACTCTAAAATCCTTTCTAAGACTTAAACAAAACTATTTGAAGAGGTAGTAACAAAATGTACAAGTTCAGATCGAACTGGGTTAATTAAAGGATGTCACTCAACATTGAATATAAGACAAGTTCTGAATATTATCAATTACTCTAAGACCCAACTCAAACAAACAGTTATACTATCTCTCGATGCTGAAAAGGCATTTGACCGCGTCGACTGGGTCTTTCTTTTAGCAACTGTTCGTTTTTACTCTGTTTATTTAGAACCCAACGGACAACTAAGAAAAGCTCAAGCCAAGTTTATTCACCCAAAGGATCAGACAGCTGAACAGACAAAAACATATTTACACAAGCAGTCAAACCTTTCTCCTATACTGAGTCTCCTCCTTACACATCTGGACAGCCAATACATCTCTGTTGGTTGACAGAACCTTAGTGATGCCTGTTCTTCTAACTTAATCTGACCTGACCTCAGCCCTAATTCCTCACTCCTCCCCAACTCACGGCTGTCCTGTTGACTTGTCTCCTTTCCATAGGTTACCTGATGTCTAACAATAATATGTTCTGACAGAATGTAAATGTTCTGAATTCCCCCTTAGTGACTTGATTAAAGATATTTCAAGTGTTTAAGTCAGAACCCATCACAACATTAAAAGTTTGGTTTTGGGGAGCACTTTTTGAAATGGATAGAGTTGACATATTCAAATCCAAAATCATCTGTTAGAACAAATGGGAATATGTCGCATTCCTTTTCACTACAACAAGGAAATCGTTCAGAAGGTTGTCTCTCACCACTGTTATTTGCCCTTAGTATAGATCCTCTGGCGGAAGCTATTCGAAGTGCCATAAACATTCATGGTCTACAGGTGGGGCAAAATGAACACAAGATATCTCTATATGCAGACGATGTCATCCTGTACATAAGAGGCAGAGACAATGATTCCAAATATATTCAAATGAATAGGTGAATATGGTGCTACAGAAGGCTATAAAATTAACGTTGGTTAAACTATTGCAATGATGACATTTGGTGATTCACCCTCAAGTATCAAAGACAACTACATGTTAATATTGTTAGACTATGGGAAACTATATGTTTTGAAATACTCCAGTGATTAGTAAAATCACTGAAGAACTAGACCGTTGGATGCCCCTCCCTATATCTCTAGCATTTCTGGTTGCTTCAGTGAAAATTCATGTATTACCAAGACTGCTTTATCTGTTTTCAACGCTTCCTGTTAAAATCCCTGCTAAATCCTTTACTCGTCTAAATGCAGCAATAGACACATTTTTATGGCAAAATAGGACTTGTATTAGTTATAAAAAACTACAGCTGTTCAAAGAATTGGGTGGGCTTCGCATCCCAAACCTTAGTAAATCATATTGCTGGGTGGCGCAACTTAATCACATAGCCTCATGGATTCAACAACGAAGGATTTGTCATGGCTTGAAATTGAGAGTCAATATTGTGATATGCCTTTACATTGTCTTCTCTATATAGCAGACCCTATTTATAGTGACAGGGTTAAACAAAAACAATCATTACTCTTCCATTGAAGACATGGATGGAGGTTCAACACCAATATAAACTGAGCAATGACATGTCTAGACACTGGCCTATATTCCACAACCCAGCCTTTCTTCCTGCTACTATGTGTGTTATGTCCGTCGTTAGATGAATGAGACCAAAGCGCAGCGTGGAAAGTGTTCATGATATTTAATACTGAACTCCGACAAAACAACAAAATACAAAACCGAACGTAAAATTCTGCAGGGCTAGACAGCAACTATGCAAAAAACAAGATCCCACAATCTAAGGTGGGAAAAAGGGCTGCCTAAGTATGATCCCCAATCAGAGACAACGATAGACAGCTGCCTCTGATTGGGAACCATACACGGCCAACAAAGAAATAGAAAAACTAGAATGCCCACCCAAATCACACCCCGACCTAACCAAATAGAGACATAAAAAGGCTCTCTAAGGTCAGGGCGTGACAATGTCCCAATGATTTAGGGAATGGGAAGAGAGAGGGCTTTGGAGAGTCTCTCAACTATTCAAAAGCTACATTTTTTTTATAATTTCAAGAAATCCAGGAGGACTTAATTATATCCCAGACACATTTTTATAGGTACCTTCAAGTAAGGCAATTCATGGTTAAAAAAGGGATTGTTACAAACAATGTCTGAGCCAATTACGCCTATTGACAAGATGATTGAATTACTTTATCAAGGGGAAAACATTGGAACCGTTTCCAATTTGTATTTAATATCCTTAACACGCAAATATTGTCTTTAGATAATTTTAAGAACTCATGGCAGGTTGAATTACATGTGCAGATATCAGGGGAGAGTTATAACACTATATAAAGCCCTTACATGTAACTGAACAAGGGAGTTTCAATTCAAAGTACTACATTGAGCCCTGATAAACATAATAAAATGAAAAAATGAATATCCGCCACGTTGGAGGCAATGTGGTCAAATAGGTACTTTATCACATATACCTTGGCAATCCAGACTTTTTGGTCTGAAGTTCTCCATGTTAAACAGGACATCACAGCTATTATTATTCAACCAGACCCATGTCATCTCCTCCTAGGTATTGTTCCTGTGGATACACTTCACTCCTCTCCACTTAAATTGTTAGATTATCTTTTAGCAGCAGCAAGGAAATGTGTAACTAAATGCTAGAAAATGAACATGTACCCTCCAAAGATATGTGGTTAGGTCTGTTCGGGGAACTTGCTGACATGGGGAGAATTACAGTACAAGTAAAAAGCTACTCATTGCAGTAGGTGTGTCCAAACTGTTGACTGGTACTGTACATCAATCTTGCATTATAGACAGTATAGTTATGAAGGTGTCTGGTCAGAGATCCTGACATATATTATAAGCATTGGCTGTCAGAGCAGCTTACCGATCACTGCAGCTGTACACAGCCCATCTGTAAATAGTCCATCCAACCAACTACCTACTTCATCCTCATATTTGTTTTTGTTTTTCTGCTCTTTTGCACACCAGTATTTCTACTTGCACATCCTCATCTGCACAACTTTCACTCCAGTGTTAATTGCTAAATTGTAATTACTTCGCCACTATGGCCTATTTATTGCCTTACCTCCTTACTTCATTTGCACACACTGTATACAGATTGTTCTATGGTGTTATTGACTGTACGTTTGCTTATCCCATGTGTAACTCTGTTGTTGTTTTTATCACACTGCTTTGCTTTATCTTGGCCAGGTCGCAGTTGTAAATGAGAACTTGTTCTCAACTGGCCTACCTGGTTAAATAAAGGTGAAAAATAAGCGACACAGACTGTACAATATTAGGAGGTAATATATATACAGTATGTATAATCTCATAGGCTACATTAGGCTACAAAATACAATTTCCAGTGGCACAAGATGAAGCTATAGGCTACTCACAGTGATGGCCGATGCTCTCGTCATGACAATAGCCTATCTCAACATGAGCTACTTTGTAAAACAGTGCTGCTGTTATGGACAAATTGGGACCTGTTGAGAATATTGTTTTTATATTGGTTCTACAGACAGATTAGTCTTCTCTTTTCAGCAGTAGGCATTTGGTTTCCAAACTGTATGTTTTTTCCGTAATTGTACTTTTAGATCTGCAATAGGCAAACCGACAGCAGCAACCAACCATAGAAATATAATCAATATATGGCAATTCCAATTCAAGTCAGGAATGGCATCCACTGCTAGTGTACCCATAAGATTAACAGTCAAATTGTCAGGGTAAGAGGTTGCAAAACCCTGCTATATATTACACTGACTTGCCTAGTTAAATATAGGTTAAATGAAAAAAAATATATATATATATACATACACTACCTTTCAAAAGTTTTGGTCACTTAGAAATGTCCTTGTTTTTGAAAGAAAACCGAAATATTGTCCCGTAAATAACATCAAATTGATCAGAAATACAGTGTAGACATTGTTAATGTTGTAAATTACTACTGTTGCTGGAAACGGCAGATTTTTAAAGGAATATCTACATAGGCATAGAGGCCCATTATCAGCAACCATCACTCCTGTGTTCCAATGGCACGTTATGTTAGCTAATACAAGTTTATAATTTTAAAAGGCCAGTTGATCATTAGGAAACTATTTTGTTATTATGTTAGAACAGCTGAAAACTATTGTTTTGATTAAAGAAGCAATAAAACTGTCCTTCTTTAGACTAGTTGAATATCTGGAGCATCAGCATTTGTGGTTTCGATTACAGGTTCAAAATGGCCAGAAACAAAGCACTTTTATTATTTTACCTTTAACTAGGCAAGTCAGTTAATTAAGAACAAATTCTTATTTTCAATGACGGCCTAGGAACAGCGGGTTAACTGTCTTGTTCAGGGGCAGAACGACAGATTTGTACCTTGTCAGCTCGGGGATTCGATCTTGCAACCTTTCGGTTACTAGTCCAACGCTCTCACCACTAGGCTACACTGCCACTCCACTTTCTTCTGAAACTCATCAGTCTATTCTTGTTCTGAGAAATTAAGGCAAGAAATTGCCAAGAGACTGAAGATCTGGTACAACGTTGTGTACGCCTATGTAGATATTTCTTTAAAAATAACCCTTCACAGAACAGCGCAAACTGCCCCTAACCAGAATAGAAAGAGTGGGAGGCCCCGTTGACCAACTGAGCAAGAGGACAAGTACATTAGAGTGTTTAGTTTGAGAAACAGATACCGCACAAGTCCTCAACTGGCAGCTTCATTAAATAGTACACACAAAATACGGGTCTGAACGTCAACAATGAAGAGACGACTCCAGGATGCTGGCCTTCTAGGCAGAGTTCCTCTGTCCAGTGTCTGTGTTCTTTTTCCCATCTTAATCTATTATTTTTATTGGCCAGTCTGAGATATGGCTTTTTCTTTGCAACTCTGCCTAGAAGGCCACCATCCCAGAGTTGCCTCTTCACTGTTGATGTTGAGAATGGTGTTCTGCAGGTACTATTTGAAGAAGCATCTTGGGTCTGAGATGCAATGTCACAAGAAGGAGGTTACTCTACTTAAATAATTCAAAAGTTACATTTTAACTTCATTCACGAGGAGTCTATTTCTTCTGAGCCTAGGCCTATATAAAACAAGTTAACGGGCCGAGGTAGGCTATGAGGCTTAGCAGCATTTTTCACAATACAAAAATATATGGCCTAATAGACGTGGGAATTTCTTTTATTAGGCCTACTTACAATTGCAATTGGCCAAAAATGCATATATAATAGCATCCTACATAAAATAATAATTTAAATAAAAAAAGGCGATGTCTGTGTCTGAGTGTATGTAGCCTATCCAGAGTCTCGGGCCTGCTCCTGTAATAACAGAACCAACAGAAAATACTGTCAGCTTGAGATCTAAATATCCCTGGATAAGCACTCACAATAATGTTAGTATATACAGTCATATAGGCCACTAAGTTACTTGCTCAATGGGAAAAGTTGCATTTCCCCCCTCAGGCAGTCCCCGATTGACTTATGTGAAATTAGGTTCCTGTCGTGAATCAGACTGTATTTTGTTATTTGTTTTACATGGGGTCTATATGCACACTGCTTCAGACTGTAGAGTGATATAATTGCGCCCGAGGGGGTGGCTTTTTACGGGCTTCTAACCAACTGTGCTATTTTGTTAGTTTTTTTGCATTTTGTACATAATGTTGCTGCTACCGTCTCTTATGACCGAAAAGAGCTTCTGGATATCAGAACAGCGATTACTTACTTTGAACTGGACGAAGATTTTTTCTTTAATGAGTCAGGCGCGAAGGATATACTACTTTGTTGAGACCAGGCCTAAAGTCCACGTCATCCGTGTGAAGAAAAGATTGAGAAAAAGTGGGAGGAGGGCGGGGTGCCCTGTGAGAATTCACTGGCCAGTAGGTAAACCACCATTACCCTCCATATTATCCTATATACTATCCTACCAACGGGACGTTAAAAACTGTAATATCTTATGTTTCACCGAGACGTGGCTGAACGACGACGTGGATAATATAGAGTTGGCTGGGTTTTCGGCAGTACAGTACCTTATGATAAGCTATAGACCACACTATCCACCAAAAGAGTTCTCATCTATGATATTCGTAGCCGTCTATTTACCACCACGAACCGATGCTGGCACTAAGACTGCACTCAACGATCTGTATAAGGCCATAAGCAAACAAGAAAATGCTCATCCAGAAGCGCCGCTCCTAGTGGCCGGGGACTTTAATGCAGGCAAACTTAAATCCATTTTACTTAATCTTGATACTACCCATCCGGGGTCCGAGAGCATAATCAGCAAATTACACTAATTAGCATAACACAACGGACATAAACATTACTAGAAAATATTCCTATTCATGAAATCACAAGTGAAATATATTGAAACACAGGTTAGTCTTTTGTTAATCACCCTGTCATCTCAGATTTTGAAAATATGCTTTACAGCTAAAGCAAGACAAGCATTTGTGTAAGTTTATCGATAGCCTAGCATAGCATTATGACTAGCTAGCAGCAGGCAACCTGGTCACAAAAATCAGAAAAGCAATCAAATTCAATCGTTTACCTTTAATGAGCTTCGGATGTTTTCACTCAAGAGACTCCCAGTTAGATAGCAAATGTTCCTTTTTTCCAAAAATATTATTTTTGTAGTCGAAATAGCTCTGTTTGTTCTTCACGTTTGGCTGAGAAATCGACCAGAAATTGCGGTCACTACAACGCCGAAAAATATTCAAAATTAGATCCATAATATCGACAGAAACATGGCAAACATTGTTTATAATCAATCCTCAAGGTGTTTTTCAAATATCTATTCGATAATATATCAACCGGGACTGGTGACTTCTTAGTAGGATAGAGAGAAACAATGGCCGCATTTGTCCTTTACGCACCAAACACTCTGTGAGAGACTTCAGCTGACCACTGACCACTGACCACTGATGACGTTCAGGCTCATTTTTCAAAATAAAAGCCTGAAACTATGTATTGTGACACTAGACACATTAGGGAAGCCATAGAAAAAGGAATCTGGTTGATATCTCATTCACTGCTCAATAGGGATGCATAGGAACGCAGAGCCTTCTAAATAAGAGTCCCTTCCTGTTTGGATTTTTCTCAGGCTTTTGCCTGCAAACTCAGTTCTGTTATACTCACAGAAAATATTTTTACAGTTTTGGAAACTTTAGAGTCTTGTCTATCCTAAGCTGTCAATTATATGCATATTCTAGCATCTTGTCCTGACAAAATAGCTGTTTACTTTGGGGACGTTATTTGTCCAAAAATGAAAATACTGCCCCCTAGATTCAAGAGGTTATTAACTTCTACCAGCATGTCACGTGCAACCAGTGGGGAAAAACCTCTACACCACCTTTACCTTTACTCTCGCCCTCACTTTGGAAAATCGGACCATAATTCTATTCTCCCGATTCCTGCTTACAAGCAAAAACTAAAGCAGAAAGTACCAGTGATTCACCCAATACGGAAGTGGTCAGATGACACGGATGCTAAGTTACAGGACTGTTTTGCAAGCAAAGACTGGAAATGTTCCGGGATTCATCCAATGGCATTGAGGAGTATACCACCTCAGTCATTGGTTTCATCAATAAGCGCATCGATGACATCGTCCCCACAGTTGACCAGTACCACAGTAGCAGTCAAAAGTTTGGACACACTTACTCATTCCGGGATTGTTCTTTATTTTTACAATTTTCTACATCTTCTAGATTGTAAAATAATAGTTAAGACATCAACACCATGAAATAACACATATGGAATCATGTAGTAACCAAAAAAGTGTTAAACTAGTCAAAATATATTTATATTTGTGATTCTTCAAAGTAACCACCCTTTACCTTGATGACAGCTTTGCACACTCTTGGCATTCTCTCAACCAGCTTCACGAGGTAGTCACCTGGAATGCATTTCAATTAACCGGTGTTGATTTGTTAAAAGTTAATTTGTGGAATTTCTTTCCTCCTTATTGCATTTGAGTCAATCAGTTGTGTTGTGACAACGTAGAGGGTATCCACATTTTTGACTGGTACTGCATATTCTTCACTCTTCATGCAATGACCGACGCTCCCATTCCTTTCATGAGTCATCTAAGCTGGAGTTGGAAAGAACCAAGTCTTAACAGTACTGTGAGATTCCAAAATTCTAGCTGTAGCTGGGGTATAGTTGAGAATCAACATTTTGTGTGTGTGTGCATGCTTTGGCGTGATGGGGGTTAGTTGAGCTGAAGTCTCTAGTATCACACATACACACAGGTAGGCTCTAGTACACAACACCGGTGGGTTTACGTGGCATACGATACACTGTAAAACCCCAAACATTCTAGTAAGTTGAACTCAGTCAATTAAGTCATTTTTACTTTAAATGTTAACATTTTAAAATATGGGAATTTTGGGAAAGTTTCTGAAACCATGAGTTTCAGGCCACTGTGTTAGGGTAAAGCTCGGCCTTAAAATAAGGCCTTATTAGAGATGTAATGTAATTTCACAAAGAGTAATTATAATGATAACATTCGCCCTAGGAACTCACTTGGTGAAAGCAACAGAACAGAAAATTGCCGAATTCAAGCACCATGTCTCTGTCACTAAAAAATATGTATTCTCAAACTGAGAGCGTCACTGTAACCCTGTAGGTCAGGGATCATCAGCTAGAATCAGCCGCGGGCCGATTTCTTCTTGAGCGGATGGTCAAGGGCTGGAACATACTTACAAGTAATTTGTAGATTGCAAATTGACCACAAGAAGCCCAAACGGGTATAATATTTGACAAAATCATAATTTCAAACCTTGCTTATATTTGTATATGATCACATATCTCTCTATACAGTGGGGCAAAAAAAGTATTTAGTCAGCCACCAATTGTGCAAGTTCTCCCACTTAAAAAGATGAGAGAGGCCTGTAATTTTCATCATAGGTACACTTCAACTATGACAGACAAAATGAGAGAGAAAAATCCAGAAAATCACATTGTAGGATTTTTTATGAATTTATTTGCAAATTATGGTGGAAAATAAGTCTGTACATAATCAAAGCTTTCCTTAAGTTTGGGTCAGTCACAGTGGTCAGGTATTCTGCCACTGGGTACTCTCTATTAAGGGTCAAATAGCATTCTAGTTTGCTCTGTTGTTTTGTGAATTCTTTCCAATGTGTCAAGTAATTATCTTTTTGTTTTCTCATGATTTGGTTTGGTCTAATTGTGTTGCTGTCTTGGGGCTCTGTGGGGTCTGTTTGTGTTTGTGAACTGAGCCCCAGGACCAGCTTGCTTAGGGGTCTCTTCTCCAGGCTCATCTCTCTGTAGGTGATGGCTTTGTTAAGGAAGGTTTGGGAATTGTTTCCTTTGATGTGGTTCTAGAATTTAACATCTCTTTTCTGGATTTTGATAATTAGCGGGTATTGGCCTAATTCTGCTCTGTGTGCATTATTTGGTGTTTTACGTTGTACACAGAGGATATTTTTTCAGAATTCTGCATGCAGAGTCTCAATTTGGTGATTGTCCCATTTTGTGAATTCTTGATTGGTGAGCGGAACCATAAAGAGCAATGCCGATCATTGACTTCGGTGATCTCATTTACAAAATAGCCTCCAACACTCTACTCAGCAAATTGTATGCATTCTATCACAGTGCCATCTGTTTTGTCACCAAAGCCCCATATACTACCCAACATTGCGACCTGTATGCTCTCGTTGGCTGGTCCTCGCTACATATTCGTCATCAAATACATTGGCTCCAGGTTATCTGTAAGTCTTTGCTAGGTAAAGCTCCGCCTTAACTCAGCTCACTGGTCACCATAGCAACACCCACCCGTAGCACGCGCTCCAGCAGGTATATTTCACTGGTCATCCCCAAAGCTAACACCTGCTTTGGCCGCCTTTCCTTCCAGTTCTCTGCAGCCAATGACTGGAACAAATTGCAAAAATCACTGAAGTTGGAGACTTATATCTTCCTCACTAACTTCAAGCATCGGCTGTCAGAGCAGCTTACCCATCACTGCACCTGTACACAGCCCATCTGTAAATAGCCCATCCAACCAACTAAGTACCTAGTCCCCATATTTGTTTTTGTCTTTTTCTGCTCTTTTGCATTTCTACTTGAACATCCTCATCTGAAAATCTATCACTCCAGTGTTAATTGCTAAATTGTCAATATTTTGCCACTATGGCCTGTTTATTGCCTTACCTCCTTAATTAATTTGCACATACTGTATACAGATTTTCTATTGCGTTACTGACTGTACGTTTCTTTATCCCATGTGTAACTCAATGTGTTGTGTGTGTCGCAATGCTTTGCATTATCTTTGCCAGGTCGCAGTTGTAAATGAGAACTTGTTCTGAACTGGCCTCCCTGGTTAAATAAAGGTGAAATATACATATTTTAAATGGGTTTTATAACTGATTGAAGTATTTTTAGCCAGATTCAAATTGGTATGTCAAATGGTATTTTCCTTTTGATGGCATAGAAAGCCCTTCATGCCTTGTCTCTCAGATCGTTCACAGCTTTGTGGTAGTTACCTGTGGCGTTGACGTTTAGATGGAATTTGTATTTGTGGTCCTGGTGACTGGACCTTTCTTGGAAAAACATTATTTTGGTCCCAGGTCTGGCAGAATCTGCAGAAGATCTAGGTGCTGCTGTAGGCCCTCCTTGGTTGGGGACAGAAGCACCAGATCAGATCACCAGACACTTTCCATCAATCATCAGCAAACAGTAGACATTTGACTTCAGCTTCTTCTGCTGCAGACTGTTATAGTTTTTGGAAAGCAGCGGCGGTCATCCCCCTCCATGTGTAACTCTGTGTTGTTGTTTGTGTCGAACTGCTTTGCTTTATCTTGGCCAGGTCGCAATTGTAAATGAGAACTTGTTCTCAACTTGCCTACCTGGTTAAATACAGGTTATTTTTTTATTTTGTTATTATTTAAAAAAATAGTGCCCTCACCAATTCGTTGATATATATATATATATATATATATATATATATATATATATATATATATATATATATATATGTTGAAGAGGGTGGTGCCTAAGCTGCTTGTCTCATCCCACGGCCCTATGTGAAAAAACGTTTGTTTTTACCTATTTTAACCGCACACTTTTTATTTGTGTACATGGACTATACAATGTCATATGTTTTTCCCCCAACATCACTTTCCATCAATTTGTATAGCAGACCATCATGCCAAATTGAGTCGAAGGCTTTTTTTTATCAACAAAGCATGAGAACACCTTGCATTTGTTTTGGTTTGTTTGTTTGTCAATTAGGGAGTGCAGGGTGAATACGTGGTCTGTCGTACGATAATTTGGTAAAAAAAACTATTACGACTTTTGCTCAGTACATTGTTTTCTCTGAGGAAATGTATGAGTCTGCTGTTAATGATAATGCAGAGGATTTTCCCAAGGTTGCTGGGGAAAATCCCACGGTAGTTATTGGGGTCAAATTTGCCTCCACTTTTGTGAATAGGGGTGATCAGTCCTTGGTTCCAAATATTGGGGAAGATGCCAGAGCTAAGGATAATGTTAAAGAGTTTTAGTATTGCCAATTGGAATATGTTGTCTGTATATTTTATCATTTCATGTAGGATACCATCAACACCACAGGCCTTTTTGGGTTGGAAGGTTTTTATTTTGTCCTATAGTTCATTCAAGGTCATTTGAGAATCCAGTGGGATCTGGTAGTCTTTAATGGTTGATTGTAAGATTTGTATTTGATCATGTATATGTTTTTGCTGTTTGTTCTTTGTTATAGAGCCAAAAATATTAGAGAAGTGGTTTACTCATACATCTCCATTTTGGATAGATAAGACTTCGTGTTGTTGTTTGTTTAGTGTTTTCCAATTTTCCCAGAAGTGGTTAGAGTCTATGGATTCTTCAATTACATTGAGCTGATTTCTGACATGCTGTTCCTTCTTTTTCCGTAGTGTATTTCTGTATTGTTTTAGTGATCCACCATAGTGAAAGCGTAGACTCAGGTTTTCTGGGTCAGGTTTTGGTTGGACAGGTTGGTTGGTTGGACAGGTTTCTCAATTTCTTTCTTAGGTTTTTCATTCTTCATAAAACCATTTGTCATTGTTCTTAATTTTCTTCAGTTTTCTGTTTGAAATTTTTAGATTAGATAGGGATGCTGAGAGGTCAAATATACTGTTAAGATTTTCTACTGCCAATTTTACACCTTCACTATTACAGTGGAATTTTTTGTCCAGGAAGTTGTCTCGAAGGGATTGAATTTGATGTTGCCTAATTGTTTTTTGGTAGGTTTCCACACTATATTCCTTCCATCTATAGCATTTCTTAATATTACTCAGTTCCTCAGGCTTTGATGCCTCATGATTGAGGATTGCTCTGTTCAAGTAGACTGTGATCTTGCTGTGGTCTGATACGCTCTAAGAGAACGCTCTAAGAGACTCTGGATAGAGGTCAGTGATAAAGTAGTCTACAGTACTACTGCCAAGAGATGAGCTATAGGTGTACCTACCATAGGAGTCACCTCGAAGCCTATCATTGACAATGTACATATACAGCGTGACAGAGCTGCAGGAGTTGTGATCCGTTTTCATTGGTTATATTGTCACAGTTGTGCCTATGGGGGCATATGGGGGAGGGAATGCTGTCACCTCCAGGCAGGTGTTTGTCCCCCTGTGTGCTGAGGGTTCTTGTGCGGTTCTGGCATTTAAGTCGCCACAGGCTAGAACATGTCCCTGGGCCTGGAAATGATTGATTTGCCCCTCCAGGATGGAGAAGCTGTCTTCATTAAAGTATGGGGATTCTAGTGGGGGGATATAGGGAGCACACAGGAGGACATTTTTCTATGTTAAATCATTTCCTTTTGAATTTCTAGCCAAATGTAAAATGTTCCTGTTTTGATTAATTTAAGAGAGTGAGTTAGGTCTGCTCTATATCCAATTCGCATACCCCCTGAGTCCCTTCCCTGTTTCACACCTGGTAGTTTGGTGGATGGGACTACCAGCTCTCTGTAACCTAGAGGGCAACCAGTGGGTCCGTCTCCTATACCATGTTTCTTGTAGGATGACAATGTCTGTATTTACAATTTATTTGATGAAGTCCAGATTCCTGCTCTTTAGGCCAAAGGCCATCTGCCTGGGATATTCCAGGATGAGATAGTTAAGGCTTTGTGTTCCATAAAGTGTCCAATGTTGTTGATTGTGTGGTTTGGCATGAGGCCAGTAAATGTGAGCAGAGCCCGCTGAGCATCTGGTACATGCCATTGGCTTGCGCTAGAAAGAGTGAGGGTTGGGCCTGTTTGCATGCTCACGGCCTGGGCGTATGTGTGACTTCCATGTTGAGGCCTCTTTGTGGGGGTGGGGTGCATGGGGTGGGCAGGAGGGGCATAGGTCTGATCTGAGGGAGCCTAAATGGGGTGTGGGCATGGTTGACTTGGAGGAGTGTTGATTGGTTGGGGTGGGGCTGGGGATGTTGCTGGTGGTGTTGTGGTCTAGATGTAGGTCCTCTCTGCGTGGGTCCTCTATGTGTAGGTTCGGAGTGGAGTGGTGGGCCAGGTAAACATTTCATTTTGAGGCACAGTCACGTGAAATACTTGTGTTTACCCATTGTATGGTAGCAGGGTGGAAGTATTTTTGTGGTAGCAGGGTGGAAATAACCACTTGTGCATTGGGGAAAGTAGAAGAAGCATTTTCAGTCACTCCCTTGATTGCTGTGGCCACACTTTCCTGCTGTGCTCTCAGGTTGTTTTTGCCTGTGTGACTTATTATGTGACTGGGTGAATCTAGTTGGTCCTCAGACGGAAGGTCTAGGGCACGTTGGGTGTTTGGACACTAGTGTTTAGACACATTATGTTTGTGAAAAAGTTAATTTTCTTTATTATTTTTCCTATTTGAGTCCATAAGGAGCACAATCTGTGTCCTGTGTATGTCCTCAGTGGGTGTGGGGGGGTTGTCAGGCGGGCTATCAGGGTGACAGACAGGGGGGTGCTCAGAGCGAGTGAGATCCCCTGGGCTTGGGGTTCTTCACTTGTCTGTCCCGCTGTGATGTCGAAGTGGTCAGGGTCTGGGGTGGACTGTTCTGCTGTGGTGTCGAGACTTTTGTAGGGAGCTGAGGTGGGCTGTTCTGCTGGCTTCTTTCTCTGTGGGGGTGGCCACCTCTCTAGTGGGTTGTTCTCTGTCACACGCCCACCCCCTCACCCTCTCCTCCAGCAGTCTGATCCTCTCCTCTAGTGCTCTTCTTCTCATGCTTCTGCTTTTTCTCCTGTTGAAGTTGTCTCACCACAGTCCAGAGTGCAGATATGTCTCTCTCCACCTCCAGCTCTCCAGGTCTGGTTAAGGGGGTGTTGTAGTGCTGGACCGTTGTCTGGGTTTGTGCTGGTGTGGTGTGTAATCACTTGCTGTTCAGCTCCACCTGCCTTACCTCCGGCTGGGTAAATATATCCTTCATTTCAATGAGGGAGTAGTACTCTGTGCTGGGAGGTTGACTTTCTGCTTGGGGTTGCTCGTCTGTAGGGTTATATAATGAAGAGGTCTGGTCTGACCCGCTCGGGTGGGGGTATCTTTCTCAAGTGAGAGCTTCTCCTGCTGAGCTAATTCTTTGATTAGGTGAAAGTCCAGCTGAAACTGTTTGGGGTTGCCCTGTACCAATACTGTTCCAGACTTACAGAGATTTATATTAGCTGACTCAGAGTCCTCGCTGTCTAGTATCCTAAGTTTCCACCCCTCATTAACACCCCCCACCCTCTTAACAAAGCACTGTGCCATGCCAGGGGCATGGTCTGTGTGGTAGATGAGGTTGCTGATGTTCCCATTTTCGAATAGTCAGCAAAAAAGTGTCTCTATATTTTCCATAAGGAGCTTAATTTTGTGCTATTTTCGTGTCTTATCATTCTTTACATACACAGGGTGCTGTATTTTAATTACTTCTGAACAGCGGGAGGCAGCTTCTAAGGCCTCTCCATTTGGTTGGAGTAGACAGTGCAGCACTCCTGCCAATGTTGGCCTAAAGGGCTTTGACACGACAGCGCATATTTTTGTGTTTATTTTTTATTTCACCTTTATTTAACCAGGTAGGCCAGTTGAGAACACCTTTATTTAACCAGGGAGGCTAGTTGAGAACACCTTTATTTAACCAGGTAGGCTAGTTGAGAACAAGCTCTCATTTACAACTGCAACCTGGCCAAGATAAAGCAAAGCAGTGCGACACAAACAACAACACAGAGTTACACATGGAATAAAGAAACATAGTCAGTAACACAATAGAAAAAGTCTATATACAGTGTGTGCAAAGGAGGTAATATAAGGGAGGTAAGGAAAAAAAATAGGCCATAGTGGCAAAATAATGACAATTTAGCAATTAACACTGGAGTGATAGATGTTCAGATGAGGATGTTCAAGTAGAAATACTGGAGTGCGAAAGAGCAGAAAAAGACAAAAACAAATATGGGGACGAAGTAGGTAGTTGGTTGGATGGGCTATTTACAGATGGGCTGTGTACAGCTGCAGTGATCGGTAAGCTGCTCTGACAGCCGATGCTTGAAGTTAGTGAGGGAGATATGAGTCTCAAGCTTCAGTGATTTTAGCAATTAGTTCCAGTCATTAGCAGAAGAAAACTGGCTTGGGGGTGACCAGTGAAATATACCTGCTGGTGCGCGTGCTACGGGTGGGTGATGCTATGGTGACCAGTGAGCTGACATAAGGCAGGGCTTTACTTACGAAAGACTTATAGATGACCTGGAACCAGTGGGTTTGACGGCGAATATGAAGCTAGGGCCAGCCAACGAGAGCATACAGGTCGCAGTGGTGGGAAGTAGTAAATGGGGCTTTGGTGACTAGACGGATGACACTGTGATACACTGGATCCAATTTGCTGAGTAGAGTGTTATTTTGAGAGGCTATTTTGTAAATGACCTCGCTGAAGTCAATGATCGGTAGGATAGTCCGTTTTATGAGGGTATGTTTTGCAGCATGAGTGAAGGATGTTTTTTGCGAAATAGGAAGCCGATTCTAGATTTAATTTTGGATTAGAGATGCTCAATGTGAGTCTGGAAGGAGAGTTTACAGTCTAACCAGACACCTAGGTATTTGTAGTTGTCCACATATTCTAAGTCAGAACCGTCCAGAATAGTGATGCTGGACGTGCAGGCAGGTGCGGGCAGTGATCAGTTGAAGAGCATGCATTTAGTTTTACTTGCATTTAACAGCAGTTGGAGGCCACGGAAGGAGATTTGTATGGCATTGAAGGTCGTTTGGAGGTTAGTTAACACAGTGTCCAAAAAAGGTCCAGAAGTATACAGAATGGTGTTGTCTGCGTAGAGGTGGATCAGAGAATCACCAGCAGCAAGAGCAACATCATTGATGTGTACAGACAAAAGAGTTGGCCCGAGAATTGAACCCTGTAGCACCTCCATAGAGACTGCCAGAGGTCCGGACAACAGGCCATCCGATTTGACACACTGAACTCTGTCTGAGAAGTAGTTGGTGAACCAGGCAAGGCAATCATTTGAGAAACCAAGGCTGTTGAGTCAACCGATAAGAATGTGGTGATTGACAGAGTAGAAAGCCTTGGCAGGGTCGATGAATACAGCAGCACAGCATTGTCTTTTATCGATGGCGGTTATGATATCGTTTAGGACCTTGAGCGTGGCTGAGGTGCACCCATGACCAGCTCGAAAACCAGATTGCATAGCGGAGAAGGTAAGATGGGATTCGAAATGGTCGGTGATCTGTTTGTTAACTGGGCTTTCGAAGACCTTAGAAAGGCAGGGTAGGATAGATATAGGTCTGTAGCAGTTTGGGTCTATAGTGTCTCCCCCTTTGAATAGTTGGATGACCGCGGCAGTTTTCCAATCTTTGGGGATCTCAGACGATACGAAAGAGAGGTTGAACAGGCTCTTATTCTCCATGGAATTTACAGTGTCCCAGAACTTTTTGAGTTTGTGCTACTGGATGCAATTTTCTGTTTGAAAAAGCTAGCCTTTGCTTTCCTAACTGCCTGTGTATATTGATTCCTAACTTCCCTGAAAAGTTGCATATCGTGGGGGCTATTCGATGCTAATTCAGTACGACACAGGATGTTTTTGTGCTGGTCAAGGGCAGTCAAGTCTGGAGTGAACCAATGGATATATCTGTTCCTGGTTCTAAACTTTTTGAATGGGGCATGCTTTTTTAAGATGGTGAGGTAAGCACTTTTAAAGAGTAACCAGGCATCCTCTACTGACGGAATGAGGTCAATATCCTTCCAGGATACCCGGTCCAGGTCTATTAGAAAGGCCTGTTCGCTGAAGTGTTTTAGGGAGTGTTTGACAGTGATGAAGGGTGGTCGTTTGACGGCAGATACATTACGGACACAGGCAATGAGGCAGTGATCGCTGAGATCCCGGATGAAGACAGCAGAGGTGTATTTGGAGGGCAGGTTGGTTAGGATGATGTCTATGAGGGTGCACGTGTTTACGGATTTGGGGTTCTACGTGGTAGGTTCATTGATCATTTGTGTGAGATTGAGGGCACCAAGCTTAGATTGTAGGATGGCTGGGGTGTTACGCATGTCCCAGTTTAGGTCACCTAACAGCACGAGCTCTGAAGATAGATGGGGGACAATCAATTCACATATGGTGTCCAGGGCACAGCTGGGGGCAGAAAGTGGTATATAGCAAGAGGCAACGATGAGAGACTTGTTTCTGGAAAGGTGGATTTTTAAAAGTTAGAAGCTTGAATTGTTTGGACACAGACCTGGATAGTAAGATGGAACTCTGCGGGCTATCTCTGCAGTAGATTGCAACTCCGCCCCCTTTGGCAGTTCTATCTAATTAAAGTTGTATCAAGCTTGGCAGCCTTAATTTAGCATTCAGTCATTATAAAGTAATGTCATAAAATATAGCTTCAGACTAAAGAATACTCACTCAGTTCTAGGTTGGATGGTGTTTTCATGTTTCTGTTGTTTTCCAGAGCATTTGCTGTATGGCTTTGGAATAATAATCTTTGGTGGTGTAATCATTCCAGATGATTCCGTAATTCAGCCTAAAATCAGGTTATAGGTTTTGAGTTTAGATTTGCCGTCTGTCTCTCTCTCTCTCTCTCTAGCCATCTCTCTCTCTCTAGTCATCTCTCTCTCTCTAGTCATCTCTCTCTAGCCATCTCTCTCTCTCTATCTCTCTCTAGCCATCTCTCTCTCACTTTCTCTCTCTCTAGCCATCTCTCTCTAGCCATCTCTCTATCTCTTTAACCATCTCTCTCTCTCTCTTTAGCCATCTCTCTCTCTCAAGCCATCTCTCTCTCACTCTCTCTATCTCTCTAGCCATCTCTCTCTAGCCCTCTCTCTAACTCTCTAGCCATCTCTCTCTCTCTCTTTAGCCATCTCTCTCTCTCTCTAGCCATCTCTCTCTCTTTAGCCATTTCTATCTCTCTAGCCATCTCTCTCTCTCTCTCTAGCCATCTCTCTCTCTCTTTAGCCATTTCGCTCTCTCAAGCCATCTCCCTCTCTCTAGCCATCTTTCTCCCTCTCTCTAGACAGCCATCTCTCTCTCTCAATTCAGTTCAAGGGGCTTTATTGGCATGGGAAACACATGTTAACATTGCCAAAGCAAGTGAAGGTGATAATATACAAAAGTGAAATAACAATAAAAACAATAAACAATAAAAATGAACAGTAAACATTACTCACAGAAGTTCCCAAAAAATAAAGACATTACAAATGTCATATTATATATATATATACAGTGTTGTACCGATATTCAAATGGTTACAGTACAAAAGGGAAAAAAATAAACATAAATATATTAGTATTCAGGTATTCTGCCACTGTGTACTCTCTGTTTAGGGCCATCTCTCTCGCTGTTTAGGGCCATCTCTCTCTCTGTTTAGGGCCATCTCTCTCTCTGTTTAGGGCCATCTCTCTCTCTGTTCAGGGCCATCTCTCTCTCTGTTTAGGGCCATCTCTCTCTCTGTTTAGGGCCATCTCTCTCTCTGTTTAGGACCATCTCTCTCTCTGTTTAGGGTTATCTCTCTCTCTGTTTAGGGCCATCTCTCTCTCTGTTTAGGACCATCTCTCTCTCTCTGTTTAGGGCCATCTCTCTCTCTGTTTAGGGCCATCTCTCTCTGTTTAGGGCCATCTCTGTCTCGCTCTCTCCTCACGCTTTAACTGAGTGCACCCTTTTTACTGTCCAAAACCGTTGTTCGTTTTTTGGAGGACATTAGGTAGTGTTGTATATTTTCCTATGTTTGACTTGATTAAACATTTGAGATGATTAAGAATGGAGTAGTCCTATACTCCTGACTTTGTCAGCATCCCAAATGGCACCCTGTTCCCTGTATAGTGCTCAACTTTTCCCCCCCAAAAGTACTATTTTGGAGGCACCCTATCTGTTTTTTGTTTGTCATTTCCTTTGTAGATTCTCCTAATTATAATAACTGTCAATTATTGTAATTCTGACAGGCAGGCTGATGTTGCAATTTCAGATGACAGAGCAGGCAAGGGTTAGACATCATTTCCAAGTCATTTCAAGCTATTTCCCAAAGCACAAAATAAAGGAATCTTGCATCTTAAGATGAAACTCTTACGTAAAAAATATAAATATTTATATCTGAGCTGTTTTACTGCTTGCCTAAACAACAACCAAAATAGGACGCCTTGATCTCATCGTGAAAAATGACATAATTACTGAAAACCGGTTGATTACATTCTTAATAAATTACTTTTTCTGAACCAGAAAAACTGTTTAAAACCATAGCACAATGTCATTAGGACATCCTGTGCCAAATGTTTTACTGGGCCTCATCTTTGACAAACAGACCGTTAGGCCTCAGGGTACACACACACACTGGCAGTCACCCCCACTCTCTCTCCCACTCCCTCTCCCACTGCCTCTCCCACTGCCTCTCTCAGTGCCTCTCCTACTGCCTCTCCCACTGCCTCTCCCTCTCCCACTGCCTCTCCCACTCCCTCTCCCACTGCCTATCCCTCTCCCACTGCCTCTCCCACTGCCTCTCCCTCTCCCACTGCCTCTCCCACTCCCTCTCCCTCTCCCACTGCCTCTCCCTCTCCCACTGCCTCTCCCACTCCCTCTCCCTCTCCCACTGCCTCTCTCACTGCTTCTCCCTCTCCCACTGCCTCTCCCACTGCCTCTCCCACTTCCTCTCCCTCTCCCACTGCCTCTCCCTCTCTCACTGCCTCTCCCACTGCCTCTCCCTCTCTCACTGCCTCTCCCACTCCCTCTCCCTCTCCCCTTACTTGCATCCCTCATCCCTTCATTTCGGGATTGTTTGATCAGGAGAGAGTGAGACTTAAAAGAACTGGCACTATTTCAACATAAACACCCATGAGATGTGTACAGCCTGATGGTATGTGTGTCCTGTGGATAGCATTTGGCTTATCTTCGGAGAAATAAATGCTTTGTGTGTTTATAATTCCTTTCATTTATATGTTCAGTATATTCCGACCCCTTTGCTTTTTCCACATGTTGTTACATTACAGCCTTGTTCCAAAATTGATCAAATACATTTTTCCTCATCAATCTCCACAAAATACCCCATAATGAGAAAGCGAAAACATGGGGTCCCGTGGCACTGGTCTGAGCTACACTGGGTCCCCTGGGACTGGGTTGAGCCATACGGGTTTCCCTGGGACTGGGCTGAGCCACACAGGGTTCCCTGAGACTGGGCTGGGCCACACAGGGTTCCCTGGGACTGGGCTGAGCCACACAGGGTTCCCTGAGACTGGGCTGGGCCACACGGGTCCCCTGGGACTGGGCTGAGCCACACAGGGTTCCCTGAGACTGGGCTGGGCCACACGGGTCCCCTGGGACTGGGCTGAGCCACACGGGGTCCCCTGGGAGTGGGCTGGGGAGTTTTGAAGTAGGAAAGTAAATCTGGCAGGTGCGCTAGGCATGTGTGTGTGTGTGTGTGTGTGTGTGTGTGTGTGTGTGTGTGTGTGTGTGTGTGTGTGTGTGTGTGTGTGTGTGTTAGTGTGTTAGTGTGTAATGTGTGTAGCTAGACTGTAAATCACCAAACACTAACTGTAATAAACCAGCCACCTTGGAGAGTTCATTAGTCTGGACTTCTGACATGATGCCAAGTTATGATTGGACTATTTTCAGAACTGCTCCATGGCGAGAAATGTGCTGTGGGTCAAAAAGTATTGCACTATATGGGGAATAGGGTGCCATTTGAGATGCAGACAATGTAATCAGTTGCTGGGATGAATTCCGTGAGTTCCAGTTCCACTTGCTGTCTGTTGAGCTGTTGTCAGGCCAGTAAGTGAGTTGTCAGGCCAGTAAGTGAGTTGTTGTCAGGCCAGTAAGTGAGTTGTTGTCAGGCCAGTAAGTGAGTTGTTGTCAGGCCAGTAAGTGAGTTGTTGTCAGGCCAGTAAGTGAGTTGTCAGGCAAGTAAGTGAGTTGTCAGGCCAGTAAGTGAGTTGCCAGGCAAGTAAGTGAGTTGTTGTCAGGCCAGTATGTGAGTTGTTGTCAGGCAAGGAAGTGGCCATGTTTCAAGCTGAACTCGTTGCAGACTCTTTCTAGATCTCACGCCTGGATAGGAGTTAACATATTAGCTAACTATATCATACAATAAGCAATCTGATGCTCAACTGTGCAGTGGATGATGTGGCCATTAGTTACCAATGTAGTCTAATTTCATTTCTCATTTTCATTTTCCCAGTGGACCAAATAAATGAATCCCGCCGCTTAAGATGAAAGTATTATGTTAAAATATAAATATTTACGTATCTGAACAAAGTATATGTATTTTTGACAGGATAGACTGAATATAGGCCTACAAGATAATAATTGACCTTTCGATTTTTTGCTTCGCCTTTCTACACACTCGCCTATACAGTTAACGGTAGAAACTTTGGATGAACTTGAACTTTGGATGAACTTGAACTTTGGACGCAGTGACGTCATCTTGACACAATAGAACTGATGGAAACCTTCCCTACCTCCTAACTTCAAAACCTTCCCTACCTCCTAACTTCAAAACCTTCCCTACCTCCTAACTTCAAAACCTTCCCTACCTCCTAACTTCAAAACCTTCCCTACCTCCTAACTCCAAAACCTTCCCTACCTTCTAACTCCAAAACCTTCCCTACCTCCCAACTCCAAAACCTTCCCTACCTCCTAACTCCAAAACCTTCCCTACCTCCTAACTCCAAAACCTTCCCTACCTCCTAACTCCAAAACCTTCCCTACCTCCTAACTCCAAAACCTCCCCTACCTCCTAACTTCAAAACCTTCCCTACCTCCTAACTCCAAAACATTCCCTACCTCCTAACTCCAAAACCTTCCCTACCTCCTAACTCCAAAACCTTCCCTACCTCCTAACTACAAAACCTTCCCTACCTCCCAACTCCTAAATATTATCAGACCAGTTCCACGATTCATTCCCTAACGAGCTTACAAATCTAATTGACTTCTTGGAGGGTAAATCCCTTTCCTTTCTGTGGAAGAAAAAAAAAAAGCTTTTCGCCAGCCCAAATAAATCGGTTATAATCGGTTATAATCGGTTACAGCACCACAGACCGTGTGCGACGGCAAACAACCCCCTTTCCACTGTCACTGCACTTCGTTCGATGGAAAAATACATGACCCGACTTGACTGTAAAAGATAAAAGACACGGTAAAGAACGGAACCTGTAAGAAGGATACTTTTTCAGTAGACTACGTAATACTCTTCCATTTGTATTCTGGACGAGATATTTAAAACATGGATTATTGATGAGAACCTTTCAACATAGATGATCCACGGTTTGATGTTATAGAATATGAATAACATGTTGCGTCGTTTCAGTTTAAACTGGTGGGAATACTATTAAATGGGATCAAGATGCCGTTATTACTGGTAATATTTGTAACACCTTGATCTCACGTGTTAAACAGATTCCGTAGTTATACTAGGTATAGGAAGAGGGAAGAAAGAGAGAGAAGGGCAAAATGCTACATTTTTTCGAAAGGTTATGAATTAATTTAATTAGGCACAGTTTACTAATGGTTATGAATTCAGATAATTAGGCACAGTTTTTGGTTTTCACAGTGGCTGAACAGACTATTATTGACACACATTTTACTGAATCTACCCTTGACCCTGATGTTTAAATGTTGCCTTTCCACATAATTGGCTCTCAGAGCACCAGAATGACAAATGAGATTCCAGATTATCTCCGTGGGCCATTTTCTACACCATCATTCTAATCAAATTAGATCATGATGAATATTCCTATCCTAGCCTCATACCACCCTCCCACGCTTCGCCAGTCATTATAACCTGACTGATGTGCTCCAGGGCAAGACTTGGGACAGGCTTTGTATTGAAATTTGGAATGTAAATGCCCAATTAAAGTTATTATGAAAGTGACATAATATGAGACGATGATTGATGTCACCATATGTTCTCACACTGGATGACAAACTATCTCAGCAACAGTCCCCATCATCAAATCAAATTGTATTAGTCACATGCGCCGAATACAACAGGACCTTACAGTGAAATGCTTACTTACGAGCCCCTAACCAACAATGCAGTTTAAAAATAAATATGGATAAGAATAAAGAGATAAAAGTAACAAGTAATTAAGGATCAGCAGTAAAATAACAATAGTGAGACTATATACAAGGGGGTACCGATACAGAGTCAACGTGCGGGGGCACCGGTTAGTTAAGGTAGTATGCACATGTAGGTAGAGTTATTAAAGTGGCTATGCAAAGATGACAACAGAGAGTAGCAGTGGTGTAAAGAGGGTTGGGGGGGGTGGGGGGTAATGCAAATAGTCCGGGTAGGCATTTGACTAGATGTTCAGGAGTCTTAAGGCTTGGGGGTCGAAGCTGTTTTAGAAGCCTCTTGGACCTAGACTTGGCACTCTGGCAACAGAGATAGCATAGAGAAAAGTCTATGACTAGGGTGGCTGGAGTCTGACAAAGTTTAGGGCCTTCCTCTGGCACCGCCTGGTATAGAGGTTCTGGATGACAGGAAGCTTGGTCCCGGTGATGTACTGGGCCGTTCGCACTACCTTCTGTAGTGCCTTGCAGTCGGAGGCCGAGCAGTTGCCATACCAGGCAGTGATGCAACCATGCTTTCGATGGTGCAGCTGTAGAACCTTTTGAGGATCTGAGGACACAAGCCAATTCTTTTCAGTCTCCTGAGGGGGAATAGGTTTTGTCGTGCCCTCTTCACAACTGTCTTAGTGTGCTTGGATCATGTTAGTTTGTTGGTGATGTGGACACCAAGGAATTTGAAGCTCTCAACCTTCTCCACTGCAGCCCCTTCGATGAGAATGGGGGAATACTCTGTCCTCTTTTTCCTGTAGTCCACAATCATCTCCTTTCTCTTGATCACTTTGAGGGAGTGGTTGTTGTCCTGGCATCACACGGCCAGGTCTCTGACCTCCTCCTTATAGCCTATCTCGTCGTTGTCGGTGATCAGGCCTACCACTGTTGTGTAATTGGCAAATGTAATGATGGTGTTGGAGTTGTGCCTGGCCATGCAGTCACGAGTGAACAGGGAGTACAGGAGGGGACTGAGCACGCACCCCTGAGGGTCCCCTGTGTTGAGGATCAGTGTGGCGGATGTGCTGTTACCTACCCTTACCACCTAGGGGTGGCCCGTCAGGAAGTCCTGGATCCAGTTGCAGAGGGAGGTGTTTAGTCCCAGGTACTTTAGCTTACTGATGAGCTTTCAGGGCACTATTGTGTTGAAAGCTGAGCTGTAGTCATTAAATAGCATTCTCACCTATGTATTCCTTTTGTCCAGGAGGGAAGGGGCAGTGTGGAGTACAATATAGATTGCGTCATCTGTGGATCTGTTGGGAGGTATGCAAATTAGAGTGGGTCTAGGTTTTCTGGGATGATGGTGTTGATGTGAGCCATGACCAGTCTTTCAAAGCACTTCATGGCTACAGTCGTGAGTGCTACGGGTCGGTAGTCATTTAGGCAGGTTACCTTAGTGTTGTTGGGCACAGGCACTATGGTGGTCTGCTTAAAACATGTTGGTATTACAGACTCAGACAGGGAGAGGATGAAAATGTCAGTGAAGACACTTGCCAGTTGAACATGCTCGCAGTACACATCCTGGTAATCTTTCTGGCCCTGCGACCTTGTGAATGTTGACCTGTCTAAAGGTCTTACTCACGTCTGCTGAGCAGAGTGTGATCACACAGTCCTCCGGAACAGCTGCTATCTCATGAATGTTTCAATGTTATTTGCCTCGAAGCGAGCATAGAAGTAGTTTAGCTCTTTTGGTGGTCTTGTGTCACTGGGCAGCTCTCGGCTGTGCTTGCCTTTGTAGTCTGTAATGGTTGGCAAGCCCTGCCAGATCCGACAAGCGTCAGAGCTGGTGTAGTACGATTCGATCTTAGTCATGTGTTGATGCTTTGCCTGTTTGATTGTTCGTCGGAGGGCATAGAGGGATTTCTTATAAGCTTCCGGGTTAGAGTTCCGCTCCTTGAAAGCGGCAGCTCTAGCCTTTAGCTCAGTGCGAATGCTGCCTCTAATCCATGGCTTCTGGTTGGGGTATGTACGTACGATCACTGTGGGGATGATGTCATCGATGCACTTATTGATGAAGTCAAAGACTGACGTGGTGTACTCCTCAATGCCATCGGCAGAATCCCGGAACATATTCCAGTCTGTGATAGCAAAACAGTCCTGTAGCTTAGCATTTGCTTCATCTGACCACTTTTTTATTGATCTAGTCACTGGTGCTTCCTGCTTTAATTTTCTTTTGTGAGCAGGAATCCGGAGGATAGAATTATGGTTAGATTTGCCAAATGGAGGGTGAGGGAGAGCATTGTATGCGTCTCTGTGTGGAGTAAAGGTGGTCTAGAGTTTTTTCCCCCTCTGGTTGCACATTTAACAGAAGTGTTGGTACAAATGGATTTAAGTTTCCCAGCATTAAAGTCCCCGACTACTAGGAGCGCCACCTCTGGGTGAACGTTTTCTTGTTTGCTTATGGCAGAATACAGCTCATTCAATGCTGTTGTAGTGCCAGCCTCTGACTGTGGTGGTATGTAAACAGCTATGAAGAATACAGATGAAAACTCTCTCGGTAGGTTATGTGGTCCTCAGCTTATCAGGAGATACTCTACCTCAGGCGAGCAATAGCTCGAGACTTCCTTAGATATCGTGCAACAGCTGTTATTTACAAAAATACATAGTCCGCCGCCCCTTGTCTTACCAGACGCCGCTGTTCTATCCTTCCGATACAGTGTATAGCCAGCCAGCTGTATGCTGATATGGTCGTCATTCAGCCACGACTGCGTGAAGCATAAGATGTTTCAGTTTTGAATGTCACTTTGGTAGTTTAATCTTCCGTGTAACTCGACGATTTTATTCTCCAAAGATTGCATGTTTGCTAGCAGAATGGAGGGAAGTGGGGATATATTAGATCGCCTCGCCTACGAATTCTCAGAAGACAGTCCGCCCTTCGGCCCCTCTTTCTCCACCTCCTCTTCGTGCAGATCAAGGGGATCTGGGCCAGTTCCAAAAGAAGCAGTATATCCTTCACGTCAGGTTCGTCAGAGTCGTGAAAGGAAAAAAAGGATTCTGCTAGTCCATGGTGAGTAATCACAGTCCTAATGTCTAGAAGTTATTTTCGGTCATAAGAGACGGTTGCGGCAACATCATGTACAAAATAAGTAAAAAAATAAGTTAGAAACAACGCAAATAAACACAATCGGCTGGGGGCACAGACAACAACTACCTTCTTCTCTGACACCATCTTCTTCATTCTCTCCCCTGCCTCCCTTTCTCCCTGTCTTGTAATGTGTGTGCTCCTCTCTTTCCTCTCCTCTCCTCTCTTTCCTCGCATCTCCTCTACCTCCCCTCCCCTCACCTCCCCTCCAATCCTCTCTTTCCTCTCCCTTCCTCTCCTCACATTTCCTTCCCCTCCCTTCCTCTCCTCTCCTTCCTCTCTCCTCTCACCTCTCCTTCCTGTGTACAGGTTCCTCCACCCTCCTTGCAGGACAGGCAGGGCAGACCGGTGACAGAGTGACAGTGAGTCAGGGTTGCATCCCAAATGGCACCCTATTCCCTATATAGTACATTACTTTAGACCAGAGCCCTATAGACCATGGTAAAAAGTAGTGCACTATTTAAAGAATAGGGTGCCATTAAAGGTACAGACAGTGAGTCAGGGTAAGGTATATGGCCCTTTCACCTTAGCACACTCTCACAGCACTTACAGTAATGACAGCACTGCAGCACATGATCTCACTATTTAACATCTCTCATCATTATTCATATCATCATTCTCCTTTTCGTTCTTCCTCTTCCTCATCACCATCATAATTCTTCTTCTTGTTCTAACCTCCTCCTCCTCTTCATCACTATTCTCCTTCTCATTCTCCCTCCTCCTCCTCCTCCTCATCATCATCATCATCATCATTCTCCTTCACATTCTCCCTCCTCTTCATCACCATTACCATCATTCTCCTCCTCCCCTTTCTCCTCCTCGTCATTATTATTGTGTGTGTCTGTGCATGAGTGTGTGATAATTAAGTTTCTGTTTACTTTGATTAGTTAAGCTAATGGTGCAGGGCTTACTGGCCGGGGATCCCCTGAACCAGAATCTGGGCTTTCAGGAGACGTTGAATATGGCAATTCTCCTTTAAGCCCAGGAAGCAGCCATTCGACTTGCCATTCACCATATTTTCAAGCTTAATAATAAAAAATACATTTGGTTCTTCACAAAGAACAAAGTTTTGCTGAGCAGCTATCCTCATTACTAACGTTACGGCTGGTGTGTACTTCCAAAAAAGTTATAATTAAAAAGTTACCTGCAACTGTAAAAATGCCTAGAAAGAATTTAAGTATTATTTTTAATCAAGTGCATAGGCGCAAATCCACCTCTTCTGCACCTCCAATAAAATCCATCATTACTGCCATGCACAGGTTGGCTGATCCAGCAGCAGGAAAGGTCATTGATTTTCTCACCTACAACAGTGTATGGACGTCATTTCAATCTGTGGTTTCACCCGCGCTAAACAGAATGTAATAATATTTTATGTCAGTAGATTTAGTAGACACAATAGGGTATGTTTTTACAGTATATTTCGAGATAGGCTTTATTTGTGTATTTTAATTCCAAGAGGCAGATTTGGCGCATGCGCTGAGGGGACAGTGAGAGGGTGGAGGAGACACCTGCACACAGGAAGGAGAGATGAGAGGAGAGAAGATAAGAGAGGTAGGACTCAGAGTAATTGGTTAGTTTGATTTGTAGTTAAAGGAAAAGGCAAGGAAAGGCACTGATATGGACAGGCGGCCCCTTTAAGGGAAAGCAAGGGGGTTGCAACCCCCCCAACTCAATGTTAGGAAGGTGTTCCTAATGTGTTCTATACTCAGTGTATATATCTGTTATGTGAGGCTTACTTTTCATCCCTCACCTCCCTCATCCCTTCTTCCTGTATCACACGGATGTCTCCTTCCTCCTGTGTCAGAGACAGCATCCTGAGAAGAACAACATAGAGCTATTCAGGGAGCTTAGATAACTGGATAATTGGTCTCAAGTTTTTTGCTCTGCATTCTATCTCAATCTTTATTCCCTAATTGGATTAGAGATAGTATCATTCATATTCCTTATTATTATGCAACCTACAGGGGTGAATGAGCTCCAGTCCAGTATAACTGGAGTCACTGTGCTAGCTCATCATATAACGTTGCCTCCCTATATAGGGCTGTCCTCTACCTCAAGAACACACGTGATTTCCCGCTTGACAACATGCAAACTAATTGAGCTATAGAAAAGGATCTCAGTCGATAGATCCATTGACGACATTTCAAGCTAGCACATTCTCAACTCTGTTACACAAGTAACTTTAAATGCAGACCTATACGATTAATGAGAGGGCTGAAGTCGCTCTAGATCAGAGATTCTGCTCAATGACCTAAAGGTAAATGTAATGTCAGTCCTTTAAAAGACATCTATCTATAGGGATTGCCCGCAGCAGGAGATGAAAATGTTTCTCCACATTAGGCAACTTGGCCTATTGGATATAGAACGATTCATACCATCAAATACAACTGTGGGAAACATTGGGAGTCAACATGAGCCAGCATCCCTGTGGAACGCTTTCCACACCTTGTACAGTCCATGCCCCGACAAATTGAGCCTGTTCTTAGGGCAAAAGGCAGGGTGCAACTGAATATTAGGACGTATTCTTACTGTTTGGTATATTCAATGTATAACCCAATACCACATAATGATGTCATAATATACTACAGTTGAACATAGTTGGAACAGAATAATATTGGATTGGAATATAATGATGTTTCAATCCGCACATGACATGACTCTACGATGACGCGCGCAGTGAGGTTGTTTGGAGCTGGAGCTTATTGGATGCATCTCCCCGCATCCTTTCTTTTTTGAGCATTCGGGAACGCCTGCCGCACATGATGCGCGGCAGAAGCCAAGTCGGCGACAGGGTGTATCTGATTTGGTGTTTCATGGAGCCTATATTATCGGACGTTATTTTCATTTTTAATTGACAGTCGATATTACAGTATATGTTTTTCTTGAACGATTGCTGATATTTATCTGTGTCAGAGACTTTGGAAAGACACAGTAGCCTACTTTAAAAGTGTTGCTCGTCGCAGAGTGCTGGCTAATTGTTGCTAGTGGGGATTCATGCGTTAAGCACCGGCAACTCTCCAGTGTCGCTCTCCATAAACACATGTACTGAAGATGCATTGAAGAGAAAGACCACTGAGAGTTACTATGAATCATGTCTCGGGACCCTATGTATCCATGGGTTTTAGTCAAACTATAGTCAAGAAAAAAAGATAAACCTAAAGTTGGTTTGTGCTCATAGGGCCATAGACTAAACTATAAAGGACGTATCCGTTCAACTGCCATCAACTAAACCGCCCACGAATGTCTCATAACAGAATATCACCTCAAGTTTGACTGCTGATGTTTCGTCAGTGAATATTATTTTTCAACTGTGGTGTCCTCTTCAGGCTCTCCTCTCATCGGCTGTATCCTACGTGGACGTTGCTGCTAGCTATGCTGCATGGGACACTATATTCTCCAGGATAGCATAGTACAGCATGATCTCAGCACTGGTCCACAGATCCGATGCGATGTGCTGCCAGTGTCTGTTCTCGACTATCACTGGCTCATTAGGGCTGCAGCTCCACGTTAGACCAGCATCAGATAGCCTGTCATGGGAAGATAGATTGAGGAGCTGAGTAGGGTAAGGGAAAGAGGGGGAGGGAGATGAAGGAGATGCGCCCGCAGACTTCTTTCTATGTGTAGTAATTCGACCATGTCAAATGGTAGTGACAGAAAGTGATATAATAGCCCACCGCGATGAGCGGTTTGGTGCAGCTACCCAGCGGAGGACTCACATATCCGCTTCTATAGATTCCACAATGGACAAGGGGGACAGGAATAGCCGTACGGATGATTAGATTGGTTTTGTTGCATTACCACTACGTAATGTAAAGATAATTCGATTGTTTTTGGATTGGGGGTTGATGAGTACCCTATTGCACTGGCGTGGTATGCTCTGGATACCGCCCAAAAAGTCGTCGGTCCCAAACGAAGAAATAATAATAAGGTTCTAGCTAAGTGGGTTGGTTCTTCTCAGTTGTCCAGGTTAGCCTATATAATTAATAAGAAGGGAGATTGACTTGTGTAAATGTCCTAGAACGTTTTTGGAATGAGCTCTGAGCCCGTGGCAATATCAGTTGAGATATTCTAAAGATTCTAAAGTAGGACCATAAAGTAATTGGATGCACTGTCTGTCGCGGGCGGGTTGCTGTCCGACGGGGAGGGAGGGGGTCGCCATCCGACACGGAGTGGGTCGCTGTCCGTTGAGCTAGTGGTGCTGAAGTCTGGATGATGCCTGTTCGGCGACTGCAAGGCTGCCGCTCCCTCCACTTAAACGAAGACAACGGGCGCTTCTTGCTACTAGCCATCCTGATCGTTTTGTATCTGCTGTGCGGTGCCGTGGTGTTTTCTGCTATAGAGCGTCCTTCGGAGGTGCAGGCGCACGGCAAATGGAACATAACACTTTTCAACTTCAGCGAGACGTTCAAAATCAGTTTGGAGGATCTGAACTCTTTCCTACGGGAGTATGAGACTGCTATTGCCGCGGGGATCCGAGCTGATGCTCTCAGGCCGCGATGGGATTTTACAGGTGCTTTTTATTTTGTTGGGACTGTGGTGTCAACTATTGGTGAGTATAAGAAGCAATCTTATCAGTGATGTAATGCATTCCTGTCATTCAGACACAAAGTGATGGCACGAGGAACATGAGGAACAAACAAACATATGCGAGCGTCAGTCTAAATTAATTAATGAATACGCTAAAACTGTAGACATGATCCTGCTTTGCTCACAAGAGAGTGTGTACAATATCACACTACTCTTCGGGAATTTGCTGTACTGACTATGGCAACATATTCTTCCAGTCTTTAGATATTCAATGATTGATGTACATTTTATTTACGGTTTAATGTAATGCAACATCTAATGTTGCTATTATCTATGCATGGACAGTGTCCACAGATGTTCTCCAAATCGTTCTGTTTTGTTTACAGTACAGTTAGCCACCATATTGCATTAATGCATTGCTCTAAGTTTCAGTGTTTAAGATTTCACTGACTTTGTAGGAACCATCTTCATATCTCCATAAACAATGTATGTGTGCTGAATAGTGAGATGTGTGAGAGTGCTTCAGCATTGCATGTGTCCGTTAAACATAGAGAGATGATGACGTCTAAAATGGCAAGGGTGGCAGTAAGGGATGAACCATGGAGGGTTGTCCTCACCCAGAAAAGGGTGACATCATATTGCCATAGAACTCTTATAACACAGATTTAAACGGCTGTTATCTTGTCCAAAAAGACAAAAACTCAATATGTAGAGACAGAAGCCCTCATGATAGCTTCAGACTCCGATTGTTCATCTGGCTTTCCTTAGGACGTTGTCATAATAGACCAACTCTATAATTATATCATCATTTACTAGACCTACTGTAAAAAGGGATGTATCAACACTGATCCTGCACCACCTCAGCCTCAGAATGCTTTCTCCAGATATTATTGCTAGACCCTCAATGATACTCCTCCTTACACAGTAAAATGACTGCATCATCACAATCTGGCTCAGAATCCTGTTTTTCCATTGGCTTGTAGCCTGAACATTGTCATAGGCCTACTACAACTATATAGTGCTTCATAGTTGTCTGTAAATTCACCATATCATCAGCCTCATATTGTCATGCCAGACTTCACCTTCTGTACATCTGGCATGCAGGCTGGTACACACACACACACACACACACACACACACACACACACACACACACACACACACACACACACACACACACACACACACACACACACACACACACACACACACACACACACACACAAATCTGGAAACCAGGCCGGTAAAGTATAATATGATTCACAACTCCTCCTCCATGTAAAATGGCTGCATCATCATCTTCCTTCAACCTCACAATCCTATTTTTTCCACTGGCTTTCACCCAGAACACCAGATTAGCAATTTTTCCATTCATGTGTTACATCTTAGCTGTGGAGGAGTCTTTGGCACGCAGGCGACATCCTATTTCTCTGCCATTTGGCTTGGCTCAGCTAGCTCTGCTCTCCATTCAGCTAGCTCTCCATTTTCCATTCTGAGAGGCAAAGCACGTAAATCTGTATAGGACAGGACTCTCGGGTGCGTTTCAGGAACATTTTGAGCAATAGGAAAAAGAATGTTAATGAGAATCCCCCTCTGCTCCCCCTCATTTAACATTTCCTCCTGATAGGTCACTAAAGAGCAACTGTCCCCCCAGTACAGCCTGAGGGTTAGTGACGGCTGTGTGGCAAAGCTGATGGTGACTGAGGTCTGATGTGTGTGTGTGTGTGTGTGTGTGTGTGTGTGTGTGTGTGTGTGTGTGTGTGTGTGTGTGTGTGTGTGTGTGTGTGTGTGTGTGTGTGTGCGTGCGTGTGCGTGTGTGTGTGTGTACCCTGAGGCCTAACAGTCTGTGTGTCAAAGATGAGGTCCAGTGGGAAACATGTGGCACAGGATGTCCTAATGACATTCTTCTCTGGTTTTTAAACAGTTTTTCTGGTTCAGAAAAAAGTCATTTATTAAGAATGTAATCAACCGGTTTTCAGAAATTATGCCATTTTTCACGATGAGATCATGACATCATATTTTGGTTGTTATCTGGTCAGGTAATGTATTTTTCTGGTTGCTCAAAAAGATGTTAACAACACTTCTTCATACAACCTGTCCAATCCCAATTCATACTGTCCTCGTTCTGCTCCAGTGCACATTCTTGGGCTCTTCATGAGTGTGTGTGTGTGTGTGTGTGTGTGTGATAAATACTTATTTTCTGTGTATTTGATTATTTTCAAATAATGGTGTCTGAATCAACGACTTCTATTGGAAGTATTTTAAAATCATTTCCAAATACATAGCTTACTTTTTTAAAGTATTTATTTTAAATACCAGCCCTTGTTCAAATGCATGGGAGTATTTGAATATTTGTATAAATACTGTGTAATTTAATATTTTTGTAACGCTCGTCTGAAGAAGAGGACCGAAGCGCAGCGTGGTACGTGTTCAAGATAATTTATTCAAACTAAACACTGACACAAAGTGGAACAAAACGAAACAGTTCTGTCTGGTGGAGACACAAAACAGAAAACAACTACCCACAAAACACAGGTGGGAAAAGGCTACCTAAGTATGGTTCCCAATCAGAGACAACGATAGACAGCTGTCCCTGATTGAGAACCATACCCTTCCAAAACAAAGAAATACAAAACCTAGACAAATGAACATATAGAATGCCCACCCAAATCACACCCTGACCAAACCAAAATAAGAGAGCGAAGAGAGCGGAGAACGAGAGAAGAAGAGAGAGAGCGGAGAGCGAGAGAGGAAGATGGAGAGCGAGAGAGGAAGAGAGAGAGCGGAGAGCAAGAGAGGAAGAGAGAGAGTGGAGCAAAAGTGAAAGATAGAGAGGAGTGATAGAAAGAGAGAGAGATCAAGAGAGAGAGAGAAACAGACAGAAAGTGGGAGAGAGCGAGAGAGACAGAGAAATAGAAGAGAGTGGAGAGAGAGAAAGAGAGAGAGAGAGAGAGAGAGACAGAAAGTGGAAGAGAGTGGAGAGAGAGAGAGGAAGAGAGAGAGAGAAGCGATAGAGAAAGAGAGAGAGGGAGAGAGAAAGAGAGTAAAGAGTGCGAGAGAGAAAGGAGCAATAGAGAAAGAGAGAGAGAAAGAGAGAAAGAGAGAGAGAGAGAGAGTGAAGAGAGATAGAGAGGAATAATAGAGAGAGAGAGAAAGAGAGTGAGAGAGAGCGAGAGAGCGAGAAAGCGAGAGCGAGAGAGAGAGACAAGCCAAGAGAGTGAGCTCTCCAAGGTTCTGACTCTAAAGAAGCTGGTGTTCTCAGGCCCCACAGGAGCTCAGTGTGTGTGAAAGCATTTTCTGTATGTCTATATCTATACCCAGCGCTATGAGAGAGCCATGACATATCCCATTAATTGGTTTAGAGGAGGAGGTGGCATTTCTCTCTCACACACATACAGACTCAGTCTGTCTCAGTAGAGAGCATAAAGTCAGAAGTTCTGCACTGAGCTCTATGTCTGTACTGCTCACATCATGGGAGAGAAGGATGGTGATCAAAGGGGTTTTTGGGTTTCCCCAAACACCCTGCTGCTTGAGAAACCCCTGTAGAAGAGCTCTCTAAGATTCTACATAGATACACAGTGAGATAGATACAGAGACTGACATTTATAGTAACACTCAGTCAAGAACCAAAACTAATCTCCCACCTGTTTAACCTACCCCTTTGAAAACTCTCAAGTACTCTCTCAAGTACTATCTCTCTGTCTCAAGTACTCTCTCTCTGTCTCAAGTACTCTCTCAGTGTCTCAAGTACTCTCTCAGTGTCTCAAGTACTCTCTCAGTGTCTCAAGTACTCTCTCTCTGTCTCAAGTACTCTCTCAGTGTCTCAAGTACTCTCTCTCTGTCTCAAGTACTCTCACAGTGTCTCAAGAACTCTCTCAGTGTCTCAAGAACTCTCTCAGTGTCTCAAGTACTCTCTCAGTGTCTCAAGTACTCTCTCTCTGTCTCAAGTACTCTCACAGTGTCTCAAGAACTTTCTTGCCAGGTCTCCCAGGCCTCTTTCGGAAAATAGGTTTTCAACCCCAATAGATTTTTCCTGCCTAAAGCTCAGATGGGGTAGGTTTGGCCATTCCAAGAATAGTCTTTAGCAGTGTTGGGTCAGTTCCATTTCACTTCCATTTCACTTCAGTCATTTCAGTTTACTTACTGAATTGAAATGGAATCAGGAGGAATCTTCTGGAAAGTCAATGCACATGGAGTCAGTGCACTCAAACATTAATTTTAGGAGTTAACAGAGCAGACCAGACCAGACAGACCAGACAGTCACACACACGCTGATAATTGAGACACCCCTGTAGAAGAGCCTCTAAGCTCTCTGGTTGGCCCATTTCCAAGGTGACTTGGTTTACAAACAGACTGACTAAGTCGCTAATAATATAAATGTAGTTTATGGCCAACAGAGCCGTAAATAATTAACCACAGTGTGTGTGTGTGTGTGTGTGTGTGTGTGTGTGTGTGTGTGTGTGTGTGTGTGTGTGTGTGTGTGTGTGTGTGTGTGTCCGTCAATAGAGCCCACATTGGTTGATTGTTAACTACAGGTAATTGGGACAATTTTTCTGAGTCTGTTCACTGACCGTCAGTCCATCACTAAATAGTTGGTTGTCTTGTTGTAAGTGCCATTAAGTTGCAGTGCAGCAGTACTGTGTGCATGCATGCATGTGTGTGTTTGTATGTGTGTGTGTGTGCATGCATGCATGCATGCATGTGTGTGTTTGTATGTGTGTGTGTGTGCCATTAAGTTGCAGTGGTGCGGTGCTGTGGTGGCAGGCAAGTAATGACGGGAAAATATTGACATTGGCATAAACAAACTCACAGGGACTCAAATGGACCATAAAGTGTGTTTACTGGAGGTTTGAGTAAGGGCCTTTGGACTGAGCACAGTTAAGACCTATAGTTAGAAAGGAAAAAATCATTGCCCATATGTCACCTTCCTCCAAGGTGCATGACCAAATAATCAAACTGGAGATAAGGACAATATTCAGCAATTTTTGGAGCACAGTGGAAGTTCATTTGAATATACATTAGTATTCGTAAAATCAACACGTGCAGTGGATTAAAGTGCCAACCCACTGGGCACAGACGTCAGTTCAATGTCTAGTTTTGATTGAGTTGTCAACTAACGTTAACTCAAAGTGAAATCAACACAAATTTGAACCATCATTAGATTTAGGTCAAAGTTTGGAAAAGGAAAATACATCGACTCTCGGCGCTGATTCATGTAATCAGAAGGAATAAGTCTCTGTGTTACTGTCGACAATAAAAAGTCCTCAGAAACATGCGTCTTCTCGCTTATGACAACGATAACACACCTGAGTGGGCGGGTGTAGTGTCCAGATGCAAATTTCCAAGCACTCTGATTGGTTGGGCTATGGTGGGTGATGGGTAGGTAGGCTGAGCAGCCAAACTAAGGAACTTCTGCTAGCCTTGCACATTTACAACCATGCTTGTTTCCCCAGGCAGAGTCAATGTCAATCAAGGTAAATGGTGGAGTTTAGATGAGGGCGGACTAAGAATGGAAAAGGGAAGGAAAGCTAGCTTGTCTTCCCCTTAACCCCAGGTTTATGGAGGCATTATGGAGCCCCTTAACCCCAGGTTTATGGAGGCATTATGGAGCCCCTTAACCCCAGGTTTATGGAGGCATTATGGAGCCCCTTAACCCCAGGTTTATGGAGGCATTATGGAGCCCCTTAACCCCAGGTTTATGGAGGCATTATGGAGCCCCTTAACCCCAGGTTTATGGAGGCATTATGGAGCCCCTTAACCCCAGGTTTATGGAGGCATTATGGAACCCCTTAACCCCAGGTTTATGGAGGCATTATGGAACCCCTTAACCCCAGGTTTATGGAGACGTTATGGAGCCCCTTAACCCCAGGTTTATGGAGGCATTATGGAGCCCCTTAACCCCAGGTTTATGGAGGTGTTATGGAGCCCCTTAACCCCAGGTTTATGGAGGCATTATGGAGCCCCTTAACCCCAGGTTTATGGAGGCATTATGGAGCCCCTTAACCCCAGGTTTATGGAGGCATTATGGAGCCCCTTAACCCCAGGTTTATGGAGGCATTATGGAGCACCTTAACCCCAGGTTTATGGAGGCATTATGGAGCCCCTTAACCCCAGGTTTATGGAGGCATTATGGAGCCCCTTAACCCCAGGTTTATGGAGGCATTATGGAACCCCTTAACCCCAGGTTTATGGAGGCGTTATGGAGCTCCTTAACCCCAGGTTTATGGAGGCATTATGGAGCCCCTTAACCCCAGGTTTATGGAGGCATTATGGAGCCCCTTAACCCCAGGTTTATGGAGGCATTATGGAACCCCTTAACCCCAGGTTTATGGAGGCATTATGGAGCCCCTTAACCCCAGGTTTATGGAGGCATTATGGAGCCCCTTAACCCCAGGTTTATGGAGGCATTATGGAGCCCCTTAAACCCAGGTTTATGGAGGCATTATGGAGCCCCTTAACCCCAGGTTTATGGAGGCATTATGGAGTCCCTTAACCCCAGGTTTATGGAGGCGTTATGGAGCCCCTTAACCCCAGGTTTATAGAGCTGTGGAATGGGTTGGGATGATAGAGCTCCCTGATTCCTCTCCTGTCCTCTCTTAGTAAGCATTAATGCAATACAGCCCCTCTTTCCTCCCTCCTCTCCCCTCTCCACTCCACTCCACTCCACTCCACTCCACTCCACTCCACTCCACTCCACTCCACTCCTCTCCTCTCCTCTCCTCTCCTCTCCTCTCCTCTCCTCTCCTCTCCTCTCCTCCATTAGTAAGCAGCAGTGATATGAATCTCCTCTCCTCTCCTCTCCTCTCCTCTCCTCTCCTCTCCTCTCCTCTCCTCTCCTCTCCTCCATTAGTAAGCAGTAGTGATATAGAGCCCCTCCCCTCTCCTCTCCCCTCTTGTCCTCTCCACCCGTCCCCTTTCCTCACCTCTCCTCCATTAGTAAACAGTAGTGATATAGAGCCCCTCTCCTCTCCCCTCTTGTCCTCTCCACCTGTCCCCTTTCCTCTCCTCTCCTCCATTAGTAAGCAGTAGTTATATGGAGCCCCTCCCCTCTCTTGCCCTCTCAAATCTCCTCCATTCCTGACTCCACTATTGTCTTCTCCACTCCACTCCACCCCTCTCCAATCTCTTCCCCTCTTGTCCTCTCCACTCCACTCCTCTCGACTCCACTCCACCCCTCTCCAATCTCCTCCCCTCCCCTCTTGTCCAGTCACCACTCCCCTCCTATCTCCTCTCCTTCCCCAGTTAGTTGCAGCAGCAACAGTACAAACTGAGGCCCTATAGAGCTTGCCAGCATGTAGTCCTACAAAACAGGAATGAATTACCTCTGGTTCGCTCAGACATTCCTATGGGAAAGTGAATTGGGGAAATAACAGGGTTTTGTGGGGGAACGCCAAAAATAAGGAGATCTAATACATTTTGTTCTCTGAGATAATATCAGTCAGTTAACATGACCTTCATTATTATGAAGCCTTTATGTGCATGTATAAATTCCATAAATACCTAGGGTTAGGCTTAAACTCAAAAAGTGACATTAGCTTATGAAGAATATCTCATGGAACAAAACGTATAAGATCTCCTAAGCCTGTGATTATCATAGACCAGTGTAGATCAGTGTTTATCCCAAAACCCTACAGAAACTCTGTTCATTTCTCCATAGACTTTGGCCAACAAACCATGGTCGAGTTAGTGCCTATAAAAAGACTCCATTACTATTGCATATTAGATTGGCTCTGTGTACTGGGCGTGTGTGTGTTGTGCGTGCATGTGTGTGTGTGTACTGGCCACTGCTGGGCGGCAACAAGCAATCCAGGAGTCTATGAGGCTTTACAAGACTGAAAAATGTCAGATGTCAACTTCTCAACCTGGCAGATATTGAACCTCTGGATTTTGGAATTTATTTCTGTCTACGTTCCGTGTTGTAAAAGTCACATGAAGCCTGTCAAATCTGTGACATTCACTGCCAGAGGGTATACTGTATTTTTATGTATTATTTGGCTGTTCTGAGGTGTTTGACAAAGTGCTATTCTGCTGTGCTGCTCCGAGGTGTTTGATAAAGTGATAGCCTGCTGTGCTGCTCCGAGGTGTTTGATAAAGTGATAGCCTGCTGTGCTGCACCGAGGTGTTTGATAAAGTGATAGCCTGCTGTGCTGCTCCGAGGTGTTTGATAAAGTGATAGCCTGCTGTGCTGCTCCGAGGTGTTTGATAAAGTGATAGCCTGCTGGGCTGGGTCAAACCATCCGTGTTGTTGTAATTGTTGCTGAGATAGAGAAAGGAGTCAGAGGAGTTGGGTGTAAAGTACTCTCAATCCCTGAAGAGGTGGGTGTGAAATTCTCTCAATCCCTGAAGATGTGAGTGTGAAATACTCTGAGGAGATGGATTTGAAATACTCTGAGGTGGTGGGTGTGAAATACTCTGAGGTGGTGGGTGTGAAATACTCTGAAGATGTGAGTGTGAAATACTCTGAGGAGGGGTGTGAAATACTCGGAGGAGATGGGTGTGAAATACTCTGAAGTGGTGGGTGTGAAATACTCTGAGGTGGTGGGTGTGAAATACTCTGAAGATGTGAGTGTGAAATACTCTGAGGAGTTGGGTGTGAAATACTCTGAGGAGGTGGGTGTGAAATACTCTGAAGATGTGAGTGTGAAATACTCTGAGGAGTTGGGTGTGAAATACTCTGAGGAGGTGGGTGTGAAATACTCTGAAGATGTGAGTGTGAAATACTCTGAGGAGTTGGGTGTGAAATACTCTGAGGAGGTGGGTGTGAAATACTCTGAGGAGTTGGGTGTGAAATACTCTGAGGGGTTGGGTGTGAAATACTCTGAGGTGGTGGGTGTGAAATACTCTGAGGTGGTGGGTGTGAAATACTCTGAAGATGTGAGTGTGAAATACTCTGAAGTGGTGGGTGTGAAATACTCTGAGGTGGTGGGTGTGAAATACTCTGAAGATGTGAGTGTGAAATACTCTGAGGAGTTGGGTGTGAAATACTCTGAGGAGGTGGGTGTGAAATACTCTGAAGATGTGAGTGTGAAATACTCTGAGGAGTTGGGTGTGAAATACTCTGAGGAGGTGGGTGTGAAATACTCTGAAGATGTGAGTGTGAAATACTCTGAGGAGTTGGGTGTGAAATACTCTGAGGAGGTGGGTGTGAAATACTCTGAGGAGTTGGGTGTGAAATACTCTGAGGTGGTGGGTGTGAAATACTCTGAGGTGGTGGGTGTGAAATACTCTGAGGTGGTGGGTGTGAAATACTCTGAAGATGTGAGTGTGAAATACTCTGAGGAGTTGGGTGTGAAATACTCTGAGGAGTTGGGTGTGAAATACTCTCTGAGGAGGTGGGTGTGAAATACTCTGAAGATGTGAGTGTGAAATACTCTGAGGAGGTGGGTGTGAAATACTCTGAGGAGTTGGGTGTGAAATACTCTCTCAGGAGGTGGGTGTGAAATACTCTCTGAGGAGTTGGGTGTGAAATACTCGGAGGAGATGGGTGGGTGTGAAATACTCTGAGGTGGTGGATGTGAAATACTCTGAGGTGGTGGGTGTGAAATACTCTGAGGTGGTGGGTGTGAAATACTCTGAGGAGTGGGTGTGAAATACTCTCTGAGGAGGACTGTGTGAAATACACTCAATCTCTTGGAGGTGGGTGTGAAATACTCTCTGAGGAGGAGGGTGTGAAATACTCTCTGAGGAGGACTGTGTGAAATACTCTCAATCTCTTGGAGGTGGGTGTGAAATATTCTCTGAGGAGGAGGGTGTGAAATACTCTCTGAGGAGTAGGGTGTGAAATACTCTCTGAGGAGGAGGGTGTGAAATACTCTCTGAGGAGGTGGGTGTGAAATACTCTCTGAGGAGGAGGGTGTGAAATACTCTCTGAGGAGGAGGGTGTGAAATACTCTCTGAGGAGGTGGGTGTGAAATACTCTCTGAGGTGGGTGTGAAATACTCTCTGAGGAGGAGGGTGTGAAATACTCTCTGAGGAGGAGGGTGTGAAATACTCTCTGAGGAGGAGGGTGTGAAATACTCTCTGAGGAGGAGGGTGTGAAATACTCTCTGAGGAGGAGGGTGTGAAATACTCTCAATCTCTTGGAGGTGGGTGTGAAATACTCTCAATCTCTTGGAGGTGGGTGTGAAATACTCACAATCTGTTGTTGGAGGAGTTAGCACTGCAGTGTCTGTCGCTTTTCTTCAACATGCAGTCTCCCCCATTCTGTCTTCACCTCTCTCATGCCAACTCTGTCTCTCCACTTTTCCAATGGTGTCTGTACAGTAGATGGCCTGTTAAGGCCTGGTGAACCCAAACACAACTATTTGATTGGATCATGTATCACTGTTGTCAGCCAACCTCTATCCCAGTGTTCATGTCTGAGCTGAGGTTAGACAATCTTGTCTACGCAGGCTAAATTCCAAACAGAACCATATTTCCTAGTCACTAGAGATTCCTGTCGATCTTAGAGGATCCTATAAATCTGAAAGGTAGAAACATTTTAAGATGTAACTATAAACATAATAAATATGCAGATGCACTCTACTATATTGTAAATGTTGCACATTCTTTTTTTATTCACTCTTTCTTCTAAAATAAGCTGAAAAAGGTCTAAACTAGAATTTAGATATTTTCACACACACACACACACACACACACACACACACACACACACACACACACACACACACACACACAGAATGGCCGCATTCTACCTCCATAACTGACAACCATGTGTTCTCTTTCTCTACCTCTCTCTCTCTTTCTCTCTCCCCATCATTCTCTCAATCTCTACTTCTGTAACTAACAACCAGGGAGAAAGGGTTGAGACATACTCTTTTTCTTGCCGTGTCTCTCTCTCCCTTTTATCTATATAGTGCATTACTTTTGAATCAAAGCCCTATGGGCCCTGGTAAATAGTATTTCACTATGTAGGAAATAGGGTGTCATTTGGGACGCAAGCTTTAACAGTCAGGAAGAATAGCTGACAGAGGATTGTGGGTGTAAAGATGCCTCACAGCTATTTAGCACATCTGTGGGTAAATAGAAACTGAATTAGAGCCTGTTATCTTTATATCACCACAACAATGGTATATTGTATTTCTACAATATCAGACATTTTCCCCACACAGTTCTTTCTTACTCTTTTTAATTGGAACATTTAGTGTACTGTAGTCAATTTTAAAGTAAAAACATGCAATGTAGGTCAGGACAGGGGAAGTTTTTCACTAAGCCACATTTATCCAAAATCACTGTTTCTGGAACACAGAGATTCTGACAAACAAGCAAAGATTCTCAAACACTCATAGGTTCTGGAGCACTCATAGGTTCTGGAGCACTCATAGGTTCTGGAGCACTCATAGGTTCTGGAGCACTAGGTTCTGGAGCACTCATAGGTTTTGGAACACTCATAGGTTCTGGAACACTCAAAGGTTCTGACAAACACTACAGCATGCTATAGCACTGTGTGTCTGAATAGATTAAGTCTGCGAGAATAAAAACCTTACAAAGTTCCCCTGTGTGATCTATACTATCAACCTTTGCAGTTTCCTTTCCAAGGTTGTTTCAAAGTCTCTGGGAGGCCCTGAGAGTAGAAGAAGGTAGCTGAGGTGAGAAACTCACACCAGACTTGGGCTGCTACTAAATAGAAAAGCCACATAGAACTCTGGTCAAACGTAGTACACCATATAGGGAAGAAGGGGCCATTTGGGAAGTAGACTTGGTTTATCTGTGAACGAGAGAGCATTGTTAGGAGTGTTGAAATGCCTTCCCTATTCCCTGTGACAGCCGGCTGGCCCTGGTTTGTGTATGATGAGACAGGATCATTATTAGTGCTGCCAGCAGCCTAGCAGGCCATGAAAGAGATTGGGTTTGCACAGTCACATTTCAGGGCCCTCTACTCACACATTAGGCATGATAAACAATCATCAGACAGATAGGCTGTTGACTCAACTGAGTATCAAGTTCTGCAAGGCAAGCCTCTGATCAATTTTTGTTGTTGTATTTTATCAGGATCCCCTACTCCTCCCGAGGTCCACACAAAACATGACAAAATAAATCAAATCAAATATTATTAGTCACATACACATGGTTAGCAGATGTTAATGTGAGTGTAGCGAAATACTTGTGCTTCTAGTTCCGACAGTGCAGTAACATCTAACAAGTAATCTAACAATTCCCCAAAAACTACCTAATAGTTGAAGGAAAACGACGCCGATAGAGATGGCAACTTCTCTTCTAGTCCTTAGGACACTGTGCAGCATTTTGTTTTTTTATGAATTATTTCTTACATTGTTAGCCCAGAAAACCTTAAGTGTTATTACATATAACCAGCACTACGACTAAGAATACGAGCGGACCCTTTGTCTGCACCTCCCAGGGCATTTGAACTGATTCCGACCCAAAACAACGCAGCCAGAGGAGAGGGTGCCAGAGCGGTCTTCTAGTGAGGCTTGTGCGCAATTCCGCGACGCATACAAGGCCCTTCCCCGCCCTCCCTTCGGCAAATCTAACCATGACTCCATCTTGTTGCTCCCTTCCTATACGCAGAAACTAAAACAGGAAGCGCCCGTGCTTAGGTCTATCTAACGTTGGTCTGACCAATCAGATTCCACGCTTCAAGATTGCATCGATCACGTGGACTGGGATATGTTCTGGGTAGCCTCAGATAATACCACTGACGTATATGCTGACTCGGTGAGCAAGTTTATTAGGAAGTGTATATGAGATGTTGTACCCACTGTAACTATTAAAACCTTCCCTAACCAGAAACCGTGGATTGTTTGCAGCCTTCGTGCAAAACTGAAAGCGCAAACAATCGCTTTTAACCATGCCAAGACGACTGGAAATATGGCAGAATACAAACAGTGTAGTTATTCCCTCCTCAAGTGTTACGGATACCATTATCCTGTGTGTGTATCCTGTGTGTGTGTGTGTTTCTTTTCTCTCCTTCTCCCCTCACAGGTGAAAATCATCACTCCCCAATCAGTCAACAATCAATTCTCAATCAGAAGACACACCTCCTCCTGTTTCCTATCCTATCACAGTTCCTTCCCCATGGTTTAAAAACCCCATCAGTTGTTTGCTCTAGAGCTCAATCTCTCTGTAAATGCCATGTCTGTAGATCGCTGTGTTTCACGCTCTCTTTGTGTATTAACCTCTCTTTTGTTTAAGCACCTCCATAGCACTTTTTCATCACCTGTGAGTATTGTTTTGGTTATGGTGTTTCTTTGTTGCTGGTGGGAAAAGGGGAAAACAAGACAAGTCGCCCATGGGCATACACTACCCGTAGGTAGACTTTGTTAAATACACTAGTTAGAACTGGGCGGACCACCCACTGTATTTTTGGTTAGTTAGTTAGCTGTTAAAGTAGGCTAGTCTAGCTTAGGGGTGTTTTTGTATACTTATTGTTTCTTTCCTTGGGTCCAGCTCAGCCCCTTTTCCCGCTCCCCCCCATTACCGTGTGTTTTACAATAAACCCTGAGTTTGACGGTAGATTTCAGTTGTCCTGGTTATTACGTTCACACTTTTACTTTGTCACTATTATAATTTGCATGAGTTATGTTACGGATCTCATTACCATCCCCCCTAGACTGTCGGGCCAAAAGGGATTCGTAACATCAAGGCAATCAAACAAGCAAAGCGTCAGTATGGAGACAAAGTGGAGTTGCAATTCAACAGCTCAAACACGAGACGTATGTGGCAGGGTCTACAGACAATCATGGATTACAAAAATAAATCCATCCCCGTCGCGGACATCAGCGTCTTGCTTCCAGACAAATTAAACACCTTCTTTGAGGACAGCACAGTGCCACCGACGTGGCCTGCTACCAAAGACTGTGGGCTCTCATTCTCCGTGGCTGACGTGAATCAAACATTTAAACGTGTTAACCCTCGCAGGGCTGCTGGCACAGACAGCAACCTTGCGTACTCAGAGCGTACTCAGAGCATGCACAGACCAGCTGGCGGATGTTTTTTCGGACATGTTCAATCAATCCCTATCCCAGTCTGCTGTCCCCACATGCTTCAAGATGGCCACCATTGATCCTGTTCCCAAGAAAGCTAAGGTAACTGAACTAAATTACTCGACAATAGCACTCACTTCTGTCATCATGAAGTGCTTTGAGAGACTAGTCAAGGATCATATCACCTACATCCTACCTGTCACCCTAGACCCACTTCAATTTGCTCACTGCCCCTAATTGGTCCACAGACGATGCAATCGCCATCACACTGCACACTGCCCTATCCCATCTTGACAAGAGGAATATCAATGTAAGAATGCTGTTCATTGACTACAGCTAAGAATTCAACACCATAGAACCCTCCAGACTCAATAATAAGCTTGAGACCCTGGGTCTCAACCCCGTCCTGTGCAACTGGGTCCTGGACATCCTGATGAGCCGACCCCAGGTGGTGAAGGTAGGAAACAACATCTCCACTCCGCTGATCCTCAACACTGGGGCCCCACAAGGGTGCTTTCTCAGACCCCTCCTGTACTCCCTATTCACCCACGACTGCATGGCCATGCACGCCTCCAACTCAATCATCAAGTTTGCAGACGAGACAACAGTGGTAGGCTTGATTAGCAACAACAATGAGACAGCCTAAAGGGAGGAGATGAGGGCCCTCGGAGTGTGGTGTCAGGAAAATAACCTCTCACTCAATGTCAGCAAAACAAAGAGATGATCGTGGAAGTTTTGAGTTCCTCTGTGTATATCTCACCGACAAACTTAAATGGTCCACGTACACAGACAGTGTGGTGAAGAAGGCGCAACAGCGCCTCTTCAACCTCAGGATTCTGAAAAAATGACTTTTACAGGTACACAATTGAGAGCATCCTGTCCAGCTGTATCATCGCCTGGTATGGCAACTGCACTGCCCACAACCACAAGGCTCTCCAGAGGGTGGTGCGGTCTGCACAACGCATCACAGGGGGCAAACTACCTGCCCTCCAGGACACCTAAAACACTCAATGTCACAGGAAGGCAAAAAAGACCATCAAGGACAATAACCACCCAAGCCACTGCCTGTTCACCCTGCTTCCATCCAGAAGGCGAGGTCAGTACAGGTGCATCAAAGCTGGGACCGAGCGACTGAAAAACAGCTTCTATCTCAAGGCCATCAGATTGTTAAAAAGCCACCACGAGCACAGAGAGGCGGCTGCCTACCTCAGACTTGAAATCATTGGCCAATTGAATAAATGGATCACTTTAGTAATGGCACTTTAATAATGTTTACATATCTCGTATTACTCATCTCATATGTGTATAATGTATTCTGTATACTACACTATCTATTCTCCACTATCTACTGCATCTTAGCCACTCTGTCACTGCTCATTCATATATTTTATACTTATATATTCTTATCCCTTTACTAGATTGTGTGTATCAGGTTGTTGTAGAATTGTTAGATATTACCTGTTATATCCTGCTGCACTGTCGGATCTAGAAGCATACGCATTTCACTACACTCGCAATAACATCTGGTAACCATGTGTATGTGAACAATAAGATTTGATTTGATACACACATGTAAAGAGAGGAATAAGAATATGTACATGTAAATATATGGATGAGTGGCATAGGCATGGTGCAATAGATGGTATAAGGTACAGTATATAAACTCAGCAAAAAATGAAACGTCCCTTTTTCAGGACCCTGTCTTTCAAATATCATTTGTAAAAAATCCAAATAACTTCACAGATCTTCATTGTAAAGGGTTTAAACACTGTTTCCCATGCTTGTTCAATGAACCATAAACAATGAATCAACATGCACCTGTGGAACGGTCGTTAAGACACTAACAGCTTACAGACAGTAGGAATTTAAGGCCACAGTTATGAAAACAGAACACTAAAGAGGCCTTTCTACTGACTCTGAAAAACACCAAAAGAAAGATGCCCAGGGTCCCTGCTCATCTGCATGAACGTGCCTTAGGCATGCTGCAACGAGGCACGAGGACTAAAGATGTGGCCAGGGCAATAAATTGCAATGTCTGTACTGGGAGACGCCTAAGACATTGCTAGAGGGAGACAAGATGGACAGCTAATCGTCCTCGCAGTGGCAGAACACGTTTAATAACACCTGCACAGGATCGGTACATCGGAACATCACACCTGTGGGACAAGTACAGGATGGCAACAACAACTGCCGGAGTTACTCCAGGAACGCACAATCCCTCCGTCAGTGCTCAGACTGTCCGCAATAGGCTGAGAGAGGCTGGATTGAGGGCTTGTAGGCCTGCGAGTAAAGCTCGCAGAAACATGTCAAACGATGTTTATAATCAATCCTCAGGTTGTTTTTAGTCATAATATTCAATAATATTTCAATCGGACAACAGCTTCATCAATATAAAAGGAAAACAAGAAAGGCGTGCTCTCGGTCACACGCATTAAATACCTCTGGGGCACTGCAGTGTCCACTCATTCAGAGTGGTCTTACGCCCTCATTTTTCAGAATACAAGACTGAAACAATTTCTAAAGACTGTTGACATCTGTGGAAGACATAGGAAGTGCAATTTTAGTCCTAAATCAATGGGATCTGTATAGGCAGTCAATGGAAAACTACAAACATTAAAAAATCCCACTTCCTGGATGGAATTTTCTCAGGTTTTCACCTGCCATTTCAGTTCTGTTATACTCACAGACATTATTTTAACAGTTTTAGAAACTTTGGAGTGTTTTCTATCAATATCGACTAATTATTTGCATATCCTAGTTTCTGGGCCTGAGTAGCAGGCAGTTTACTTTGGGCACGTTTTTCATCCGGAGGTGAAAATAGTGCCCCCTGCCCTAGTGAGGTTAACATGTTTAAATGTCTTTCTCACGTCAGCCACAGAAAAAGAGAGCGGGTTGCCTGCAATCTTTGTTAGCGGGTCGCGACGGTGGCACTGTATTTTCCTCAAAACAGGCAAAGAAGGTGTTTAGTATGTCTGGAATTGAGACGTCGGTGTCCGTAACGTGGCTGGTTTTCTTTTTGTAGTCTGTTATTTCCTGTAGAACCTGCCAAATACGTCCAGTGTTTGAGCCATTATATTGAGACTCCACTTTGTCCCATAAACCAACATTTCTCTTGTTTGATTGTCTTGCAGAGGGAATAACTACACTGTTTATATTCTGCCATATTCCCAGTCGTCTTTCCATGGTTAAATGCAATGGTTCGCGCTTTAGTTTTGCGCGAATGCCGCCATCCATCCACGGTTTTAGGTTAGGGTAGGGTTTAATAGTCACAGTGGGTACAACATCTTCAATGCACTTCCTTATAAACTCACTCACCGAGTCAACGTATAGATCGATGTTGTTCTCTGAGGCTGTCTGGAACATATCCCAGTCCGCGTGATCAAAACAATCTTGAAATGTGGATTCCGATTGGTCAGACCAGCGTTCTGCATATAAGACTATATAAGCAAGATGGAGTCATGGTCGGAAAAATCAAAGGGAGGGCGAGGGAGGGCCTTGTATAAATCGGAGAAGTTAGAGTAGATCGAGTGTATTGCCCGTGCGAGTACTGCAATCAATATGCTCATAGAATTTAGGTTGCCTTGTTCTCAAATTTGCTTTGTTAAAACTTCTTTGGGATAGGGGGCAGCATTTTCACTTTTGGATAAATAGAGTGCCAAAATTCAACTTCCTGCTGCTCATCTCCAGAATATAAGATATGCATATTATTAGTAGATATGGTTAGAAAACACTCTGAAGTTTCTAAAACTTCACGTCTGTGAGTATAACAGATCTTATGTAGCAGGCAAAACTCAGAGGACAAAGCATTCAGATTTAGTTTTTTGAGGTCACTGTCTATTCAATGAGGTTTCATTGGGAAACTAGATTTCTAAGGGACTTGTTTGCATTTCATACCGCTTCCACTGGATATCACCAGTCTTTAGAAATTGGTTGAGTTTATTCCTTTGTGTAATGGAGAAGTACGGCCATTTTGAATGTGTGTCATTTGGAGTGTACTTTTTGAGAAGGCGCATGACTAGAAAAGTAGTGTGAGTTTGTTGTCTTCTTGTATTGAACACAGATTGTCCCGTCTACAATTTGATCGATTATTAACGTTTAAAAATACCTAAAGTTGTATTACAAAAGTAGTTTGAAATGTTTTGGGAAAGTTTACAGGTAACTTTTGAGATATTTTGTAGTGATGTTGCGCAAGTTGGAACCGGTGTTTTTCTGGATCAAACGCACCAAATACTGGACATTTTGGATATATATCAACGGAATTAATCGAACAAAAGGACCATTTGTGATGTTTATGGGACATATTGGAGTGCCAACAAAAGAAGCTCGTCAAAGGTAAGGCATTATTTATATTTTATTTCTGCGTTTTGTGTGGTGCCTGCAGGGTTGAAATATGCTATTCTCTCTTTGTTTACTGTTGTGCTATCATCAGATAATAGCTTCTTATTCTTTCGCCAAAAAGCCTTTTTGAAATCTGACATGTTGGCTGGATTCACAAAGAGTGTAGCTTTAATTTGGTATCTTACATGTGTGATTTAATGAAAGTTTGATTTTTATAGCATTTGAATTTGGTGCTCTGCATTTTCCCTGGCAATTGGCCAAGTGGGACGCGACTGTCCCACCTATCCCAGAGAGGTTCAAATCCACAGCTATAATAAATGCAGCCTCAGGATATATGGTTTCCAGTTTGCATACAGTCCAGTGAAGTTCCTTGAGGGCCATTGTGGTGTCTGCTTGAGGGGTATAATAATATTTTGAAGATAAATACACAACGCAGAGGATGAGAGGACGAGAGTACTAAAAACAGAGTCCTAATGGTCAATAGGGAATTGTCAATAGGAGTTGGGTTTCAGTTCAACAGCTGTTTAGAATATGTGATATGTCACTCCTGAACTCAGAGCTACTTTTGCTATGTTCTGTACATTGAGTCGGGAGCAGGATACTTGTTATTTAGTCATTGGTCAAGTTGTACTGCAAGGACTTCTGTTTGGTCATCCCCAGGCTAGGGTGGGGGATAAATAACATCATGTTCCTTTGTTCAGTGGAGAAAAGCTGAGGACAGTGGAGACTGAACATCTACCTCCCAACATAACACCTTGATTTGTCCTTCTCAAAACAAAAACAAAAATCTCCCCAGATTTGCTTTGAAGTTTGTGCTATTGAAGAATAACATAAATTTCTAACAGGGGGTATATACACAGCTCTGAATATAACTGACAAGAATTTTCTTGGAGATAATATGGCCGGCATTTGATTGTAAGGAATTCTAGGTTGGGTGACCAGAAGGACTTGAGTTCATATATGTTTTCATGATTACACCATGAGTCGTTAATCATGAAGCCTCCAACCCTGCCCTTCCTGTTCACAGAGAGGTGTTTATCGCTGTCGGCGTGACTCATGAAGAAGCCCGGTGGCTGAACTGACTCCAACAACGTATCCCGAGAGAGCCATGTTCCTGTGAAACAGAGAATGTTACAATCTCTGATGTCTCTCTGGAAGGCAACCCTTTCTCTAATTTCATCTACCTTGTTGTCAAGAGACTGGACATTGGCGAGTAGTATACTCGGAAGCGGTGGACAGTGTGCATGCCATTGATTTGGGTCGGCTTCTGGGATTAGATCCACTGTCCTGGGTGGTGGTCCGAACAAAGGATCCGCTTCGGGATAGTCACATTCCTAGTCGTAATGTTGGTAAGTTGAAGTCGCTCTTATTTCCAATAGTTCTTCCCGGCTGTATGCAATAACACTTAAGAAGATTTTCTGGGCTAACAATGTAAGAAATAATACATAAAAAACTAAAACCTGCACCTCCTCAGGACTTGAAGTGTGGCGATCACCTCTGTTGGCACCATCTTGCTAATATAAAACATTAATAGACAAAAGCTCAAGGACAGAACTACTTCAAAACATTTTTTTATACAAAACTTACACATAGCCTACATATCAATACATTCACACAAACTATCTAGGTCAAATAGGTCAGTTTTTTTAAACCATGTTTGCTGTTCATTTGAGAAATATGAGATGGAACGGAGTTCCATGCAATAATGGCTCTATATAATACTGTAAACTTTCTTGAATTTGTTCTGGATTTGGGGACAGTGAAAAGACCCCTGGAGGCATGTCTCGTGGGGTAATTGTGTGTGTCAGAGCTGTGTGTAAATTGACTATGCAAAACATTTGGGATGTTCAACATAGTAATGTTTCTTATGAAAAGAAGTGATGCAGTCAGTCTCTCCTCAACTCTTAACCAAGAGAGAGTGGCATGCATAGTATTTATATCAGCCATCTGATTACAATGAAGAGCAAGACGTGACGCTCTGTTCTGGGCCAGCTGCTGCTTAACTAGGTCTTTCCTTGCAGCACTCGACCACATGACTGGACAATCATTTAGTTGGGGTGCCAGGTAGGTATTAAAATGTCTTAAGGGCAGGTGGGACGGTAGCATCCCACCTGGCCAACATCTGGTAAAATTGCAGAGCACAAAATTCTAACTACAGAATTATAAATATTTACCTTTCATAAAATCACAAGTGTAAATATATCCAAATAAAGCTTAATCCAGCCGCTGTGTCAGATTTCAAAAAGGCTTTAAGGCGAAAGCACATCATGCGATTATCTGAGGACAGCGCCCCGCATACAAAAGCATGAAAAACATATTTCAGGCAGGTTCGCCACGAAAGTCAGAAATAGCGATATAATAAATGCTTTACCTTTTGATGATCTTCTTCTGGCACTCCAAAATGTTCCAGTTACATCACAAATGGTATTTTTGTTCGATAATGTCCTTCTTTATATCCATAAAAACTCAGTTTATTTGACACACTTCAGTCAATAATAACCCAGTTTCCCTCCATCAAAATGCATACAAAATGAATCCCATATGTTACTAATAAACTTTTCCAAACAAGTCAAACAATGTTTATAATCTAACCTTAGGTACCCTCATACTTAAATAAACAATAAAAGTTAAGATGGAGAATCATTACCGGAGAAAAATACCAAAGAATGCGCTCTTTCACGCGCTTGGAAACACTACAGCCAAAATGGGAGCCACCTAGAAAAACTACATTTTCTCGCTAATTTTTCCTAAAACCAGCATGAAACTCTTTCTAAAGACTTGACATCTAGTGGAATCCCTAGGAACTGCAATCGGGGAGGTTTTCGCCTTTTAATAAAAGTGACAGCCATTGAAAACAGTAGTAGGCTGCACATTTTGTTGGGATGGTTTGTCATCGGGGTTTTGCCTGCAATATTAATTCTGTTATACTCACAGACATAATTTTAGAATTTTAGTTTTAGAAACATTAGAGTGTTTTCTATCCAAATCTACCAGTATATGCATATCCTAGCTTCTGGGCCTGAATAACAGGCAGTTTACTTTGGGCACGCTTTTCATCCGGATGTGAAAATACTGCCCCCTATCCAAGAGAGGTTAACCCTGCCGAAAGGGAAAGAGTAGGATAGATAGAGTACAACTATCTGGACGCTGATCAGCAAAAGAGACTCCCTGGAGTGTAAGCCTGTTTGCCAAATAGCCAGTGGAGAGAAATGATAAGACAAACCATATTAAACACACGTCACAGCACAGGGGTAACCCAACCAATAATACCTCATACAATAATAATGGCAGAGCAATTTAACGGCAACATCATAGAAGCAACTGACAAGAATGTTGCTACTACTCCATGCAAACAATGACAGGAGCGGTCCCAAAAGATTACAACCACTACCTAGAGAGGTAACAATGGCGATCGACTTAAACACTTTACAACTAAGCACGCTGAAAAAACATGTCAAACTTCCGCGCCAACCGAGATCTCCACATAGAGAGCCTGAAGAGCTATATTTATTTCCTCCTTCCTGACTGCTGATGCATTCTTCCAGTGGCTGCACACAGTGAAGGTTTCGTGCACGATTTTGCCACAACCTCTCCCCATCTTTACAACCATTGAATCTATATGTTTTGACCATGACAGTTTACCATTTTTATTTTTTATTTATTTTATTTGTTATTTCACCTTTATTTAACCAGGTAGTTGAGAACAAGTTCTCATTTACAACTGAGACCTGGCCAAGGTAAAGCAAAGCAGTGCAACACAAACAACAATAACACAAACAACAACACAGAGTTACACATGGAATAAACAAACATACAGTCAATAATACAATAGAGAAAGTCTATATACAGTGTGTGCAAATGAGGTTGGATAAGGGGGGTGAGGCAATAAATAGGCCATAGTGATGACATTATTACAGTATGGCAAATTAAACACTGGGGTGATAGATATGCAGAAGATGAGTGTTCAAGTAGCGATACTGGGGTGCAATGGAGCAAAATAAAAATAAAAATAACAATATGGTGATGAGGTAGTTGGATGGGATATTTACAGATTGGCTATGTACAGGTGCAGTGATCTGTGAGCTGCTCTGACAGCTGGTGCTTAAAGCTAGTGAGGGAGATATGAGTCTCCAGCTTCAGTGAGGTCTAGAACTTAGGGAATGAGTTGTATCAAATGCAATGCTCTTAGTTTTAGAGATGTTCAGGACCAGTTCATTACTGACCACCAATTCCAAAACAGACTGCAACTCTTTGTTAAGGGTTTCGGGTACTTCATTAGCTGTGGTCGCTGATGCGTATATGGTTGAATCATCAGCATACATGGACACACATGCTTTGTTTATTGCCAGTGGCATGTCATTGGTAAAAATGTAAAAGAGTAGAGGGCCTAGAGAGCTGCCCTGTGGTACACCACACTTTACATGTTTGACATTAGAGAAGCTTCCATTAAAGAAAAGCCTTTGAGTTCTATTAGATAGATAGCGCTGAATCCACAATATGGCAGAGGTTGAAAAGCCATAACACAAGTTTTTTTTCAACAACAGGTTATGATCAATCATATCAAAGGCTGCACTGAAATCTAACAGTGCAGCTCACACAATCTTCTTATTATCAATTTATTTCAACCAATCAGCAGTAATTTGTGTCAGTACAGTACATGTTGAGTTCCTCTCTATAAGCATGCTGAGTCTGTTGTTTACAGAGAAATAGCATTGTATTTGGTCAAACACCATCTTTTTCAAAAGTTTGGTAAGACCTGGCAGCAAGTTTATAGGTTTGCTGTTAGAACAAGTAAAGGCCACTTTACCACTCTTTGGTAGGTGAATTACTTTGACTTCCCTCAATGCCTGAGGACAAATACTTTCTCTAAGCTCAGATTAAAGATATGACAGATAGGAGTCAGTCAGCTACCATCCTCAGTAGCTTTCCATCTACGTTTTCAATGCCAGGAGGTTTGTCGTTATTGTCACGTTCTGACCTTTATTTCCTTTGTTTTGTCATTATTTAGTATGGTCAGGGCGTGAGTTGGGTGGGCAGTCTATGTTTGTTTTTCTATGATTTGGGTATTTCTATGTTTCGGCCTAGTATGGTTCTCAATCAGAGGCAGGTGTCATTAGTTGTCTCTGATTGAGAATCATACTTAGGTAGCCTGGGTTTCACTGTGTGTTGGTGGGTGATTGTTCCTGTCTCTGTGTTTGTTGTCACAGGATAGGCTGTATAGGTTTTTCACGTTCCGTTTGTTGTTTTGTAGATTTAAGTTATTTCATGTATCGTTCATTTTCCATTAAAGAAACATGAGTAACCACCACGCTGCTTTTTGGTCCGCTTCTCCTTCTACAGACGAACGTCGTTACAGTTATTGATCAATAACAATCATTTTTCAACTCTCCCACGCTAACTTTACAAAATTCAAGCTCCTTATTAATCACATCAGACCAACAAATATTTTTTTCAAATATTCATGGTTACCTCTGTCTGGACATGGGTTCAAATATATTTGAAATATTTCAAAAAGTTTTGCGTTAGAGTACCAGATGGGCGGTGTACCAGATGGGCGGGGTACCTAGAGTACCAGATGGACGGGGTTTGCAGTTTTCATGACTATCTATTGGTTCCATTGCATCAGGAAAGCTCAAGCAAGCCTATATAAAGTATTTTAAATGATTTCAAACAGTATTTGAACCCTGGTCTGCTTCTGTCCTCAGGAAGACAAGAATATGATAGACATGATATGATAGATATTATATGATATAATAGATATGATATTATAGATATGATATGATAGATATGATATTATATGATATGATATATATGATGTGATAGATATGATATGATAGATATGATATGATGTATATTATATGATGGATATTATATGATAGATACAGTGCCTTGCAAAATTTGTCATCCCCCTTGGCATTTTTCCTATTTTGTTGTATTACAACCTGTAATTTAAATGGTGTAACGTCTGCTTCCAACTCACACCCTCAAACACGTAGATCCCCTGAACGCAGCTCACTTTCCAGCCCACTTTCCAGTTCACACTATCAAAACCTAGATCCCCTGAACGCAGCTCACTTTCCAGCCCACTTTCCAGCTCACACTCAAACACATAGATCCCCTGAACACAGCTCACTCTCCAGATCCCAATCACCTGAATTCTAATCACCTGTTCACACACCTGTATGTCATAATCACACACTATTTAATTCAGTTCCTTGCACCCCATCACTGTGAGGTATTATTTGTGTTGTAACACGTCTTTCTGAGCTGTGGGGTTTCCCGTGATTTACACCTCTCGTGTTTGATAGTTTTTGCCTGCCTCACAAACGATCGGATTTCCAATCGGATTTCCTGTTATCCACCAATTACCTGATCTCCCGGACTACGTTACTAGCCTTTTCCCTGCCTGTACTGTTGCCCTTTTGGACCCCCTGTGTATGACCTTCTGCCTGCCCTTGGACCCAGCTACCTGCCGCTTTCCTGTGGTCCTTTGCAATAAACACCTGCTGCACCCTGCGCTTGAAACCAGCTCTCTGTCTCCCCTTGTGTTCATTACAAATATATTTTTATTTGGATTTAATGTAATGGACATACACAAAATAGTCCAAATTGGTGAAGTGATTTTTTTTTTAAATTGCTTGTTTCAAATAATTTTCAACTAAAAAGTGGTGAGTGCATATGTATATACCTGTCCAGAATGGTCCCAGAGTCTGCAACACCACTAAGCAAGGTGCACCACCAAGCCAATGTCACCATTAAGGCCAAGGAGCACTCCAAACAGGTCAGGGTCAAAGTTGTGGAGAATTAAAGATCAGGGTTGGGTTACAAAGAAATATCCGAAACCTTGAACATCCACGGAGCACCATTAAATCCATTATTTAAAAAAAATGAAATAATATGGCACCACAACAGACCTGCCAAGAGAGGGCCACCCACCAAAACTCATGGACCAGGCAAGGAGGGCATTAATCAGAGAGGCAACAAAGACACCAAAGATACCCTGAAGGAGCTACAAAGCTCCACAGCTGAGATTGGAGTATCTGTCCATGGGACCACTTTAAGCTGTACACTCCACAGAGCTGGGCATTACGGAAGAGAGTCCAGAAAAAAATTCATTGCTTAAAGAAAAAAGATAGCAAACGTGTTTGATGTTCACCAAAAGGCATGTGGGAGACTCCCCAAACATATGGAAGAAGGTGCTCTGGCCAGATGAGACTAAAATTGAGCTTTTTGGCCATCAAAGAAAACGCTATGTCTGGCGCAAACCCAACACCTCTCATCAACCAGAGAACACCATCCCCCCAGTGAAGCAAGGTGGTGGCAGCATCATGCTGTGGGGATGTTTTTCATCGGCACGGACTGGGAAACTGGTCAGAATTGAAGGAATGATGGATGGCACTAAATACAGGGAAGTTCTTGAGGGAAACCTGTTTCAGTCTTCCAGAGATTTGAGACTGGGACGGAGGTTCACCTTCCACCAGGACAATGACCCTAAGCATACTGCTAAAGCAATACTTGAGTGGTTTAAGGGGATACATTTAAATGTCTTGGAATGGCCTAGTCAAATCCCAGACCTCAATCCAATTGAGAATATGTGGTATGACTTAAAGATTGCTGTACACCAGCGGAACCCATCCAACTTGAAGGAGCTGGAGCAGTTTTGCCTTGAAGAATGGGCAAAAATCCCAGTGGCAAGATGTGCCAAGCTTATAGAGACATTCCCCAAGAGACTTGCAGCTGTATTTGCTGCAAAAGGTGGCTCTGCAAAGTATTGACTAGGGAGGGGGGGGGGTGAATAGTTATGCACACTCAAGTCTTCTGTTTTTTGTCTTTTTCTTGTTTGTTTCATAATAAAAAATATTTAGCATGTTGTGCAAATCAAATGATACAAACCCCCCCCCCCCAAAAAAAAATATAATAATTCCAGGTTGTAAGGCGAGAAAATAGGAAAATGCCAAGGGGGTGAATACTTTCTCAAGCCACTGTATGATATTATAGATATTAAATAATAGATACTATGTGACATGATGGATATGATACAATATATATGATTGATATGATATATATGACATGACTGATATGATATTATAGATATGATAGGATGGATAGGATAGGATAGATATGATAATTATGATATGATAGGTATTATGTGATATGATGGATATTATGTGATGGATATGGTATGATAGAGGGCAGTGCATATGGCCAAGTACATCACTGGGGCCAAGCTTCCTGCCATCCAGGACCTGTATACTAGGCGGTGTCAGAGGAAGGCCCCAAAATTGTCAAAGACTCCAGTCACCCAAGTCACATACAATACTCCATAATGACAAAGACAAATGTATTAAAAATATTGTACAGAAATATCTAATTTACATAAGTATTCACACCCCTGAGTCAATGCATGTTAGAATCACCTTCGGGAGTAACTACAGCTGTGAGCCTATCTGTGTAAGTCTCTAAGAGCTTCACACACCTGGAATGTACAATATTTGCACATTATTCTGTTAAAAATTTTGAAATCTCTGCCGAGTTGGTTGTTGATTATTGCTAGACAGACATTTTCAAGACGATTTAAGTCAAAACTGTAACTCGGCCTCTCAGGAAAATTCAATGTCATCTTGGTAAGTAACTTTTAGGCTATTGTCTTGCTGAATAGTGAATTTGCCTCCCAATGTCTTTTGAAAAGCAGGCTGAACAAGGCTTTCCTCTAGGATTTTGCCTGTGCTTAGCTCTATTCCGTTTATTTTTTATCATAAAAACTCCCTAGTCCTTGCTGATGACAATCATTCCCATAACATGATGCGGCAAGCACCATGCTTGAAAATATGAAGAGTGGTACTCGGTGATGTGTTGTGTTGGATTTGCCCCAAACATAACACTATGTATTCAGGACATGAGGTTAATTTCTTTGCCACATTTTTTTCAGTTTCACTTTAGTGCCTTATTGCAAACAGGATGCATGTTTTGGAATATTTCTATTCTGTACAGGCTTCCTATTTTGGCTCTGTCATTTAGGTTGGCATTATGAAATAACTATCATGTTGTGGATCCATCCTCAGTTTTCTCCTATTACAGCCATTAAACTCTATAACTGTTTTAAAATCACCATTGGCCTCATGGTGAAATCCCTGAGCGGTGTCCTTCCTCTCCAGCAACTGAGTTAGGAAGGACGCCTGTATCTTTGTAGTGACTGGGTGTATTGATACACCATTCAAAGTGTAATTAATAACTTCACCATGCTCAAAGGGATATTCAATCTCTGGGTTTTTTTACCCATCTACTAATAGGTGCCCTTCTTTGCAAGGCATTGGAAAATCTCCCTGGTCTTTGTGGTTGAATTCACTGTTTGACTTAAGGACCTTATAGACAATTGAATGTGTGGGGTACAGAGATGAGGTAGTCATTCAAAAATGATGTTAAACATTATTTTTGCACGCAGAGTTAGCCCATGCAATTTATTACGCGACTTTAAGAAATGTTTTACTCCTAAACTTATTTAGGCTTGCCATAACAAAGGGGTTGAATCCTTATTGACTCAAGGCATTTCAGCTTTTCATTTTTTATTTATTTGTAAAAATGTCTAAAAACAATTCCACTTCGACATTATGGTGTGGAGTGTGTAGGTCAGTGACACACTATCTATTGAGTCCTTTTTAAATTCAGGTAGTAAAACAACAACATTTGGAGAAAGTCAAGGGGTGTGAATACTTATGAAGCCACTGTCAGAAACACCTTTCTAATTACAGCCGTGAGTCTCTAAGTGTTTGAACCTGGATTGTGTAATATTTTCCCATTATTCTTTTCAAAATTATTCAAGCTTTGTCAAGCTGTTGGGGATCATGGCTGGACAGCAATTTTTAAGTCTTGCAATAGATTTTCAAGCAGATGTAAGTCAAAACGTAACTTGGCCACTCAGGAACATTCACTGTCTTCTTGGTAATCAACTCCAATGTAGATTTGGCCTTGTGTTGTAGGTTATTGTCCTGCTGAAAGGTGAATTTCTCTTCAAGTATCTGGTGGAAAGCAGACTGAAGCATGTTTTCCTCTGGAGTTTTGCTCATGCTTAGTCCATCCCATTTACTTTTATCCTGAAAAACGTCCTAGTCTTTGCCGATGTCAAGCATATCCACGAAAAGAGTGCCTTTTTCGTCGTTGGATATTTCAAGTTGAAATTGTTTCCAAAATGCAGCATTTTGACATGTCCGTCCATGCAGCCTCTGTGACTTCGACGAAGTTTGAATTCCATTGCCACTCCTCACAACAAGCTTCCATTTGAATTTGTAATTATTATGGATCCCCATTAGTTCTTCCTGGGGTACAAACACATTAAGGCACTTATATTACATATAAAACAAAAGACAAAACAGTACATTACATAACATTGTTACAGCACTAAATATCTACTATACAAAATGTATAATACCACCATACAACAATATTACAATGTGCGTGTGTGCTAGCGTTTGTGTGCGTATGCATGTGTCTGTATTTGTGTGTGTCTCTTCACAGTCCCTGCTGTTCCATAAGGTGATTCCACTGCTTGCATCAGTTACCTGATGTGGAATAGAGTTCCATGTAGTCATGGCTCTATGTAGTACTGTGTGCCTCCCATAGTCTGTTCTGGACTTGGGGACAGTGAAGAGACCTCTTTGTGGCATGTCTTGTGGTGTATGTATGGGTGTCCGAGCTGTGTGCTAGTCATTTAAACAGACAGCTCAGTACATTCAACATGTCAATACCTCCCATAAATACAATCAGTGATGAAGTCAATCTCTCCTCCACTTTGAGCCATGAGAGATTGACATGCATATCATTACAGTTTTTTTTTGATTGCTAAACGACAGTGGACACAACTGGAGTCACATGTGCAAAACTCTAACTACAGTCTGCACAGCAGCAGTTCATGTGGACCAAACTCTAGTTCGTTTTTCATTGCTTGAACACAGTTTTCAAAACTCTACACACTTATCCCATGACTTTAACCACAACCTGCACAACACTGTGGATTTACAGCACTTTGTTCAAATGCTAACACACTGCTGTCAAAACTGTGAACCACACATTCAAAACGGAATAGATTTCAGCCTTGTGCCTTTCAAACACTGCTGATTGCAATTTCAGCTGAAAGGCTAAGCAGGTGTCTTGTTTTAGACTTGTTAGTGAACACACACACATATTACAGTATATATAGGTAGAGCTCAGAAAGACTCATTTTGGAAATGGAACAAGGAAGATGTGTTCGTGGAGGGAGAAGGGTGGCAGGGAGAGGGCGGATGCGTGGAGGAAGACAAAGAAATAAGGGCTACACTTATAGACCATGTCGTGAACCATGGTCTCTCATTGAGAGAGGCAGGGTTGAGGGTGCAACCCAATCTGCAAAGATCCCCAGTGGCATCTGTAATGCGAATTTTCCATCATGCAAACAGGTGAGAGTTACATCCTTACAGTAAATGAAAACATTACAGGAATCTATTTTGTATTGCAATTATAGAATATTTACACAGAGATATATTACAGTAAGTTTGACTGTAAAATATATTATTTTTACAACAGGACCCAAAGGCTGCCCCCAACAGGGGGAAGAGGAAAAATATTTTCAGATGCGTAGGAAAATGCTATTGTTGACATGGTTGTTGTCAACAATGCAATAAAACTGCGGGAGATTCAAGATAGAGTGCTGGCTGATAATGATATATTTGAAAATGTTAATTCTGTCAGCACAACTATTGCTCGAGTCCTAAAGAAACACTAAGTTACAATGAAACAGTTATACACTGTACCGTTCGAGAGAAACAGTGAACGGGTAAAAGAGCAAAGATACCAATATGTCCAGGTAAGACGTCTGAGGTTACGTACACAGCTATACAAAATATTTAGTTTTTGTCATAGTTTGCGATAACGTTGCTTTTCACCACTCTGCAGCTGTCACAGATTGGTTTACAGCACATCACAGATTTATGGTTTTGTACCTGCCTGCATATTCACCCTTCCTCAACCCAATAGAGGAGTTTTTCTCTGCCTGGAGGTGGAAAGTGTTTGGTCACCACCCACATGACCAAATGTCTCTTTTGGAAGCCATGCGTGCCGGATGTGAGGACACGAGTCCAGAGGACTGCCAGGGATGGATAAGGCACTCCAGAAGGTTCTTCCCCAGGTGCATGGCAAGAGAAAACATTAGATGTGATGTTGAAGAAAACCTGTGGCCTGATGCTAGAGAGAGGCAGGATTAGCCCCTCAATTATTTGTTCGAATTACAGTATGTACTTTTAGTTTCTACCTTTTTTTTCTCATTACTGTAATTTCGTAAATTACTACAGACTGTTGAAGCAAACTGCTAATTTTCATTTACCTTAAAGAATTGTTATGTTCTAAAAATTTTAATAAATCATGTGAAAGAATGTCACTATTTTCTTTGAAGAAAATATTACTTTGAATGAAGTCACTGAAATTGTTCAAACTGTAAAGATGAAAAGTTTTCTGTATTGGTGTTTGATGCTAGTGTTTTTACTCTCAGTGTGTTCTGAGTGACAGTGTGTGTTATCTCAGTGAGGGTTGTGCATAGTGTTTGACTGCACTGAGCGTGTTTTGAGCCATGTGTTAAGAGTTGTGTTGCTTGGAATGAGTTTTTCAGGTGATGTGAACTGTTTAGCTCAGGTGACTGTTGGTAGTGCAGACTGTAGTTAGAGTTTTGCACATGTGACTCCAGTTGTGCCCTCTGTCGTTTAGCAATCGAAAAAAACTGTAATGTTAGCTCTCTGTGTACTTTTAAGGGCCAGTCATACTGACCTGTTCTGAGACAATTGTTAATTTTCCTAAGTCCCTCTTTGTGGCACCTGACCACACGACTGAACAGTAGTCTAGATGCGACAAAACCAGGGGCGTAGGACCTGCCTTGTTGATAGTTTTGTTAAGAAGGCAGAGCAGCGCTTTATTATGGACAGACTTCTCCCCATCTTAGCTTCTGTTGTATCAATATGTTTTGACCATGACAGTTTACAATCCAGGATTACTCCAAGCAGTTTAGTCATCTCAACTTAATCAATTTCCACATTATTCATTAAAATATTTAGTTGAGGTTTAGGGTTTAGGTTTCCATTCCCCCTGTCACTAGGAGATTTATGGCTGATTACAGTCAACCTTGTTACTTGATTTGGCACTAAAAAGCCATTTTTATTTAACCTTATGATATGGAAAAACATATTTTTTAATAAAGTTGAACACGTGCTCTTTATGAGAGAATGTTGACCAAGTTAAACTTCTCAAAAGTCACAGAGTTGTCCACAGACAAAATAAAATAAATGAACGCCAAGATAGATTCTGAGGCGAAGCAGCAACATCTTCTTGACAATAAATCAATGTAGAGGCTGGCAGTGGTATTGATTGTATACTGTTTGTATACTGTATACTGATTGTATACTGTTTGTATACTGTATACTGATTGTATACTGTTTGTATACTGTATACTGATTGTATACTGTTTGTATACTGTATACTGATTGTATACTGTTTGTATACTGTATACTGATTGTATACTTTTGTATACTGTATACTGATTGTATACTGTTTGTATACTGTATACTGATTGTATACTGTTTGTATACTGTATACTGATTGTATACTGTTTGGAGCCGGCTTCTCTCTAGCAGTGAATTAAATACAGCAAACAATTGCAAACACTGGATTGGACTGCATGCTAGATGCATGACCCGGACATTCAATAACAGGAGAGCCAAAATATATATGTACAGAGAGAGAAAGATCATTTATCGTTGCTTTTTTGTGCAAACTGTAATTGATCGTCGTGCTGTTGTAGTGTGTGTGTGTGTGTGTGTGTGTGTGTGTGTCTGTGTGTGTGTGTGTGTGTGTGTGTGTGTGTGTGTGTGTGTGCGTGTGTGTGTGGGCATGTGCTGTTCCCTCTACGAGCACTTTGGCCCACCATCCCTCACAAGCAGGCAACAAATTCACTGGTTCACACTCATTTACAAAACCCTTACTAGCAAAGCCCCACTCTACCTCTCTAAACCCCTCTCCTTCTCCCAGTACTCCTACAGCCTACGTTTCACTAACTAAGCTCCCTGTCTGTTCCCACATCCTGCCCCAAATCTGGCTCCAAAACATTTCAACACTGCTTCTACTGACTGAAACAAACTCCAACAGGATTTAAATCTCAAACAATTTGTCTTCATCCCTAGTTGCATTACCAGTTTAAATGACCTGGTTATCCACCACTGGGGCTGAAATGAACTGGTTATCCACTACTGGGACTGATATGACCTGGTTATCCACCACTGGTACAGATTTGACCTGGTTAGCCACCACTGGGGCTGATATGACCTGGTTATCCACCACTGGTACAGATTTGACCTGGTTATCCACCACTGGGACTGATATGACCTGGTTAGCCACCACTGGGACAGATATGACCTGGTTATCCACCACTGGTACAGATTTGACCTGGTTAGCCACCACTGGGGCTGATATGACCTGGTTAGCCACCACTGGGACTGATATGACCTGGTTATCCACCACTGGGACAGATATGACCTGGTTAGCCACCACTGGGGCTGATATGACCTGGTTAGCCACCACTGGGACTGATATGACCTGGTTAGCCACCACTGGGGCTGATATGACCTGGTTATCCACCACTGGGGCTGATATGACCTGGTTAGCCACCACTGGGACTGATATGACCTGGTTAGCCACCACTGTGGCTGATATAACCTGGTTATCCACCACTGGGACTGATATGACCTGGTTATCCACCACTGGGACAGATATGACCTGGTTATCCACCACTGGGACTGATATGACCTGGTTATCCACCACTGGGGCTGATATGACCTGGTTATCCACCACTGGGACTGCTATTAGAGCCAGTAGCTAGCTACTAGTGTCCCCTGTCTTTTAATGACAGGTGTTGTAAAAGTGGATTTTTCTATTTCTGTTTTTAAGAAAAGTCTGCTTGTCTGTATGTTGTCAATTGTCTGCTTTGCAGCAGCAATATTGCCCTGTCTAGGTCAGGTTGTTATTATGAACTAAGTAACTTATTGTAAGGGATTTCCTCCTCTTCCTCCGAAGAGGAGAGGCGAGAAGGATCGGAGGACCAATATGCGGCGTGGTAAGTGTCCATGGTTCTTTTAATAAGAAATAGTACACATGAACAACTGAATACAAAAAACAATAAACGTGGAATGAACGAAACCTAAAACAGTACCGTGTGGTGAAAAACACAGACACGGAAACAAACACCCACAAACAAACAGTGAAACCCAGGCTACCTAAGTATGATTCTCAATCAGAGACAACTAATGAGACCTGCCTCTGATTGAGAACCATACTAGGCCGAAACGTACAAATCCCCAAATCATAGAAAAACAAACATAGACTGCCCACCCCAACTCACGCCCTGACCATACTAAATAAATACAAAACAAAGGAAACAAAGGTCAGAATGTGACACTTATGTTATATGGGCATTGGATTGGTGAAGGAGCAACGTAGGGGAGGAGATAAGTATCTCCAAAGAGAGATTACTTCTCCAAAGAGAGACGTTTTGGACAGACCACTTGGCCACTTGCCCCAGCAGGCCTTAATGACGAATTGTATTTTTCTTGTGTGTTGTAGGAGGTTCTAATTCAGCCAAACAATTAGGTAATGCCATCATTGTGTATTTGTATTGTGTGTCTATCTTTATCTTAATGACTTTTTCATTGGCAAGATAAGCAAATTTAAGGATGACATGCCAGCTGCAAACGCTGACACAACACATCCAAGTATATTTGACCAAATCATGAAAGACAAGAATTGTACTTTTGAATTCGGTAAGTAAATTAAGTAAGTAAATGTGGAAGAGGTGAAAAAAGTATTATTTTCTATCAACAATAACAAGCCACCGGGGTCTGACAATCTGGATGGGAAATTACTGAGGATAATAACAGATGATATTGTCACTCCTATTTGCCACATCTTCAATTTAAGCCTACTAGAAAGGGTGTGCCCTCAGGCTTGGAGGGAAGCTAAAGTCATTCCGCTACCCAAGAATAGTAAAGCCCCCTTTACTGTCTCAAATAGCCGACCAGCCTGTTACCAACCCTTAGTAAACTTCTGGGAAAAAATGTGTTTGACCAGATACAATGCTATTTCACAGAAAACAAATTGACAACAGACTTTCAGCACACTTCTAGGAAAGGACACTCAACAAGCACAGCACTTACAAAAATGACTGATTATTGGCTGAGAGAAATTGATGATAAAATGATTGTGGGGGCAGTCTTGTCAGACTTCAGTGCAGCTTTTGACATTATCGATCATAGTCTGCTGCTGAAAAATCGTATGTGTTATGACTTTACACCTCCTGCTATAATGTGGATAGAGTTACTTGTCTAACACGTGACGTTGTATTGGTTAATGTGACGACTGTTGCTCATCAAATGATTATAAGTTTCTAATTACGTTATTAACTGAATCTAGCTATTATTAACTCATTAACCTGGGGCACCATGGGAAAACTAGTTTTTATTGAGTTTCTATTTCCCAAATTAACTCAAAGAATATCAGAATATTGATTTTGCAACAACATTTTTGTCAACTATGCTATTCTAACCCTAGCCTTGACTCAAACTGCCGCCCTCATTGGTCAGAATGTATAATGATGTAATTACGTGGGAGGTGATCTCCGGGGATTCTCTGCGTGGACCGTTCCGTTGTTCGATGACGCACTTCTCCTGCGCAACTTGTTGCTCGTCCTCCCGGTATCCATGTCCTTTGTGGCTTAGGAGTCTGTTACCTCACCCCTTTCTCTGGAAGGGGTCTTCTGAGGACAGACAGCTCTGTAGCTCAGAGCTCACAGCATAGGAATGAAACCCTTTAGATATCACAATTCGATGGGAGATGGAGGCTAGGTGGTTCGACTTGAATTCACCCGCTTAGACACAGCTACTCATCCGTAGCTTGGGTAGAAAAGGATTTCTTTGTCCTCGAACTTGCGTTGCGTTTTGGGTTGTTTGACTTTTCAGACCCTGCTGCAGCTGGGGTCACGTAGTCTTGTCGTAAATTCTATACTCACAGGTTTTATACCCTTGAGTCAGAAGTGGGCGTAACTGCCTTTAGGGCAATTCTCTGGGCGTACCAAGTTAATGAGGCAAGGCTAGATTTTCTCAAATTCCATTTTAGACAACTAACTTAACATTTCATCTTCCCCAAAACATTCTCTTTGATTTGGATATTTTCCATACAACGTACAATGTGTAAACATCAAACATGTATTAGGAAAACCCTTCACATTACAATGTTTTCGTCATAACGTCATCTATTAACCTTTAATAACAAAACAAACTTGACATATATTTTCATAGTCCACCTATCGTCATGACCACCATTGTGGCTGACGGAAACATTGTTCTAAAGTCCCTTTATTTCATGTTTAATGTTCTGAGGTTGGTTCTCCATGGTGACAGGACAAAGGAATTTGTCTGTGGCCTGAGATTTACAAGGGGCGTGGGGGCAATAAAACCCCCCATGTCTTCAGACCCACAGATCTCTCTTCCTCTGTTGTGGTTGAGAGAGATAATCTGTAGGGTTGTGGTCTTCTGTAACCTGACCTGATCAAGACAGTCATGACATCTTTAATGAAAGCCTCTTAAACATAATAAAGGTAGAAATAGGAATTCCCCAGGGTAGCTGTTTAGGCCCCTTGCTTTTTAAAATCTTTACTAACGACATGCCACTGACTTTGAGTAAAGCCAGAGTGTCTATGTATGCCGATGACTCAACACTATACACGTTAGCTACTACAGTGACTGAAATGACTGCAACACTTAACCTGTTGCGACGACCAAACCCGGATCCGGGATTCTATTTATAGACCTAAGCTCATTACCATAACGCAACGTTAACTATTCATGAAAATCGCAAATGAAATGAAATAAATATGCTATCTCTCAAGCTTAGCCTTTTGTTAACAACACTGTCATCTCAGATTTTCAAAATATGCTTTTCAACCATAGGAAAACAATCATTTGTGTAACAGTAGCTAGCTAGCGTAGCATTTAGCGTTAGCATTAGCGTTAGCATTTAGCAGGCAACTATCACAAAAACAAGTAAAGCCTTCAAATAAAATAACTTACCTTTGAAGAACTTCTGATGTTTTCAATGAGGAGACTCTCAGTTAGATAGCAGATGCTCAGTTTTTCCAAAAAGATTCTTTGTGTATTAGAAATAGCTCCGTTTTGTACATCACATTTGGCTACCAAAAAAAAAAAAAAAAAAAAAAAACGAAAATTCAGCCCTCAAAACGCGAACTTTTTTCCAAATTAACTCCATAATATCGACTGAAACATGGCAAACGTGGTTTAGAATCAATCCTCAAGGTGTTTTTCCACATATCTCTTCAATGATATATCCTTCCTGGAAGCCTGGTTTCTCCTTGCTCTCAAATGGAAAAATAATTGCACCTGGCTTTACGCTCCAATTTCGACGCAGGGACACCAGGCGGACACTTGGAAAATGTAGTCTCTTATGGTCAATCTTCCAATGATATGCCTACAAATACGTCACAATGCTGCTAACGCCTTGGGAGAACGACAGAAAGTGTAGGCTCATTCCTTGCGCAATCACAGCCATATAAGGAGACAATGGAAAACAGAGCTTCAGAAATCTGCTCATTTCCTGGTTGACGCATCATCTTGGTTTCGCCTGTAGAATGAGTTCTGGGGCACTTACAGACAATATCTTTGCAGATTCTGAAACTTCAGAGTGTTTTCTTTCAAAAACTGTCAAGAATATGCATAGTCGAGCATCTTTTCGTGACAAAATATCGCGCTTAAAACGGGAACGTTTTTTATCCAAAAATGAAATAGCGCCCCTAGAGATCAAAGAGGTTAACAAAGAGCTACAGTTTGTTTCAGAGTGGGTGGGAAGGAATAAGTTAGCCCTAAACATTTCTAAAACTAAAAGCATTGTATTTGGGACAAATCATTCACTAAACCCTAAACCTCTGGGGCGGCAGGTAGCCTAGTTGACAGAGCGTTGAACTTGTAACTGAAAGGTTCAGATTGAGTCACCGAGCTGACAAGGTAAAAATATGTCGTTCTGCCCCTGAACAAGGCAGTTAACCCACTGTTCCTAGACCGTCATTGAAAATAAGAATTTGTTCTTAACTGACATTCCTAGTTAAATAAAGGTTAAAATAATAATAATAAATTAAACCTAAACCTCAACTAAATCTTGTAATAAATACTGTCTGTCCATAATAAAGCGCTGCTCTGCCTTCTTAACAACACTATCAACAAGGCAGGTCCAACAGGTCCTAGATTTGTCTCACCTGGACTACTGTTCAGCCGTGTGGTCAGGTGCCACAAAGAGGGAAAAATTACAATTGTCAGGACAACTGGCCCTTAAAAGTACACAGAGAGGTAACATTAATGATATGCATGCACCAAGCTGTCTGTTTGAACTACTGGCACACAGCTCGGACACCCATGCATATCCCACAAGACATGCCACCAGAGGTCTCTTCACAGTCCCTAAGTCCAGAACAGACTATGGGAGGCACACAGTACTACATAGAGCCATGACTACATGGAACTCTATTCCACATCAGGTAACTGATGCAAGCAGTAAAATTAGATTTAAAAAACAGATAATAAACACCTTATGGAACAGCGGGGACTGTCAAGCAACACAAACATTGGCACAGACATGCATACACACTCACATGATAACATACGCAGTATACACACCCATACACATGGATTTAGTACTGTAGAGATGTTGTAGTGGTGGAGTAGGGGCCTGAGGGCACACAGTGTGTTGTGAAATCTGTGAATGTATTGTAATGTTTTTAACATTTTATGAATTGCCTTTATTTCACTGGAACACAGGAAGAGCTACAGCTAATGGGGATCCACAGCTAATGGGGATCCAAAACAAATACAAATACAGATTTGATTGTTATGTTTCCCCACGGCTCCCTCTGCTGGTATCTATTGACTGGGCCAGTACTTACTGGGAATGTATCATGATGCCCACCTGCGAGGTTGGTTGTTGTGACATTGATTGCCATTGCCTTGACCACTGAAGAAGGGCTCATACCCAAAACGTTCTTGATTTCTTAATTTAAGTTTGTTTACCGGAGTGCTGTCCTATTTCTGTTCCTTCGTTATTAAGAAAGAAAATATGATTTACATGGTTACATAAAGGTTAAATGAATAAAAATGTTGTTTCTCTGTGTGTGTGCGTGTGTAACACAGGTCAGCATGCATGTGTTTATTCTCTACAGTAGTTGTTTTCTAGGCAACATTCATGGTTTTGTTGTACTCTGATTCCGTTTCTGCAGTCACTGACAGACTAGTAGACCAACAACGCTATTCATTTCATGGCTCCTACCTCAATCCCTGTGTGTGTGTGTGTGTGTGTGTGTGTGTGTGTGTGTGTGTGTGTGTGTGTGTGTGTGAACTGCCTGCTTGTCCTATACAAGCATTAGCACCTCTAAATATAAAACGATATGCTGCAGCTCTGTGAGTATTATATTATCTAAACTAGTTAATGCTGTGCAGTGTTGACAGTATGAATCAAAACACACACACACAAACACACACAGACGCACACACACACACACACACACACACACAGATAGAAAGATCACACACTGCTGCTGTCTATTATGACTCTGTGTTGTCTCCAGTCAGTCTGCTATTATGATCCTGTGTTGTCTCCAGTCAGTCTGCTATTATGACCCTGTGTTGTCTCCAGTCAGTCTGCTATTATGATCCTGTGTTGTCTCCAGTCAGTCTGCTATTATGACCCTGTGTTGTCTCCAGTCAGTCTGCTATTACGATCCTGTGTTGTCTCCAGTCAGTCTGCTATTATGATCCTGTGTTGTCTCCAGTCAGTCTGCTATTATGATCCTGTGTTGTCTCCAGTCAGTCTGCTATTATGATCCTGTGTTGTCTCCAGTCAGTCTGCTATTATGATCCTGTGTTGTCTCCAGTCAGTCTACTATTATGATCCTGTGTTGTCTCCAGTCAGTCTGCTATTATGACCCTGTGTTGTCTCCAGTCAGTCTGCTATTATGACCCTGTGTTGTCTCCAGTCAGTCTGCTATTATGATCCTGTGTTGTCTCCAGTCAGTCTGCTATTATGATCCTGTGTTGTCTCCAGTCAGTCTACTATTATGATCCTGTGTTGTCTCCAGTCAGTCTGCTATTATGACCCTGTGTTGTCTCCAGTCAGTCTGCTATTATGACCCTGTGTTGTCTCCAGTCAGTCTGCTATTATGACCCTGTGTTGTCTCCAGTCAGTCTGCTATTATGACCCTGTGTTGTCTCCAGTCAGTCTGCTGTAATCCAGGATGCTACTCGGCAGATGATGCTGATGATTAAGATTATGATGATCTCTGTGTGTGTGTGTGTGTGTGTGTGTGTGTGTGTGTGTGTGTGTGTGTGTGTGTGTGTGTGTGTGTGTGTGTGTGTGTGTATGTGTGTGTGTGTGTGTGTGTGTGTGTATGCGTTTGTGAGTGTGCGTGCGTACGTGTGCTTGTCCATGTTTCTGCATCCTCAGCTCAGATGTCTCCATACCCTCTCCAAGTCACTCTGACTAATAATTTCCTGGTCCTCACAGAGACATCAAAGAGGGGTCGCTCTAGAATTACGGTGGCATTTGGGCCTTAGCATTTTTGGAAAATATTGACTGCCTTTTTCTAGATTCATTTTACATTCAAATGTATTTGGGAACATCTTCCCAATCTCAATCACCTAATATGGCAGCTTAATGAATTAAAATATGGTGTACCTTAATAATAACATTGTGCCACTAGTAGGAACCAGCAGTAGTAAAGATTTAACATTTTAGGTAAATTTGTGGTCAAAATCTAAGGTGATCAATCCTTTAAAATTAATTTTCTAAAGTGGTATGACTAATAATTTTTGCCACAATGTAATTTATCTTCACTTAAATGGACTAACACCACATGACACCTTGGATTGACACACCACATGATCAATGGAAACATCACGGCTCTGACATCTAAAATGGTGGGATTAGCTAATAATCTTCTTTAATCTCGACCCTCTCCCCCAATAATAGTTTGCCACTGGAGGGAATGCTCAAGGTCCTTGAATATTTTTCTAATCAGTGATATTTAAGGCAGTAACAGCAATTACATGAACTGAGTGACACATTATTCTAGTTTTTAAAAAGTATTTGGTTTTTATTGATCTACAAAATATATGAATTACTTTTGTTATTATGCATTCATAATAATAGATAATAGATATCTCTAAATCCCAAAACACGTGTGTACATGTGCTTTGCCATTTTTACTGTCAGCCTGGAGTGCCATTCCTATTCCACTGGAGCTGGCCCGAAGCCTGGTGAAATAACAGCCCCTGTTTGAGGCCCACATGGCCCTTATGGCATGGTCACAACAGTATGTAGGGAACAGGGTGCCATTTGGGGCTCATTGGGGCTCATTGGCCTGGAAATGTTTTATAATGACAGGGTTATTGTTGATGTGTGTATTTGAGATGGGTTGACAGGTTTGTGTATAGTATGGGGTTGCTGTTCAGTCAGAGAGCTGTGTGTCACGCCTGCTCCTGTTCCCCCTCTTTGCGGGCGCCAGGCGGCCCATCATTACACACACCTGTCACCATCATTACTTTTGTATTTAATTGACCTTTATTTAACTAGGCAAGTCAGTTAAGAACAAATTCTTATTTTCAATGACGGCCTAGGAACAGTGGGTTAACTGCCTGTTCAGGGGCAGAACGACAGATTTGTAACTTGTCAGCTCGGGGGTTTGAACTTGCAACCTTCCGGTTACTAGTCCAACGCTCTAATCACTAGGGTACCCTGCCGCCCCATATGAGCTCCATATGCGCATATGAGCAATACTGGACTCAACTGGACTCCATTACCTTGTTGATTGGCCCTCTATATCTGTCTGCTCCTCAGTTTGTTCCCCGTGTCAGCATTATTGTCGTTATGTTTTCCCTGTCCAGACGCTGTCCTTGTGTGTGTGTACTCTCCGTCTCATGCTGTACTGACCCACCACTAGAAGGACAAATGTTCACATACTTCCCATTGCTGTTGCCAGTCCTCTCAACCCTCCTGTTGCTCTCTGTGTCATACTGTAGTGTTTTAAATGTTATAGTAGTCCTATTGGTGTTCATATTGTAGAGGGAAACAATGTCTCCTCTACACACACACACACACACACACACACACACACACACGCACACTTACTTACACACACACTTAGTTACACACCCACACACACGAGAGAGAGAACAGACACTTGTTCCTCCTCACAGACATCAGTTAGCTTCCTCTACACTGACTGACCTTGCTCTCATTATATCCAAACAGCAGTGTTCCATTTTCCTTTCTGTTCCTCATAGTGTGTACTTCCTATGACCTTCTCTGCCCAAACAGTGCACTTATAGTAAAAGCTGTCTTTGAGACCATTAGCCTGAAAGATACAGGGTTTCATAATGACATCTGGGAGGTTTGACCTGTTGAGCATGTCTGTCTTTTCTCTATAGTGGATCAGAGTGCTCTTTGTCTCCAGAACAAAGACCAAATCTATGTCCCAAATGGAACCCTATTCCCAATGTAGTGCTCTCTATGGGGCCTAGTCAAAAGTAGTGCACTATATAGGAAATAGGGTGTCATTTGGAATGCACTCAAAGACTCTCACTCCTGAGGACAGAGCTGTCAGATGGACAGAACCTGGTATTCTGTTCTCTACTTGTCTGTCTTGTACTCACACTTTGTTTGTTTTGTTTATTTTTTATTTTTACAGGGACAGTGCACATTAATCTACGTTTCAGTAAAAGTGCCGGTTTTAGCCAGCCGGCTAATTTTCAACCGCAGTCCCTGGGCAGGTTATTAAAAACAATTACAATATAGACAATAGCAGCATAGAACAAGCAAGACATAGCAACATAGGACAAGCAAGACATAGCATACAGACAGAGCAACATAGGACAAGCAAGACGTAGCATACAGACAGAGCAACATAAAACAAAAAGCAGCAAGACAAAATTCATAAAAGCAACAAAGTGTTTCCACACCTCACAAGCTACAGACAACAGACAACATGAAAAGCGGCAACACACAGCTAGGGACCATGTTCACAAATCTGATTGACCTTTAGCCATGTCTTCAAGCATTTTGTGAAAGTGTGATATGTGGTGCAGTTATGTGTGTCTGATGGCAGTGTATTCCAGACATGGGAAGCTCTCACAGAGAATGCAGATTTACTAAAGGTGCTTTTCCTTAGGGGAACTATACAGTCACCTCTCATGGCAGACCTTGTGGATCTGCTGCCATATGTCTGGGTTTTCTGTTTAACACAAATATTGAGTGGAGGGGGAGCCAGGCCATTAAGGATCTTGAATACAAGACATGCGTCGGTGTATTGCACAAGATTTTCCCAACTCAAGAGCTCATGCTTTCTAAGGATGTGACAATGATGATGGCTATTGGGCTTCCTATCAAGCACTTTGAGAGCCTGTTTGTAGACAGACTGAATAGGTTTTAATGTTGTACAGCAAGCTTGGGCCCAACTAGTCAAGCAGTATGTTAAGTGGGGGAGTATCATAGATTTGAAGTACAGTTTTGCTACCTCTGTAGTCAAACAATTTCGTATAAATCGGAAATTAACTAGGTTGAATTTGGTTATTTGAATTACCTTTTTCACATGCTTTTTAAAAGAGAGGTTGGAATCAAGTATGCTGCCAAGGTACTTAAAATCGGATACCACCTGACACATAGACATCTGGCTCAGTAGCATCTGTTGCCCTCTTTGTGAAGAACATGCAAACAGTTTTTTTCACATTGAGATGCAAACACGAGTCACTGAGCCACTTTGTAACCTGGACCATTACAGTAGTGAGTTCTTGTGCAGCTTGTTGTTTGCTCTTTGCATGCACATATATCACTGTATCATCTGCATACATTTGAACTTCAGACCCAGTACAGACAGAAGGCAGATCATTAATGTACAGGCTGAACAGGAGGGGCCCCAGTATTGACCCTTGGGGCACGCCCACATCATAGCTACGAGTGGGCGACAGCTCATTGCTCACTCTGACACACTGAGTTCTGCCTTCAAGGTATGATTTCATCCATCTCAAGGCATCAGGGGAAAAGTTGAACTTGGACAATTTTGTGATGAGAATCTCATGGTTAACAGTATCAAAAGCCTTCATTAGGTCCAGAAACACAGCCCCAACAGCACCCCCTTTGTCCATCTTGGACTTCACATTTTCCAGAAGAAAGCAGTTGGCCGTTTCTGTGGAGTGTTTCGCTCTGAAGCCAAACTGCATGGAGTGTAATGTGAAGGGGCTGTTGTTGAGGTGGGCAATCAGTTGTTCTGCTACACACTTTTCAACAACCTTTGACACCACAGGTAGTATACTAATGGGCCTGTAGTTACTCACGTCAGCAGGGTCGCCTGATTTAAAGATGGCCGTTATTATGGCCGACTTCCATACCCTTGGAAACACACCGAGACCAATAGATGTGTTGGTGACCTTAGTAATGGGGCCAATGAGTGACTCTTTGTAGTTTTTAAGAAAGGTAGAGTCCATCCCAAACACATCTTTGGCTTTAGAGTTCTTTAGTGAGCTAATCACCTTGTTCACCTTTGACTCAGAAACCTCCCTTATGATGAAGACAGGTTGAATGTCATTCACTAGCACTGAGCCCAAGAAACAAGTGGAGGGGTTCTGTGTCAGTACCCTGACAGAGTCAATAAAGTAGGAATTGAAGGCTATTGCTATTTCGACTGCATCTTGTGTTAGATTGTTATTCACCATGATTTCTAGTCTTTTTGCAGTGTTACTACGGTCTTTCCCTGTTAACTTTTTTAGATTCTCCCATATCAATTTAGAATTTCCCTTTGCTTCACCAATTATGTTAATAAAAAAGTTTGCCTCGGCCTGTCTGATTTCTTTCATCACCTTATTTCTCAACATGGTAAACCTACGTCTGTCATGCTCTAATTTAGATTTTAGGGCTATTTTTAGAGCATAATCTCGTTCTTTCATCAATTTCCAGATTTCTCCATTTAGCCAAAGAAGAGTGCTCTTTTGGCCAGGTTTTGCACCTGTCTTTAATTATTAGCACTGATTTAGCAGATAAACTACTGAGTTTATGAAGTGGTTTAGTCTTTGGACAGGTGTGGAAAATCTGCACCTGATATACAGTGTGCTCAGTTATACACTCTTAAAATATACCAAGTCGCTCTCTTGCTCTCTCGCTCTCTCTCTCTCTCTCTCTTGCTCTCTCTCTCCTCATCTTCACACTGTCTGGCTTTGGCATACTGTATAGGTGGGGGAAGTTTATGGTCAACTCTCAGGTTTGTCTCCAAGCTAGTTTGCTGCAAGGCCCTTTCTCTCTGTGAGGAATGCATCCTCACATCCTCTATCCTATGCTGTTTTCATTCCAAGCTGCGTCTCTGCCCTAGAATATAGGCCAACTTTGGTCAATACTAATGCTATTGTATAGTACTTTGATGTGCCCAGCTGTTGACATTTTCTATTGCCCTATTGTTTTGTATGTGTGCCTATGCACTATAGAGTAATATGATTCAGTATATCATGTTCAATATATCATGCCAGAAGAAATGTTCCAATTAGATTACGGAAGTTTACTGGAAAATATAGTAAGTACATCAAAAGGCCATTGAACTACAGTCCCAGGGATGTATGAAATGTTCCGGAAGTTTCTATTATTTCCTTCCATTCAGTAATTAAACTGAACTGGCATTCTAGGTGAGTGGACTCTCTGGCTAATCACATTCATTAATTGATTCATTAACTGGCAGGTGTAAAAGTAAAGGAGTAGTATTTCAGCCCTCGAAGGCTGGTCGTTGAATAACTCTGACCTATATAGTAACTTCACATCGTGTACACTTCTCATACCCCAGGCACTTCTGTAGGCTCTTTTCATCTGTTAGCTTTCTTGTAAAGGCTCAAAGAGTGAAGCACTCTATCAGATGATTACTCAGCTAGTTTTATTTAAGAATTATAGAATAACAGAAAAGGCAACAGGATGCATAAGTGAATGGTGTATTAAATCAAGTTGTCCGCTCTGTATGGAATGGTGTTTGGGTCTTTGCAAACTGGAGGTAAGCTGTTCCCCTACTATGTACTACGTTTGCAGGATGACAAAGTAACTCACAAATGTCTTTGATACAGATGTTATTAGCAACTTCTGGGGACAGTTTTGGGGACCAAGCTTTAGCTTGACCAGAAACTGCAATAATTTCAATATTCTTAGCAATGATTTAGGAATCAATGTGACTAAGTATTAAGGCAGACACTTGATGTTCTCCTATTGAAATCGAACTTCAGTACATGAAAATAACTAGCTAGCTAGAAAACAAACAAAAAAAGCTAGCCAGCTACCTAGCCCTGTGGCCCCAAGCTAACATTATAAGCAATTAGCTTAATCTGGCTAGTGTAGCTTGACCGAACCAGGTTGACCATCATCAACCAAATACGAAAACAGTCATATTTGAGGTATTTTAGATGATGCACCTAGCTAGCTACGTTTTTGGGGGAGAAAAATGTTTGCATCCATGAGGTAGCTAAGCTTTTGTATGACGAGCACTGTCCCAGAGCTTGGGGAAGTGCGTTTCTGACCAGCACTGTCCCAGAGCTTGGGGGAGTGTGTTTCTGACCAGCACTGTCCCAGAGCTTGGGGAAGTGTGTTTCTGACCATCACTGTCCCAGAGCTTGGGGAAGTGTGTTTCTGACCAGCACTGTCCCAGAGCTTGGGGGAGTGTGTTTCTGCCTCGTGGAGCCTGCCTGCCTGCCTGCCTGCCTGCCTGCCCGCCCGCCCGCCCGCCCGCCCGCCCGCCCGCCGGCCCTACTCCGCTTAATGAGATGTGCTGATATGTAATTGGGGCACAATGAGAGCTGTTCATTTCTGTTGGGGTTGGAACTCCTTCAGAACGACAAGGGGTAACCCAGTGGACACTGACGTCAATTCAACGTCTATTCCACGATAGTTCAACGTAATTTCAATGAAATGACGTGGAAACAACGTTGATTCAACCTGTGTGTGTCAATAACCATTGATAAATATAAATTGTTGTCAGACTTTTGTATACAAAACATTAAGAACACCTGCTCTTTCTATAACCAGGTGAATCCAGGTGAAAACTATGATCACTTATTGATGTCACTTGTTAAATCCACTTCAAATATGTAGATGAAGGGGAGGGGACAGGTTAAATAAGGATTTGTAAGCCTTGATACAATTGAGACATGGATTGTGGATGTGCGCCATTCAGAGGGTGAATGGGTAAGACAAAAGATTGAAGTGTCTTTGAATGGGGTATGGTATTGGGTGCCAGGCGCACCGGTTTGAGTGTGTCAAGAACTGCAACGCTACTGGGTTTTTCACGCTCAACAGTTTCCCGTTTTTCAAGAATGGTCCACCACCCAAATGATATCCAGCCAACTTGACACACCTGTGGGAAGCATTGGAGTCAACATGGTCCAGCATCCCTGTGGAACGCTTAAGACATCTTGTGGGGTCCATGCTATCATCCAACAGAGCAAGATCAGCCATCATCCAACAGAGCAAGGAAAGATCAGCTGTCATCCAACAGAGAAAGGAAAGATCAGCTATCATCCAACAGAGCAAGGAAAGATCAGCTGTCATCCAACAGAGAAAGGAAAGATCAGCTATCATCCAACAGAGAAAGGAAAGATCAGCCATCATCCAACAGAGCAAGGAAAGATCAGCTATCATCCAACAGAGCAAGAACAGCCATGCATCTTGATACCATGGTCTGGAATAATGGCTCTGAAACAGCACCCCTTATTCCCTATATAGTGCACTACTTTCTAATCAGGGCCAATAGTTTTTAGATTTTAGTATTTTTTAACTTTTATTTAACTAGGCAAATCAGTTAAGAACAAATTATTATTTTCATTGACGTCCCAGGAACGAACAGTGGGTTAAACTGCCTTGTTCAGGGGCAGAACGACATATTTTTACCTTGTTAGCCCGGGGATTCGATCTTGCAACCTTTCGGTTACTAGTCCAACGCTCTAACCACTAGGCCACCTGACGTCCCTTCCTATTTAGCAGATGCTCTTATCCAGAACGACTTACATTTTCGTGTGCATACATTTTTGTACTGGTCCCCCGTGGGAATCGAAACCAAAACCCTGCAAGCGCCATGCACCACCAACTGAGCCACACGAGTCCATAGTGCATGCACCATATAGGGAATAGGCTGCCATTCGGGACGCATCCTGAATCAATGCCATAGAGAGGCTATTCTCCTCTCTCAGGTCAATTAGTTAGTAATGACAGCTGGAGCAAAAGGGAGAGGAGAGATTTAATCTGGTTTCCTTTGGAGCTTCTTCAGGTCCAGGAGGAGAGAGACAATTAATTAACAACGAAACACTGAGACACTCAGACACTTCATTGAATCTTTTAATTTGGGCTGCCCCTCTACTCTCTAGCAACTCACCCTCTTCCCTCAGTTCACAACCACACCACTGTTGTGTAGAACTCCACTACTACAACCACACCACTGTCCTGTAGAACTACACTACTACAACCACACCACTGTCCTGTAGAACTCCACTACTACAAACACACCACTGTCCTGTCGAACTCCACTACTACAACCACACCACTGTCCTGTAGAACTCCACTACTACAACCACACCACTGTCCTATAGAACTCCACTACTACAACCACACCACTCTCCTGTAGAACTCCACTACTACAACCACACCACTGTCCTGTAGAACTCCACTACTACAACCACACCACTGTCCTGTAGAACTACACTACTACAACCACACCACTGCCCTGTGGAACTCCACTACTACAACCACACCACTGTCCTGTAGAACTCCACTACTACAACCACACCACTGTCCTGTAGAACTACACTACTACAACCACACCACTGCCCTGTGGAACTCCACTACTACAACCACACCACTGTCCTGTAGAACTCCACTACTACAACCACACCACTGTCCTGTAGAACTACACTACTACAACCACACCACTGCCCTGTGGAATTCCACTACTACAACCACACCACTGTCCTGTAGAACTCCACAACTACAACCACACCACTGTCCTGTAGAACTCCACTACTACAACCACATCACTGTCCTGTAGAACTCCACTACTACAACCACACCACTGTCCTGTAGAACTCCACTACTACAACCACACCACTGTCCTGTAGAACTACACTACTACAACCACAACACTTCCCTGTGGAACTCCACTACTACAACCACACCACTGTCCTATAGAACTCCACTACTACAACCACACCACTGCCCTGTGGAACTCCACTACTTTTTGCGAAGCATAAAGATCATCAGTGTGCTAGAGTTTCTTTTCAAACCAGTACAGTTTTTCTCCATGCATCTGGAGTCAAGGACTCCAGCCACCCTAGTCATAGACTTTTCTCTCTGCTACCGCACGGCAAGTTGTTCCGGAGCGCCAAGTCTAGGTCCAAGAGGCTTCTAAACAGCTTCTACCCTCAAGCCATAAGACTCCTGGACAGCTAATCAAATGGCTACCCAGACTATTTGCAAACCCCCCCCCCCCCCCGACCCCCTCTGCTGCTACTCTGTTATTATTTATGCATAGTCACTTTAATAACTTTATTACCTACATGTACATCAAATCAAATCACATGTTGTTGGTCACATACACCTGGTTAGCAGATGTTAATGCGAGTGTAGCGAAAGGCTTGTATATTACCTCAATTATCTCGATGTGTGTTTCTGCCTTCTTCCATGAGTGTGTGTTTGCTCTATTAATAACGATCATATTTGAGTGGTTTCCAATTTGAACGACGAGGTAAATATAACATTGTGAGTCATAAAGGGAGCTCATCACATTAGTATAATTTATTACTGTAGTTATTAAAGAGATGGAACAGCTACTAAGCCCTGGGTGGAAAGAAATAGTACCCAAAAAATGGTAGAATTGAGTGGCCACAACTACTATACACTTTGGCTGGTGAGCATAGATGTGTGCCAGCTGCAAAGTCTGTCTCTGACCTCTGACCTCCCAACATAGGAAGTGTCCTTGTTTTGTTCCTATATAACTCAACAAATGCCACACACACACACACACACACATCTAATCCTCATCTTTCGTCACCACTCACAACTTCCTCACTTATCTAGAACACCTAATTGACCAGGAAATGAGTTGACGGAACAAAGGGCCAGATCATGCATCTACAGCAGAAAGGTCAATCATTTACAGAGCTTAGCTTCATTACTGTGTTACTCACACACCCTCCCAAATACTGATGGCCTTGTCTTCAGAGGAAGCAGAAAGACGTGCCACATCTAATGCTAATAGAATGTTGCCGGATATTTCAGTTGCAAAATATCACTCACTTTATTTAACTCATCCAATGCTGGTACAGTGCTGTTAATATACATGTTGGTATGTACGGAGTAGAGTCTAAAACATCTTACCCCAGGCCAGGACTCGCTTGGGTTGCATTTACACATGGAGCCCAAATCCTATCTTTACACATCAGATTTTTTTGAGCTGATCTGATTGGTCAAAAGACCAATTACTGAAAAACATATCAGAATTGGGCTGACTGTGTAAACGCAGCCTTAGTGTCTACCACAGAAGAAGGAAATGAGGCATTCAGATACCTGCAATGACCTGAGAATTATTCGGAACAGACAAACAGACTTACATTGTATGTAAAATGCCTTCCTCTGGGCCTTAAGTAGTATAATCTTCTTTCATCAATCAATCAACCAATCATCCAGTCAATCAATCAACCACTCAATCAATTAAGCAATCCATTACCCTAACCCCATCTCTCTGTCGCCACCTGTAGGTTTCGGGATGTCCACTCCAGTGACGGTAGCAGGGAAGGTGTTCCTGATCTTCTACGGTCTCCTCGGCTGCGCCGCCACCATCTTGTTCTTTAACCTCTTCCTGGAACGTATTATCACCCTCCTGGCTGTGGTCATGAAGGCCGTGAGGGAACGGCGCATTCGGAACTCCGGCCTCCTCCCGCCGGGTATCCGCCATGACTTCTCAGCGTGTTCTTTCCCAGGGTGGAAGCCGTCTGTCTACCACGTCATGTTGATCCTGGGGCTATCCGCCATCATCATCTCCTGCTGCGCCTCAGCCATGTACACCCCCGTGGAGGGATGGGCCTACCTGGACTCACTCTACTTCTGCTTCGTCACATTCAGGTAAGGTCGGAGCTCGGAGAGGTGGGCCAGACAGTAACTGGCTGGAGGGTTCTCTTTACGAATCTTGAGTCTGACTGAAGGGAAAATCTAGTGGGTAGAGTAAATATCGTGTCGTTTTTCCCTTGATCAAGGCACTGCACTGTGGCTGGCCCTGTTCTTCAACCTCTTCTTTTGTGTGTGTGTATGTCTCTTCCCTAAACTTATCTGGTTTTCCAGAAATCCCGGTTGGAAGATTCCTGGGTGGAACTTTATAATAACTCCACATAATGAAGGATTCATAATGGATTACTAAATCGTTATTAATCATTACTTTCACATTTGTAAGTGATAGTAACCTAGTTATTCACACATTTGTAAACCACTTTTAAAGTATTTAATAATGATGTATAAGATCATTCATAAGATATTTAATATAGGTCCTTATAAACCATTTCCTAATCGTTATTCAAGTATTTTTGCGTAGCCTCATCTAAAGTGTGGGCTATTTTTACTTTATAAATATAAATGTCTCGAGTGAAAAGTGTAATTTCTCACCAAAAGAGAGGTTCTGTCGCAGCCGGCCCTGACCGGAAGACCCATGGGGCGGTGCACAATTGGCCCAGCGAGTTAGGGGAAGGTTTGGCTGGCAGGGATGTCCTTGTCCCATTACGCACTAGGTCTCAAAATGTCCCCTAGAACACATAGGATGTTAAGTTAAGAAAATATATAGAAAATTTGCATTTTTTGGAAGTGAGTTTTCTACTGAAACTAAAGTGCATGTAAACAGTCACACTTAGACCCTAGTACATATCAATGGTTAAATAATAATTACAAATGCACAGGATGTTAAACTAAAAATATTTTCTAATAAAATCATGAGCTGGAGCACACCCAGAGAAAATTATTTTAATGTAGAGGTGCTGACTAAAGTATTTTTTTACCCAATAAATTACTGGGAGGTTATACATATGGAGTGTGCGCCAGCTCATGATTTTTATTAGACAATATAAAGTTCCTTGCAAAAGTATTCATCCCCTTGGCATCTTTCCTATTTTGTTGCATTAGAACCTGTAATTTAAATTGAATTTTATTTGGATTTCATGTAATGGATATACACAGAATAGTGCAAATTGGTGAAGTGAAATGAAAAAAAATTACTTGTTTCAAAAAATGATAAAAAATTAAAACCACACAAGTGGTGTGTGCAACGCATATGTTTTCACCCTCTTTGCTATGAAGCCCCTAAATAAGATCTGGTGCAACCAATTACCTTCAGAAGTTACATCATTAGTTAAATAAAGTCCACCTGTGTGCAATCTAAGTGTCACATGATATGTCACATGATCTCAGTATATATACACTTGTTCTGAAAGGCCCCAGAGTCTGCAACACCACTCAGCAAGGGGCACCACCAAGCAAGCAGCACCATGAAGACCAAGGAGCTCTCCAAACAGGTCAGGGACAAAGTTGTGGAGAAGTAAAGATCAGGGTTGGGTTATTAAAAAATATCAGAAAGTTTGAACATCCCACAGAGCACCATTAAATCCATTATAAAAAAATTGAAAGAATATGTGTCACGTTCTGACCTTAGTTCTTTTGTTATGTCTTTGTTTTAGTATGGTCAGGGTGTGAGTTGGGTGGGTTGTCTATGTTAGTTTTTCTATGATTTGGTATTTCTGTGTTTGGCCTGGTATGGTTCTCAATCAGAGGCAGCTGTCAATCGTTGCTCCTGATTGAGAACCATACTTAGGTAGCCTGTTTTTCACCCTTGACTTGTGGTGATTGTTTTCTGTTTTGTGTCTACACCAGAAAGGACTGTTTCGTTTCGTTCATTCTCCTTTGTTATTTTGTTTAGTGTTCTCGTGATAATAAATTATCAATATGGACACTTACCACGCTGCGCATTGGTCCTCCTCTTCTCCTTCATACGACGACCGTTACAGATTCACCCACCACCAAAGGACCAAGCAGCGTGGTAACGGGCAGCAGCAGCGATCTCCAGACTGCTGGACATGGGAGGAGATCTTGGATGGCAAGGGACCCTAGGCACAGCCGGGAGAATATCGCCGCCCCAAGGCAGAGCTGGAGGCAGCGAAAGCCGAGAAGCGGTGGTATGAGGAGGCAGCACGGCAGCGCGGTTGGAAGCCCGAGAGGCAGCCCCAACAATTTCTTGGGGGGGGCACACGAGGAGTGTGGCTAAGTCAGGTAGGAGACCTGAGCCAACTCCCCGTGCTTACCGTGGAGAGAGGGGGACCTGGCAGGCACCGTGTTATGCCGTGAGGCGCACGGTGTCCCCGGTGCGCAGGCATAACCCGGTGCGGTACATAGCAGCGCCTCGTATCGGCCGGGCTAGAGTGGGCATCGAGCCAGGTGCCATGAAGCCGGCTCACCATTATATGCATATCCTGACTTCTGGGTCTGAGTAACAGGTAGTTTACTTTGGGCATGTCAGTTAGGCGGAAATTCAGGAAACAGACCCTGGCTCTAAGAATTGCTGTACACCAGCAGAACCTATCCAACTTGAAGGCGCTGGAGCAGTTTTGCCTTGAAGAATGGGAAAAAAATCCCAGTGGCTAGATGTGCCAAGCTTATAAAGATATACCCCAAGGGACTTGCAGCTGTAGTTGCTGCAAAAGGTGGCTCTACAAAGCATTGACATTGGGGGGGGTGAATAGTTATGCACGCTCAAGTTTCTTTTTTGTCTTATTACTTGTTTGTATCACAATATTCAAAGTGGTAGGCATGTTGTGTAAATCAAATGATAAAAACCTCACCAAAATTCAATTTTAATTCCAGGTTGTAAGGCAACAAAATAGGACAAATGCCAAGGGGGTGAATACTTTCACAAGCAACTGTATTTCCTTGTGAAACAACTGTTGCAAAGACTTGAGGAAGAGTTATAATGTGAATGATTTGCTGATGTTGTCAACCTCGCAAACGCAAACTAATCCTAAATCAGGGAGATGTAACCTACACACAACAGCTGGCCAGACCGACAGTCCCACTTGGTGCGGGTTGGATGCTTCTGGGTTGGATGCGCGCTGTGTTAAGAAGCAGTGCGGCTTGGTTGGGTTGTGTTCTGGAGGACGCATGGCTTTCGACGTACGGGAGTTGTAGCGATGAGACAAGATAGTAACTACTAACAATTGGATATCACGAAATTGGGGAGAAAGGGTGTAAAATTCAACAACAAAAAAAAGAAATGTATGATTTGCAGGGAAAAATGTTACAGATGTAGGATCTAAATTCAATGTTGCAGGACATTTCCTGCTTGTAGTGTATTCATTGGCTGAGAGTTGGGTGATCAAATTTGGAGACTTCGCAAACCGGAACTCCCAATTTCTAACAGTTCTGGTTTACCGAGATTATACAGATTTTTTATGATTTTTATTAGGATCCCCTTCCTGGAGTGCGACACAACGAAAAAAATATTGTAGAAAAAACACATCTCTAAGGAGACTGCAATCCACACCTCGCAAATGCTTTTTTGGGGGTAGAAAAGTCACTGCCAAGAAACACAACACAGCCTAGCCTCTTGGAACTACCCATCCTGGATCCGGGAGAATTGTCATCAACTACACTAATTAGCATAGCGTAACGGTCAAAAGATATTACTAGAAAATATTCATATTCATGAAATCACAAGTGAAATATAGTGAAACACAGTTTAGCCTTTAATTAATCACCCTGTTATCTCAGATTTACACAAGCGTTTGTGTAAGTTTATCGATAGCCTAGCATAGCATTATGTCCAGCTAGCAGCAGGAAGGAAGGTGTTTTTCAAATATCTATTCGATAATATATCAACCGGGACAATTGGCTTTTCAGTTCTATCCGGGACAATTGGCTTTTCAGTTCGAGCGAGAGGAAAAATGACTACCTCTGTCTTTTACGCAAGAATCACTCTGAGAGCCCTCAGCTGGCCACTTACGCAATGTAGTCGTTTACGCTCATTCTTCAAAATAAAGGCCTGAAACTACGTCTAAAGGCTGTAGACACCTTAGGGAAGCCACAGAAAAAGGAATCTGGTTGATATCCCTTTCAATGGGCAACAGGGATGCATAGAAAGACAGGGGTTTCAAAATAAGAGTTACTTCCTGATTGGATTTTTCTCAGGATTTTGCCTGCACTATCAGTTCTGTTATACTCACATACAATATTTTTTACGTTTTGGAAACTTTAGAGTGTTTTCTATCCTAAGCTGTCAATTATATGCATATTCTAGCATCTGGTCCTGAGAAATAGGCGGTTTACTTTGGGAACGTTATTTTTCCAAAAATAAAAATAGTGCCCCCTAGTTTCAAGAGGCTAGAGTGACTGTTTACATTCACTTTAGTTTCAGTAGAAAACTCACTTCCAATAAATGCACATTTTCTATATATTTTCTGAACTTTTCTTAACTTAAACATCCTCTGTGTTCTAGGGGACATAAGGAGCATGTCCATATTTTAGTGAAAAATTACATTGGTCACACAAAACATTTATAAAGTATAAAGAGCCCACACTTTAGATGAGGCCCTGCAAAAATACTTAACTAATGATTAGGAAATGGTTTAATAAAGACATATATTAAACACCTTATGAATGGAGTAATGATTCATCAATTAATAATAAACTCTTTAATAATCCATTATCGATGCTTTATTAAGTGGAGTTGTCATAAAGTGCTACCGATTCCTGGAATTGGGAGGTCTCAGGTGGATAAATACAGGCAATAAAGGCATACTCTTCTTCTTTTTCTTCCTCCTCCTCCTCCAGTACCATCGGCTTTGGGGACCTGGTGTCGAGCCAGAGAGCAGACTATGAGTACCAGCCACTGTACCGTCTAGCCAACTGCCTGTTCATCCTTATGGGCGTGTGTTGCATCTACTCTCTGTTCAATGTCATCTCCATCGTCATCAAACAGGTAGATGTTGAACATTGGAAATGAGTCTGTTGACAATATTGTATTTTTAATCCTCCATCATTTTGTATGTATGCATTGTTGTACACAAATGGCTCAGGCAACTCTATCTGTATTTTAAATGTCAAATCAAATTCCCTCCATGCTTCTTTCATTCAGGTGCTCAACTGGATGCTTCAGAACTTATGCTGCCAGCGGTGTAAATTCAAGTCCAACTCTTTCCCATTGGGTCGCCGCAACGCCATCCGGCCTGGTTCGAGAATCCGTAAAGGTCGCTTCCGAATCAAACGCACGCCGGACTCGGGGGATTCGGGACCCTGCGAAAGCGACATGGAGGGAGGAGGACGCAGACTCTCGGGAGAGATGATTTCAATGAAGGACCTGACGGCCTCGAATAAGGTCTCACTGGCACTCATGCAGAAGCAGTTATCAGAGTCCGCTAACGGTTATCCCAGGACGGTGTGTGGCGGCTCGAGACATAACGGGTTCTCTGGAGGAGTGGGCGCTCTGGGGATCATGAACAACAGGCTGGCAGAGACCAGCAACTCCAGGTAGAACTGAGCAGTGTTTCTCGACTTCTAGTCCGTGGACAGGCGCTGGTCTGTGGGATGAGACTTTCAGTCCGAGAGATGAGTAGCTGACATAATTTAAGCGCTCCCTCAAGGAGTAAAGACCATAGACTGCTTGTCTTAATGAAAAGGTTGAGACACACTGGAGAGAACCCTGCAGGAGAATGTGCTTAAGAAGACATACTGATGGAGAGAAACAGAGGCGCTTAAAGATTCTGCAAGGTTTCATGTGATGAACTATACTTGCTATCACTCTTGTCATGCTTGATTATGTCTGGTCCTTCGTTGGAAGAGCATGATGATATGCATGACATTTTTAGGGATGTAATCAACATCCTGTGATGATTGATGATTATGATGATGATGATGATGATGGACAGTTGTAGTGATACTGTGGGAAGGAAAGTAACCTTCTTGTAACTGAACTTTGGAAGGTCAAAACACTTGCGAATACCATGAGGCTATAACCTTACATTTTGCTCTCTGACTCAAAGCAACCGGAGAACATTTTCACGGATATAGCAGTGGTATTCTTCAGGATAATTAGTTAGCCATACCTGAGGAGATCTCTGAGGCTGTATGTATCATGCGTCTTAGATACAGAGAGACAGAAAGTGAGATAGATCCTAGATCAGCACTCCTCCTCTGAGACTTGATACATTTTGACTTCTACAGTGTACTGTACTGGAAGAGGCAACTCTGTGTGATTATTATTAGGCTACATCATTATCGCTTCTGAGCTTTTTCAATAAGTATGGCATTTATAAGTAGATTTGAATGTAACGGTTGAGTTGGTACTGTAGCTGTCATTTCTGTATGGTATAACTATGCATTCCATGTCTCATGGTGGAGAACAATAGGAACTCATCTACATATCAGATACACGTACAGACCTGTCCTGAAGTATGGAAGCTGAACCATAGAGAGACTAAGCTTACAGACCTGACCTGAAGTATGGAAGCTGAACCATAGAGAGAATAACCTTACAGACCTGTCCTGAAGTATGGAAGCTGAACCATAGAGAGACTAACCTTACAGACCTGTCCTGAAGTATGGAAGCTGAACCATAGAAAGACTAACCTTACAGATCTGTCCTGAAGTATGGAAGCTGAACAATATAGAGACTAAGCTTACAGACCTGACCTGAATTACGGAGGCTGAACCATAGAGAGACTAACCTTACAGACCTGTCCTGAAGTATGGAAGTTGAACCATAGAGAGACTAACCTTACAGACCTGTCCTGAAGTATGGAAGCTGAACCATAGAGCGACTAACCTTACAGACCTGTCCTGAAGTATGGAAGCTGAACGGTAGAGAATAAATAACCATACAGACCTGTCCTGAAGTATGGAAGCTGAACCATAGAAAGACTAACCTTACAGATCTGTCCTGAAGTATGGAAGCTGAACAATATAGAGACTAAGCTTACAGACCTGACCTGAATTACGGAGGCTGAACCATAGAGAGACTAACCTTACAGACCTGTCCTGAAGTATGGAAGCTGAACCATAGAGAGACTAACCTTACAGACCTGTCCTGAAGTATGGAAGCTGAACCATAGAGCGACTAACCTTACAGACCTGTCCTGAAGTATGGAAGCTGAACGGTAGAGAATAAATAACCATACAGACCTGTCCTGAAGTATGGAAGCTGAACCATAGAGAGACTAACCTTACAGATCTGTCCTGAAGTATGGAAGCTGAACCATAGAGAGACTAACCTTACAGATCTGTCCTGAAGTATGGAAGCTGAACCATAGAGAGACTAACCTTACAGACCTGTCCTGAAGTATGGAAGCTGAACCATAGAGATACTAACCTTACAGACCTGTCCTGAAGTATGGAAGCTGAACCATAGAGAGACTAACCTTACAGACCTGTCCTGAAGTACGGAAGCTGAACCATAGAGTGACTAACCTTACAGACCTGTCCTGAAGTATGGAAGCTGAACCATAGAGCGACTAACCTTACAGACCTGTCCTGAAGTATGGAAGCTGAACCATTGAGAGACTAACCTTACAGACCTGTCCTGAAGTATGGAAGCTGAACCATAGAGAGAATAACCGTAGGGATGGCAAACCTAGTCTCAACTATTGAATGGAGAGTCTAGCCATTCATGTCAATGTTCTGTGATGGGTGGGCCGGCGACCATATGGATTGTACCCATGCGAGGAAGTACAAGCAAGAAATCATTATATTTCTATGGTCTCAAGCAATCATCTTGATACTAGTCTAATCTTAAGCTCAGGTGACTGATTCTGTTTGGGAAGAGGAGACAGGTTCAGCACGCCCCTAATCACCCCACAACCCTTCCCTCTGGCCCTAGCGCTTTGATGTTTAACAATCTGTAAGGTAGAAGCAATATGGTGGAAGCTCCAACACTTCACTGTTGATACCTATCCAAACCCTTCAGATCTGCCAATTTAGGGCCAACGGGAAGGGTAAAACAAATCATTCAGACTGGCTGATGTTTTCGTATGGGGTTCATGCTACTGCTGTACTGTGATGTAGCCTAAAGACCAGCTCTATGTCAGTCAGTTCAGTGAACTCCTAGTAAGATATTCCGTAACTGAGCCTGAGTGCAGGTCTTCAAACAGTCATTTCCTTTTCTCAAGATGGATTTGTGCAGCGAGCTCAGATCATGTTTCAGGTCAAAGAGCATTCTACTTACTTTATGTATGTCTGCAGGCTAGAACTCCTCTCCTCCTCTCCTCCTCCTGTTCCCCTCTTCTTCTCTTCTCTTCCCCTCCACTTCTCCTGTTCCCCTCTCCTTCTCCTCTTCTCCCCTTCTCCCTCCTCCTGTCCCCCTCTTCTCCTCTCCTTCTTTTCCCCTCTTCTCTTCTCCTCCTCCCCTCCTGTTCCCCTCTTATCCTCCTCTCCTCCTCCTCTCCCCTCCTCTTCTCCTGTCCCCCTCTTCCCTTCTCCATCTCTTCCCCTCTTCACCCCTTCTCTTCTCCTCCTCTTCTCCTCTTCTCCTGTCCCCCTCTTCCCTTCTCCTTCTCTTCCCCTCTTCTCCCCTTCTCTTCTCCTCCTCTTGTCCTGTCCCCCTCTTCCCTTCTCCTTCTCTTCTCCTCCTCCCCTCCTCTTCTCCTGTTCCCCTCTTCTCCTCTCCTTCTCTTCCCCTCTTCTCCTCCCCCCTCCTCCTCTCCTGTTCCTCTCTTCTCCTCTCCTTCTCTTCCCCTCTTCTCTTCTCCTCCTCCCCTCCTCCTCTCCTGTCCCCCTCTTCTCCTCTCCTTCTCTTCCCCACTTCTCATCCCCCTCCTCCTCTCCTGTTCCTCTCTTCTCCTCTTCTCCTGTCCCCCTCTTCCCTTCTCCTTCTCTTCCCCTCTTCTCCCCTTCTCTTCTTCTCCTCTTCTCCTGTTCCCCTCTTCTCCTCTCCTTCTCTTCCCCTCTTCTCCTCCCCCTCCTCTCCTGTTCCTCTCTTCTCCTCTCCTTCTCTTCCCCTCTTCTCTTCTCCTCCTCCCCTCCTCCTCTCCTGTTCCCCTCTTCTCCTCTCCTTCTCTTCCCCACTTCTCATCCCCCTCCTCCTCTCCTGTGCCTCTTTTCTCCTCTTCTCCTCTCCTTCTCTTCCCCTCTTTTCTTCTTCTCCTCCCCTCATCTTCTCCTGTTCCCCTCTTATCCTCTCCTTCTCTTCCCCCCCTTCTCTTCTCCTCCTCTTCCCCTCCTCTTCTCCTGTCCCCCGCTTCTCCTCTCCTTCTCCTCTTCCTCCTCTTCTCCCCCTCCCCTCCTCTTCTCCTCCTCTCCTCCTCTTACCTGTAAGAAAGAGAAAAAAGACAGGAAAAAGAACAATGGCTAAAAGTGTGCAACCTGATAATTACAGTGAACATTAAATAAGATGTATTTCTGTAAAATGACTAATGAAGAAGAGGCTCATAGCCAGAGCAAGGTGTAGCTACTGTAGTGAATAAGTGGATCCTATACAACAGGGATCATCAACTGGGATCATCAACTAGATTCAGCCGCGGGCTGATTTTTTTCCCGGAACGTAATTACAAATCATTTGTAGACTAAAAATTGACCACAAGAAGCCCAAACAGATATAATGTTTGACTAAAACGTAATCATTTTAAAACGTACATTTGTATACAATCACGTCGTATCTCTCTGGTATGGGTGGGAAAACTTGGGAGCCAATTTCTTAAATTAAAATCACTTGGAGCTAATTTCCTGGTGTTTTTTATATCCAACAGGATCCGCGGGCCGCCAGTTGGGGTAACCTTCTATACAGATACTTTAACATTTTAAATGGAGAAACTCTGGGAGAAGGAGAGTTACTTAAAGAGGCACATTTGTCTTGTAGCCTTTCATCAAAAAGGATTCTCACACTTCACTGTCATTGTTTCTGAGAAAGAGAAAAAGAGAGAAAGAAAGAGAACAGAATACCAGGTCCTGTCCATCTGACAGTCTTGAGGAGGGAGGAGGAGACAGAGAAAGACAGAGAGAAAGAAAGAGAACAGAATACCAGGTCCTGTCCATCTGACAGTCTTGAGGAGGGAGGAGGAGACAGAGAAAGACAGAGAGAAAGAAAGAGAACAGAATACCAGGTCCTGTCCATCTGACAGTCTTGAGGAGGGAGGAGGAGACAGAGAAAGAAAGAGAGAAAGAAAGAGAACAGAATACCAGGTCCTGTCCATCTGACAGTCTTGAGGAGGGAGGAGGAGACAGAGAAAGACAGAGAGAAAGAAAGAGAACAGAATACCAGGTCCTGTCCATCTGACAGTCTTGAGGAGGGAGGAGGAGACAGAGAAAGACAGAGAGAAAGAAAGAGAACAGAATACCAGGTCCTGTCCATCTGACAGTCTTGAGGAGGGAGGAGGAGACAGAGAAAGACAGAGAGAAAGAAAGAGAACAGAATACCAGGTCCTGTCCATCTGACAGTCTTGAGGAGGGAGGAGGAGACAGAGAAAGACAGAGAGAAAGAAAGAGAACAGAATACCAGGTCCTGTCCATCTGACAGTCTTGAGGAGGGAGGAGGAGACAGAGAAAGAAAGAGAGAAAGAAAGAGAACAGAATACCAGGTCCTGTCCATCTGACAGTCTTGAGGAGGGAGGAGGAGACAGAGAAAGACAGAGAGAAAGAAAGAGAACAGAATACCAGGTCCTGTCCATCTGACAGTCTTGAGGAGGGAGGAGGAGACAGAGAAAGACAGAGAGAAAGAAAGAGAACAGAATACCAGGTCCTGTCCATCTGACAGTCTTGAGGAGGGAGGAGGAGACAGAGAAAGACAGAGAGAAAGAAAGAGAACAGAATACCAGGTCCTGTCCATCTGACAGCATTGTCTTCAGGAGGGAGAGTATTTGAGTGCATTCCAAATGACACCCTATTTCCTATATAGTGCACTACTTTTGACTAGGCCCCATAGAGAGCACTACATTGGGAATAGGGTTCCATTTGGAACATAGATTTGGTCTTTTTTCTGGAGACAAAGAGCCCTCTGATCCACTATAGAGAAAAGACAGACATGCTCAACAGGTCAAACCTCCCAGATGTCATTATGAAACCCTGTATCTTTCAGGCTAATGGTCTCAAAGACAGCTTTTACTATAAGTGCACTGTTTGGGTAGAGAAGGTCATAGGAAGTACACACTATGAGGAACAGAAAGGAAAATGGAACACTGCTGTTTGGATATATTGGGGGAGAGAGAGAGAAAGAGAGAGAGACACCCTCCCAGATACACAGAACAGCCAGGAGCTTAACTCAGTCTGGCATCCGTCGTTAGCATCTCTCTCTCTCTAGTCCACCAATGCCTACTACTGCTAGCAGGCTCTGCTATCTCTGCATTCAGCACAGTCACACACACACCGTACCCTCTCCGACCATCCTGCTAGGTTTGTCTTTCTTATCAGTCAGCCAGCACACTGTGCATATAACACCATGACTGGAAATAATGCAAATCAAAGGGTTTGGTTGCGTACACAGTTCATCAGATGTTGTAGCAGGTGCAGCGAATTGCTTATGTTACTAGCTCCTAACCGTGCAGCAAAAATGTCAAACAAGTACACAAATAATAATAAAACAAGAAATCAGGAATGTCAGAACGAGTCCCGTTAACAACCCAAACATCACTGTATCAGTAATCCAAATGCAATCTATGTTTATATACTCCAACAAGATATACTTAGAATGATATGTACAGCAGTAGATATATTACAGAGAGCGATGTTGAGAATTCAGAGTATAAATTAACAGTGGAACTAAATAAAATGTACAGTGGTAGCATATATTAGAATGAGCCATGTGGAGAATCCAGTGCATGAATACACAGTTAGAAAACATTAAGAAACTATCCCATGTTTAATGTCTCTACAGTATATACACATGGGACAGCAGAGTTGTGTTTGTGTGTACGTGTGTTTGTGAGTATTGGAGTATGCATGTTTGTGAGTGTATATGTGAGTACAAGAGTTTGCGTGTGTATGAGGTGTGTGTGTGAGAGCTTGTGTGAGAGAGTCTTTGTCTCTTATTACAGAAGATGGTGCGATAACTATTTAACAGTCTGATGGTCTGGAGATAGAAGCTGTTCAACAGTCTGATGGTCTGGAGATAGAAGCTGTTCAACAGTCTGATGGTCTGGAGATAGACACTGTTCAACAGTCTGATGGTCTGGAGATAGAAGCTGTTCAACAGTCTGATGGTCTGGAGATAGAAGCTGTTTAACAGTCTGATGGTCTGGCGATAGAAGCTGTTTAACAGTCTGATGGTCTGGCGATAGAAGCTGTTTAACAGTCTGATGGTCTGGCGATAGAAGCTGTTTAACAGTCTGATGGTCTGGAGATAGAAGCTGTTTAACAGTCTGATGGTCTGGAGATAGAAGCTGTTCAACAGTCTGATGGTCTGGAGATAGAAGCTGTTTAACTGTCTGATGGTCTGGAGATAGACGCTATCTATAACAATAATTCTAGTACGAACTCGAACCCAGGCGCAGAGAAACACAGCAAGCAGAAACATGGCAACAGCACACTAATAAAACATGAGACCTAAGCGAAGATACAGGCCACCTGAGGAACCTAAATAACAAGGCAACCAGGTGAACATGGAATGTAATTATACACAGGTAAATCCAATAAGTAATAATCAAGGTAACCTGGAAACTAGAAAACAGGGTAAGGGTGCCCTTCAGCGGTAACCTAAGGAATCAAGGAACGGCTCCTGATGTTCCACCAGGGGTAGCTGAACGGCGACGGAAATCCCAAATGAGCCCGGGGTCCAGAATGTCCCAATCCGGAACCCACGATATATTGAGTCCCAAGTCAGAAATGGCGACTGGAGAGGATGCATCACACAGTGTAGACTAGCTGTCCCTCTATCATGCGAGGCGGAGGTGGAGGCCGAGTGGCCGGAACCAGAGGACTGAACACCACAGGCTTGGGTCTGGAGATGTGGAAGGTGGGATGAACCCTTTTGGATCGGAGAAGATGATAGGTCACTGGATTAATGTGCCATAGAACTTTGAATGGCCCAACATACCGGGGTGCCGACTTCCTTGATTACAAGCACAGAGGCAGATGCCTAGTAGACAAACAGACCATCTGGCCGGAACGCAGGAGTGGACTCGAACGGCGATGACGGTTGGCCTGTCGCTGAACACAAGCTGAGGGCCTCAGGAGTGCTGACCGAACCCTCTTCCAGGTCCGACGGCAACGAGAGATGAGACATTGAGCGGATGGAACCGGCACTTCAATCTCCTGATCTGGAAACAGAGGAGGCTATTCGTACAAAACCTGGAATGGTGACAGGCCGGTGGAGGAACACTGGAGAGTGTTGTGTGACTACACCACCAAGGGAAGATGCTGACTCCAAGTGGCGGGGGACAAAAAGCACCATAAGGCAGTCTCCTGATCCTGGTTCACCTGCTCCGTTTGACCGTTGGACTGAGGGTAATAGCCAGAGGACAAACTGGCCAATGACCCCAGAAGAGTACAGAACTCCCTCCAGATATTGGAGGAAAACTGGGGGCGCCGGTCGGAGACGATGTCCAGAGGACGTCCGTGAAGGCAGAAAACATACTGAATGATTACCTGAGCAGTCTCACGGACAGATGGAAGCTTAGGCAGCGGAATGAAATGTGCCGCCTTGGAAAAGCGGTCCACAATAACCAGGATGACAGTGTGACCCTCTGAGGATGGAAGACCCATGATGAAATCCATAGAGATGAGACCAGGGTCGAGAAGGTGTTGGGAGCAGATGAAGAAGCACCAGAGGCTGCTGACAAGGAGTCTTGTTCCGGGAGCATGTTGAACAAGTAGCCACAAAGGTCCGACTGTTCGCCTCCGCCGAGGGCCACCAAAACCTCCTCCTCAAAAACTTTAGCGTTCGCTTCCCTCCTGTATGAGAGGGGAGATGCAACGAGTGAGCCCACTGACGTACCTTGGACCGTGAGGAACAAAAGGTCTGTTAGATGGACAGCCGTCAGGAACTGCCTTCCTACCTTGCGCCTCACTCACTACAGTCTCTATACCCCAGGAGACCGGCACGAGGATGAGCAACCTAGGGATGATGGTTCCAAGCGGCCGATCCCCACTGGAGCTGGGGAACTGGTGAGAAAGGTTATCCGGCTTCACGTTCTTAGACCCCGGATGAGATAACGTGAATCTGAACCGAGTGAAGAAAAGAGCCCAACGAGCCTGTCGGGGATTGAGGCGTTTAACCTCCTGGATGTAGGCCAGGTTCGTGTGGTCAGTCCAAACCTTAAAGGAATGTTCCGAACCCTCCAACCGTGCCGCCACCGGTTACCAACATCATAGTTCCTCTCTGCTGGAGTGAGACGCATGGAAAAGAATGCACAGGGATGAAGCTTTCGGTCTTTAGCGGAGCACTGAGACAGAACTGCACTCAAGCCAACGTCAGAGGTATCTACCTCTACCATGAAGGGAAGAGAAGAATCCGCATGAACTAGAATGTGTGCAGAAGAAAACCGACGTTTCAGGTCCTGGAACGCCTTCTCATCAGCAGGGGTCCAGCTTACATGCCCAGCACTTGGTGAGTGCTGTCAATGGCGTAGCCACCAAACTAAAGTCTCTCACAAATCTCCGGTAGAAATTAGCAAAACCCCCAAAAAACGCTGGACTTGCTTGACTGTGCTGGGCCGCGGCCAATTGACCACCGCTTCTACCTTTTGGGAGTCCGTAACACGATGTACCTCAGGAATGAGATCTGAGGAACGTGAAGCTCACACTTTTCGGCCTTCACGAACAACTGGTGAGAGAGAAGTCTTTGAAGAAGCTGGTGAACATGTTGGATGTGTTCAACCATGGACCTGGAGAAGATGAGGATGACATCCAGGTACACAAACATGACCTGTTGAAAGAAGTTGCGCAGCACATCAATAACCAGGGTCTGGAAAATGGCAGAAGCATTTGTAAGTCCAAACGGCATGACACGGTACTCATAATGTCCATTTGGGGTGTTGAATGCTGTCTTCCACTAGTCTCCCTGTCTGATGCGCACCAGATTGTACGCGTTCCATAAATCCAATATTGAGAAAACTGTTGCTCACTGGAGTCTCTCAAAAGGCTGAGGAAATAAGAACGAAGAGGGTAAAGGTTCTTTATGGTAATGTTATTTAAACCAGGTAATCAGCACAAGGACGTAATCCCCCATCTCTCTTTCCAACAAAGAATAAACCCGCTCCAGCAGGTGCAGTGGATGGCCGATTAAAACCAGCCACCAGTGCCTCCTCGATTGAACTGTTCATGGCTGCAGTCTCCGGACCTGAGAGAGAAAATAGCCCTCCTCTTCAAGGAGTGGTGCCAGGCAGGAGGTCGACGGCACAATCGTAGGACCTGTAAGGAGGAAGTTCGCTGGCCCTTCGTTGCTGAAGACCTGACCCAGATCCCAGTAATCCCGAGGTATGCGGGAAAGATCAGGCTTGTCATCCCCAGCCGGGGGAACAGGAAAATCGGAAGCCTCCAGACGAGCAGGGCCAGAAAGATGTGGAGAGAGTTGCTGGCAGGTGGACTGGCATGAAGGATTCCATCCAATAACTCTTACTGAGGGCCAGTCAATTTGAGTGGCCGGAAGCAAGGTGCGTACCGTGTCGGCAGCTGGAGACTTTATCTGACTTTCCAACAGTCTCCTGTCTACTGACGACTCATTCAGTTTTCCGTCAGCTCGGGACAGGAGGTACGGAAACGTCCAGACTGTCCACAGGAAAGACAACGTTGCTCGTTAATCCTGCACCATCTCTCCAGAGTGGAAAGTCTTGTGCATCCCAATGTCCTTGTTTCCTCTGAATTATATGAAGGAGAACCAGAGCCGAATTGAGAACTCTGACGGGGTACCGGACAAGCAAACTCAAACGCAGCATGTGGAACAAACAAAGAATCAGCGGAACCCGAAAAACTGGCAACAACTCGGAACCCCTCCATCCTCTCACGACGACGTTCCAGAAGCCAGTTGTCAATCCAGATGGCCAGAGCGATAAGCTCATCGAGAGTGTCAGGGTTGTCCAGGGAAGCCTTGAGAACCTTGCTGAATCCGAGTGAAGTGCCTCTGTATTCCAACCGCTCTCAGTGGCGAGCGTCCGAAAGTCAATGGCATAATCAGCTAAGCTCCAGCTGCCCTGCAGAAGTGCAATATGTCTTTGAGCAGTGTTCCTGCCCCTGGTGGAGTGATCAAAAACCCTCTTCATCTCCTGGGTGAAGCTTTGCAAATTAAAACAAATGTCTGATTGCTGCTCCCATATGGCTGTGGCCCAGGCCAGAGCCCACCTTGAGAGCAAGGAGCAGGAACCCACAACACCTCCCAGGATGCCCCTCATAGTGCTCTGGTGCCGGGAGATGAGGCTCCCGATGGGAGGAAGACGCTGAGCTGGTAGGGAGTGGAGGATTAAGAACAGCCACAGGTGCAGCAGCCGTTGCTCCCGTCTGTCTTGTCTGCAGAGCGGACACAAGAGTTCTTAATTCATCCGACAATTTCTGCAGCCGCGCCTCATGGCGACCAATCACAGTTCCATGGTGGGTGAGAGCCGACTGTAAATGGTCGAGTCCTGAATGTTCCTCGGACAACTGAGAAATCTCTGCTGGATCCATTGTAGGCTTAGGTCTACTATAACAATAATGCTAGTAAGAACTCGAACCCAGGCACAGAGAAACACAGCAAGCAGAGGTAAGGGTAAATCCAGAACTTTTACTGAGAGTCTTAACAGAAACACGGAAACCGCATAAGAGCACACTAATAAAACATGAGACCTAAGCAAAGTTACAGGCCAACTGAGGAACCTAAATAACAAGGCAACCAGGTGAACATAGAAGGTAATTAATCACAGGTGAATCCAATAAGCAATAATCAAGGTAACCTGGAAACTAGAAAGGGTGCCCTCCAGCGGTAACCTGTGGAAACAACAATGAAATAACACAGAAACTGTGACACTATCCAACAGTCTGATGGCCTGGAGATAGAAGTTGTTGAACAGTCTGATGGTCTGGAGATAGAAGCTGTTGAACAGTATGATGGTCTGGAGATAGAAGCTGTTGAACAGTCTTATGGTCTGGAGATAGAAGCTTTTGAACAGTATTATGGTCTGGAGATAGAAGCTGTTTAATAGTTGGATGGCCTGGAGATAGAAGCTGTATAACATTCTGATGGCCTGGAGATAGATGCTGTTTTTCACTCTTTTGGTCCCAGCTTTGATGCACCTGTACTGTATCCTCCTTCTAGATGGTAGCGGGGTGAACAGGCCATGACTTGGGTGGCTGAGTTGCCGTTCCAGGGGGCGATGCAAACCTCCCTGACCAAGGCCCTCTCCCCCGATTGCTCAGTTTGGCCGGGCGGCCAGCTCTAGGAAGAATCTTGGTGGTTCCAAACTTCTTCCATTTAAGAATATGAAGGCCACTGTGTTCTTGGGGACCTTCAATTCTGGTACCCTTCCCCAGATCTCCACCTCGACACAATCCTGTCAAAATGTTGAGTCTCATAGCAAAGGGTCTGAATACTTATGTAAATAAGGTATTCCATATACTGTACAGTACCAGTCAAAAGTTTGGACACACCTACTCATTCAAGGGTTTTTCTTTATTTTTGCTATTTTCTACATTGTAGAATAATAGTGAAGACATTAAAACCATAAAATAACACATATGGAAACATGTAGTAACCAAAAGAGTGTTGTAAAAATCAAAATAGTAGCCATCCTTTGCATTGATGACAGGATTGCACAATCTTGGCATTCTCTCAACCAGCTTCACCTGGAATGCTTTTCCAACGGCCTTGAAGGAGTCCCACATATGCTGTGCACTTGTTGGCTTCTTTTCCTTCACTCTGTAGTCCAACTCATCCCAAATCATCTCAACTGGGTTGAGGTCGGGTGATTGTGGAGGCCAGGTCATCTGATACAGCAATCCATCACTCTCCTTCTTGGTGAAATAGCCCTTACACAGCCTGGAGGTGTGTTGGGTCATTGTCCTGTTGAAAAACAAATGATAGTCTCACTATCGATGCTGAATGCTGTGGTAGCCATGCTGGTTAAGTATGCCTTGAATTCTAAATATATCACTGACAGATTTCCACCTGTCTAATGTCCATTCCTCGTATTTCTTGGCCCAAGCAAGTCTCTTCTTATTATTGGTGTCCTTTAGTAGTGGGTTCTTTGCAGCAATTCGACCATGAAGGCCTGATTCATGCAGTCTCCTCTGAACCGTTGATTCTGAGATGGGTCTGTTACTTGAACTCTGTGAAGCATTTATTTGGGCTGCAATTTCTGAGGCTGGTAACTCTAACGAACGTATCCTCTGCAGCAGAGGTAACTCTGGGTCTTCCTTTCTTGTGGCGATCCTTATGAGAGCCAGTTCCATCGTGAAGCTACATAGTTTTTGCAATGGCACTTGAAGAAACTTTCAAAGTTCTTGAAATTTTCTAGATTGACTTAACTTAAATGTCTTAACTTAAAGTAATGATGGACTGTCGTTTCTCTTTGCTTATTTGAGCCGTTCTTCCCATAATATGGACATGGTCTTTTTCTAAATAGGGCTGTCTTCTGTATACCACCCCTACCTTGTCACAACACAACTGATTGGCTCAAATGTATTAAGAAGGAAAGAAATCTCACAAATGAATTCAAATGCATTCCAGGTGACTACATCATGAAGCTGGTTGAGAGAATGCCAAGCGTGTGCAAAGCTATCATCAAGGCAAAGGGTGGCTACTTTGAAGACGCTAAAATCTCAAATATATTTTGATTTGCTAAAAAATATGTGGGTTACTACATGATTCCATGTGTTTTATTTCACAGTTTTGATGTCTTCACTATTATTCTACAATGTAGAATCCCTAATCCCTAGATGCACAACTTTGAACCCAGGCTCATAGAGCTCTGGTCCTAAGTAGTGCACTATATAGGGAATAAGGTGTCATGTGGGACACATGCCATTACTTTTTACAGATAGATGCAGTATCTATAAGTTGGAATGTTTCCATTGCTCTGTCCTCGGGTTAAAAAAGAACTAGACAAAATTACTCAGGTAGTTGAGACTTCAGGCTTGTTGTAGTTAACTGCATGCCATTATGGTGAAGCCATATGAGATCGTTGTATATAAAACATAGATTACTCTTTGAAATATATTTTTCTATAGCTGTAACATAACAGATAAAATAGAAGACGAATGGTTGTATCCAGGACCATTTCTTTCCTGAGCTGCTTTATAATGACACAATTGACACTGAATGGCAAATGTAGTGAGCACAAGCAGCTGCTACAATATACTATATTTCCATGACAAAGAAAGTGCTCAGGGTTGGATATTCATTTGTGGCTGGCCATAATGGATTGGTAAAAATAAGAAGTTTGGACTATGGAGTGTAGCATTTCAATAGCACACGATTCTATTACCCAACAGAACACAGAGCAAATTAAACACCTAGATTCAGCTAATAGGAATAGCAAGTCATTGTAGCAATGTGAAGGTGTGTAGTGTGTCTCCCTGAGCCTAAAACAGTGTTCAAAACCACAGATTCCACCAGAGAGGGACACTATGTACAGGACATTCTAGAAACTTATGACATACATTCTAGAAGTTTATTATATATATTCTACAATTCCTTTGATGCAGTCTCTCCTACAGTATAATATCAATCTGTCCTGGTCCCTCTGGAAGAAGAGGGGTGTATCCTGGGTACAGAACTGCTGGAGACATCGCACTTACTGACTGACTGCTTCCCCTTTGGGACATAGGGGCTAGGGGAGAAGGACATAAAATGAATACTCTTTACCTCTCCGGGAGCAGGAAACCTGTATGTGTGTGTATTTGTGTTTGCGTGTGAGCGTTTGTGTGTGTGTTTGCATTTGCATGCCCTCATGTGCGTGCATGCACCTGTATGTGTTTAGAGAGAGATGTATTGCAAGTCTTTAAATTGATGACATCTGCTAGTATTGATCCTGCAAATGCCTCTAGATTATAATTAGATCAAACATCCAATAATAACATGTATTTTACGTGAGGCTGAGTGATGATGCATCAAGCTTTTACAACATTAGAGATATAAATAAATATTATATTTAGAGTAAGGTTTGCTCACTTACAAATGTATGCATGAATTCAACTGCCTTACCTTTGTCCTTGCATATTAAAACATTACATGTCCCAATGTATGTATGTACAGCTTCTATATTGTACAACACAATCCTTTTGCATTTTGCAAAATGAAACTCCATTGATGTCATTGGATCTATCTGTCCTGATGCACTCTGTATCTTCTGAGAGGAGACAGGAGACGCGAGACAGGAGGTCTGTCTAGGGAAATGTAGCCTGCATCCCAAATGGCACCCAATTTGTTATTTAGTGCACTACTTTTGACCAGGGCGCATAAGGCCAAAAGTAGTGCACTCTATAGGGAATAGGGTGCCGCTAGGGACACACATATATTGCTTGTCAACAGCATCATCAATGCTTACTGAAAGGTGACATATCTATTAGTTTTACATCAGTACTTTAATGGAATTGATTTATTCTCATGTGATCATCTGTTCCACAATATAAAAACCAAACCAGTCTGAGATATTTCTTAAAGTTGTCAAAGAAATGATTACTAATGTAGCCACATTTTTCAAGATGACACTGTTTGTACATACTGTTCTATGGATCAGTGTAATGTTAAATGACTGGGATGATCATAACAAAACACAGTGATGGATCAGTGTAATGTAATATGACTGGGATGATCATAACAAAACACAGTGATGGATCAGTGTAATGTAATATGACTGGGATGATCATAACAAAACACAGTGATGGATCAGTGTAATGTTAAATGACTGGGATGATCATAACAAAACACAGTGATGGATCAGTGTAATGTAATATGACTGGGATGATCATAACAAAACACAGTGATGGATCAGTGTAATGTAATATGACTGGGATGACCATAACAAAACACAGTGATGGATCAGTGTAATGTAATATGACTGGGATGATCATAACAAAACACAGTGGTGGATCAGTGTAATGTAATATGACTGGGATGATCATAACAAAACACAGTGGTGGATCAGTGTAATGTAATATGACTGGGATGATCATAACAAAACACAGTGATGGATCAGTGTAATGTAATATGACTGGGATGATCATAACAAAACACAGTGATGGATCAGTGTAATGTAATATGACTGGGATGATCATAACAAAACACAGTGATGGATCAGTGTAATGTAATATGACTGGGATGATCATAACAAAACACAGTGATGGATCGGTGTAATGTAATATGACTGGGATGATCATAACAAAACACAGTGGTTGATCGGTGTAATGTAATATGACTGGGATGATCATAACAAAACACAGTGGTTGATCAGTGTAATGTAATATGACTGGGATGATCATAACAAAACACAGTGATGGATCAGTGTAATGTAATATGACTGGGATGATCATAACAAAACACAGTGGTTGATCAGTGTAATGTAATATGACTGGGATGATCATAACAAAACACAGTGATGGATCAGTGTAATGTAATATGACTGGGATGATCATAACAAAACACAGTGGTTGATCAGTGTAATGTAATATGACTGGGATGATCATAACAAAACACAGTGATGGATCAGTGTAATGTAATATGACTGGGATGATCATAACAAAACACAGTGGTAGATCAGTGTAATGTAATATGACTGGGATGATCATAACAAAACACAGTGGTAGATCAGTGTAATGTAATATGACTGGGATGATCATAACAAAACACAGTGATGGATCAGTGTAATGTAATATGACTGGGATGATCATAACAAAACACAGTGATGGATCAGTGTAATGTAATATGACTGGGATGATCATAACAAAACACAGTGGTTGATCAGTGTAATGTAATATGACTGGGATGATCATAACAAAACACAGTGATGGATCAGTGTAATGTAATATGACTGGGATGATCATAACAAAACACAGTGGTTGATCAGTGTAATGTAATATGACTGGGATGATCATAACAAAACACAGTGATGGATCAGTGTAATGTAATATGACTGGGATGACCATAACAAAGCACAGTGGTTGATCAGTGTAATGTAATATGACTGGGATGATCATAACAAAACACAGTGATGGATCAGTGTAATGTAATATGACTGGGATGATCATAACAAAACACAGTGGTGGATCAGTGTAATGTAATATGACTGGGATGATCATAACAAAACACAGTGGTTGATCAGTGTAATGTAATATGACTGGGATGATCATAACAAAACACAGTGGTTGATCAGTGTAATGTAATATGACTGGGATGATCATAACAAAACACAGTGGTTGATCAGTGTAATGTAATATGACTGGGATGATCATAACAAAACACAGTGATGGATCAGTGTAATGTAATATGACTGGGATGATCATAACAAAACACAGTGGTTGATCAGTGTAATGTAATATGACTGGGATGATCATAACAAAGCATAGTGGTTGATCAGTGTAATGTAATATGACTGGGATGATCATAACAAAACACAGTGGTTGATCAGTGTAATGTAATATGACTGGGATGATCATAACAAAACACAGTGATGGATCAGTGTAATGTAATATGACTGGGATGATCATAACAAAACACAGTGATGGATCAGTGTAATGTAATATGACTGGGATGATCATAACAAAACACAGTGGTGGATCGGTGTAATGTAATATGACTGGGATGATCATAACAAAACACAGTGATGGATCAGTGTAATGTAATATGACTGGGATGATCATAACAAAACACAGTGATGGATCAGTGTAACGTAATATGACTGGGATGACCATTACAAAATGCAGGAGTGGAACAAAGATCATCACAGTGTAATTGACCAGTCTGTGACACTGGGTTCATTAACTTAAGGATCATATAAGATCAGTAAATTGTAAATAAGAATTTGTTCTTAACTGACTTGCCTAGTTAAATAAAGGTTCAATTAAATAAATCAAATGGCACCCTATTGCCTATATAGTGTACTACTTATTTTGACCAGGACTCTGAGGGCTCTGAGGACTCTGAGGGCTCTGGTCAAAAGAAGTGCACTATGTAGGGAATAGAGTGCCATTTGAGTAACAACCCATGTCTTCCACACTTCTCAAAGGCCCATAAATATAGGAACTATGGTATAAAGGGAAGCAGCCACACATGAGAAGCAGCCACACATCAGTGATAATGATCATAAACCCTGTGACTTATACTGTAGTCTTACAGGGCTGTTAACAAAGACTGGTCTTCTCTCTAAGGGATTCAATAGTATTGGCTAAAACTTGGCTTTTTAGCTCAACCTAATCTTGAAAACAGAACCACATCTGGCATGTTAAGTCTGTCAAGACAGATTGAGAAGCACCCTTCCTACAGTTTTGTTGACAGTACAGTGCCTTGCGAAAGTATTCGGCCCCCTTGAACTTTGCGACCTTTTGCCACATTTCAGGCTTCAAACATAAAGATATAAAACTGTATTTTTTTGTGAAGAATCAACAACAAGTGGGACACAATCATGAAGTGGAACGACATTTATTGGATATTTCAAACTTTTTTAACAAATCAAAAACTGAAAAATTGGGCGTGCAAAATTATTCAGCCCCCTTAAGTTAATACTTTGTAGCGCCACCTTTTGCTGCGATTACAGCTGTAAGTCGCTTGGGGTATGTCTCTATCAGTTTTGCACATCGAGAGACTGACATTTTTCCCATTCCTCCTTGCAAAACAGCTCGAGCTCAGTGAGGTTGGATGGAGAGCATTTGTGAACAGCAGTTTTCAGTTCTTTCCACAGATTCTCGATTGGATTCAGGTCTGGACTTTGACTTGGCCATTCTAACACCTGGATATGTTTATTTTTTAACCATTCCATTGTAGATTTTGCTTTATGTTTTGGATCATTGTCTTGTTGGAAGACAAATCTCCGTCCCAGTCGCAGGTCTTTTGCAGACTTCATCAGGTTTTCTTCCAGAATGGTCCTGTATTTGGCTCCATCCATCTTCCCATCAATTTTAACCATCTTCCCTGTCCCTGCTGAAGAAAAGCAGGCCCAAACCATGATGCTGCCACCACCATGTTTGACAGTGGAGATGGTGTGTTCAGGGTGATGAGCTGTGTTGCTTTTACGCAAAACATAACGTTTTGCATTGTTGACAAAAAAATTCAATTTTGGTTTCATCTGACCAGAGCACCTTCTTCCACATGTTTGGTGTGTCTCCCAGGTGGCTTGTGGCAAACTTTAAACAACACTTTTTATGGATATCTTTAAGAAATGGCTTTCTTCTTGCCACTCTTCCATAAAGGCCAGATTTGTGCAATATACGACTGATTGTTGTCCTATGGACAGAGTCTCCCACCTCAGCTGTAGATCTCTGCAGTTCATCCAGAGTGATCATGGGCCTCTTGGCTGCATCTCTGATCAGTCTTCTCCTTGTATGAGCTGAAAGTTTAGAGGGACGGCCAGGTCTTGGTAGATTTGCAGTGGTCTGATACTCCTTCCATTTCAATATTATCGCTTGCACAGTGCTCCTTGGGATGTGGTGGTGTGTTCCTTGTTCTTCATGATGCTCTCTGCGCTTTTGACGGACCTCTGAGACCATCACAGTGCAGGTGCATTTATACGGAGACTTGATTACACACAGGTGGATTGTATTTATCATCATTAGTCATTTTGGTCAACATTGGATGATTCAGAGATCCTCACTGAACTTCTGGAGAGAGTTTGCTGCACTGAAAGTAAAGGGGCTGAATAATTTTGCACGCCCAATTTTTCAGTTTTTGATTTGTTAAAAAAGTTTGAAATATCCAATAAATGTCGTTCCACTTCATGATTGTGTCCCACTTGTTGTTGATTCTTCACAAAAAAATACAGTTTTATATCTTTATGTTTGAAGCCTGAAATGTGGCAAAAGGTCGCAAAGTTCAAGGGGGCCGAATACTTTCGCAAGGCACTGTATGTGTTGGTAATAAAAAGCAGAGGGGGATTCATGTTTAATGGTCCAGCAGTGTAATTATCATTTGGTCAGTCAGTTTATATGATAGTCATATATTTTGTTAAGTAACAGTGAGGCTCCCTCAATCATGACAAACACACACAGACATTATTTAATTTCTAAGCAATCTGTGTGTGTAACATAACTGTTATCAACTGGTCTTTTCTCTGTGACTGTTGGATGTTCCTGAACAAAGTCCATTTGAAAGACATAAGACATTATTATAATATCTTATAATGGCTCTTACATGCTGAGAACAACTTGTGATGCGTTATAGCTACAGGCTTTAAGTAACCGCAAAAGGTGTGCGGTTTTAGACTGCAACAGGCTGTTTAAACTAGCCTGTCAGGGGTGACTGTAACAGCTGAGTCACTGTGTGACTCCCAAATGATACCCTATCCCCTTTATACCAGACTAAACCGAGTCTCTGGTCGAAAGTAGTGCACTATATAGAGAATAGTGTGCCATTGGTGATACAGACTCTAAGTAAGAACTCCAGCAGAGAGATGATTGTTCGCTCTACTAGTCAGCAGGGCTGTTAGAAGAAGTAATTGATCCAACGCTTGTTTTTCCTGCATCCACAGGGTAAGGAGCTCTGCTGGTCCACCAGCCCAAAGCTTTAGTCACAAATACAATGACTCATTTGAAATGTAGAATAGTACTTGAGTCTCCGATTTCAAATATATACGTTTGAATGGTCTTAGGTCAGATAGTTTGGCTCCATCTGCACTGACTGTCAGTCGAGGAACTTAGTGTCATGTAAAACTAATGCCACCTCCGGTTAGACCATGTATAAACTAAGGGGTCAATCCTCAAGCCAAATTGTCACCCAGTCTCCCATTGACATTAATAAATTAATAAGTGATAATTTTACTTAAGTGGAAGTTAGGATGCATGCGCTGTCAAGTCAGTCTTTACATAAGTTGCCACCCTGTTCTCATCATCATCATCATCATCATCATTCCACACCTTGGTCCATGTCCCTCCCTATGTCTCCATATTGTTGCACATTTATACCAATGATTGTACTTTTTATTTTGATGTAATTCAAAACTCTAAACCTATACTAAAACAAAAAAGGAGTCACATATTACAGAAGAAAACATTCATTGTGATAAACAGAGAAAGCATGTGCTTTCTCAGTTTCTCTCTCCCTCTCTCTCTGTTCTCTATGTTTCTCTCTCCCTACATTCTCTCTCTGTGTTTCTCTCCCTGTAGTATCTCTCTCTCCGTTCTCTCTCTCCTTGTAGTATATCTCTCTCCCTTCTCTCTCTCTATGTTTATCTCTCCCTGTAGTATATCTCTCTCCCTTCTCTCTCTGTTTATCTCTCCCTATACTATCTCTCTCTCCCTTCTCTCTCTCTCTGTTTATCGCTCCACTGTCAGCAGTTCACCCTGCACTAACATAAAGAACATGAGCACATCTACTGCTGCTAATCTGTCATTCTGTCCCTGAACAAGGCATTTAACCCACTGTTCCCCAGTAGGCCGTCACTGTAAATAAGAATTTGTTCTTAACTGACTTGTCTAGTTAAATAAAGGTTACATTAAAAAAGAATGACATGTGGAGTAGAGTTTTATAGTTAGGCTATGTGATGATCATGTGCCGGGCGTGCCTTCAAAATTATTTGTTAATAATCATTTCCATCATCATTTTTTCGCAATAAAGAAAGTTTGACACAAGAAAATCCACCCCTATAGAACGGACACATTTTGTCAATCTTTAGAACATTTCTTCTATATCTGCCGTTTCTTTTATTTGCAACATTGCTTTTGTCTATTGAACCTGGGTCAAAGGAAACCTGCCTGCAGTCTTTCTCCATTCTCTGTTTCTCTCTCTCTCTCTCCATTCTCCATCTCTCTCTTCATTGTACGTTCCTTCGATGTGGTTCAGCGGCGGCAGCCCATCTGAAGCTGGTGATAACATTGACCTGTGACTGTGTCTGGGAGGATGCAGATGCACTACCATACCACATCCAGCCAAATACTGTAACATCAATAAGAAGCACACAAAAATACAACTTCTCAGCATAATTTAGCATAACTACTACAGATGTAGGATCTTAATTTGAGCCAGTTTGCTACAGAAGGAAAATAATCCTGCAGCAACAGGAAACATTATTATGTGGATTATAATTAATGGAAATATTTGCAGGGGTTGATATATTTTTTTGTTAGTGCAAATCAAGTCTGAAATTGTAAAGTCTCAACATGGAAATTACAAACTTTAGAAGCCTTTTAAAACTCTAATTCATGACAGTTTACATTTCATGCTTTGCAGTAAAATTCTCTGCAACAAAAGAGTGATGAAATTAAGATCCTACACCTGTACGTGCTCCGAGAATACAAATTGGAGCATGGAATGGTCGGAGTATGAGTACTTTGTTTGTACACCTTTCAAGTATGTATCAATGCAAGTTTCAACTGAAATATTCCCAGGTTTATTGATTTTATCGCAGTCCATGTGGGTTTTAATGACATTATGAAGGGCAGCTCTGAACAGCGGAAACTGGATTTTAAAGATCTGATTAACTCTCCGTTAAACACTAACAAAACCCATCATATCTGGCCCTCTGCCATCTCTGAATCGTGGCATTGAATGCTTTAGCAGGATTCTTTCTCTTCACAACTGGCTACGTGATTATTGCAGCACAACAGGTGTAACTTTTGTTGACAATTTCGAAAGAAGAATACATTTTGTAAAAAGGGTGGGATCCAAACCAAATCATTTGGGTTCTTGTATCCTTTCACAGCATTATAAGGCTGCATTGAGACAATGACTTATCAATGACCCAAGCCCAGCTCAGTTAATCCCTACTATTGTGACACTGAGTTGTCATAATGCTTCAGCAAATGTACATTACACCAGGGACATCAGTAGTCACAATATAAGTAACCTAATTTATGTCCCTTTAACTGCCCTGAATGCCTCTGCTGATCCTACAGCTATTTTATGCAGTTATCATGTGCCTATGAACCAGATTTATACTGTTAGCACTAAGCCGGTGTGCCCCAGTAGGAAGTCCACTGTGAGAAACTCACCCTGCACTAACATAAAGAACATGAGCACATCTACTACTGCTAAGCCACCCAGTAAAGCAATGATAGCAAGTAAGCATACCGGAAGAAAATTGCTCTAAATAGCAGTGGAGGTGGAGGTGTTGCTGTTTATATTCAGAACCACATTCCTGTAAAGATTAGAGAGGATCTCATGTTAAATACTGTTGAAGTAAAATGGCTACAGGTTAATCTGCCTCACCAAAAGCCCATTCTTGTGGGAAGCTGCTATTGACCACCAAGTGCTAACAGTCAGTGTCTGGATAACGTGTGAAATGCTTGATAATGTATGTGATATCAACAGAGAGGTATATTTTCTGGGTAATTTAAATATGAACTGTCTTTCATCAAGCTGCCCACTCAAGAAAAACTTCAAACTGTAACCAATGCCTGCAACTTGGTTCAGGATATCAGTCAACCTACCACGGTCATTACAAACAGCACAGGAATGAAAACACCAACATGTATTGATGCTGCAGAAATGAGCTTGAAAGCAGAATCTAGATCCATCAGATGTAGTGATCACAATATGTAGTAGCCGTATGTAGGAAAACCAAAGTTCCAAAGGCTGGGCCTAATATAGTGTATTAGAGGTCATACAAGACGTTTTGTGGTGATTCCTGTGTTATTGATGTAAAGAATATCTGTTGGTCCGTGGTGTGTAATGAGCAGCAAACAGACACTGCACTTAACACATTTATAAAATGGATTATTCCAGTTGCTAACAAGCATGCACCCATTAAGAAAATGACTGTAAAAATGTTAAATCCCCGTGGACAGCTGAGGAATTGAAAAATGGTATGGTTGAGAGTGATGAGGCAAAATGAATGGCAAATAGGTATTGCTGCACAACCGATTGGCAAACTTAATGCAAATGTATAAATCATGTGACTAAACTGAATAGAAAGAAGAAGAAACTACACTATGAACCAAGATAAATGAAATAAAGAATGATAGTAAAAAGCTTTGGAGCATCTTAAATTAAATTCTGGGAAAAAAACTCGACTCCATCATTCATTGAAACAGATGGCTCATTCATCAGAAAACCAACTGTTATTGCCAACAACTTGAATGACCTTTTCATTGGGAAGATTAGCAAACTTAGGCGTAACATGCCAGCAACAAATGCTGACACTAGATATCCAAGTATATCTGACAAAATTATGAAAGACAAGCATTGTAATTTTAAATTCCGTAACGTTATTGTGGAAGAGGTGAACATTTTTTGTCTATCAACAATGACAAGCCACAGGGGTCTGACAACTTGGATGAAAAATGACTGAGGATAATAGCGGACGATATTGCCATTCCTATTTGCCATATCTTCAATTTAAGCCTACCAGAAAGTGTGTGCCCTCAGGCTTGGAGGGAAGTGATGGGAAAATTATGATTAAATGACTGAACAAATCATTTCAAATAAGAATTGTAACTAAGTAAACTTATACTCTGTTTTATTATATCTGATTAACAATATGAGTTCATAAGAAGGGATTGTGTGACACGGACAAGGAGTAATTAAAGTTAATGAACACCATTCCAACTAGGAAGAAACAAATGGGTTGGGGACTGAGTAAACAAATAAGATTGTTAGCCTATGGTTGACCCTACAGAAACTTAGCTCTGGGGTTTTTAGATAAGACAGTGAGTGCATTCCTACGTTTTCTGTTCATTAGAACTGTCAGTTCAGTGGTGATCGATGATGTTGAGGGGTCAAAAGTTATCTGGGAGTGTGTTAGTAAGTTAGAATGAACTTTTCACCTCACTTTGTCCCGGTCGAGAGGAGGGGATTCTGTTAAAGCAATGAAATGACGTCATGATCTGTATATAAACTGCTGCTCGTGATTAAGTGGGAGTGCGCTCCGAGAATAAATTCTATTACCTATTATTGAAAGACTGGTCTGCGTTTATTTTATGCAAACAAGAAATCTTAGAAATTCTCATAAAATAGATTAAGGGTTTTCAATTGATGAAAGCACATTGGCATAATTAAATTACACTAACAGGAAGCTAAAGTCATTCCGCTACCTAAGAATAGTAAAGCCCCCTTTACTGGCTCAAATAGCTGACCAATCAGCCTGTTACCAACCCTTAGTAATCTTTTGGAAAAAATTGTGTTTGACCAGATACAATGCTATTTTACAGTAAACAAATTGGCAACAAACTTTCATCATGCTTATAGAGAAGGACATTCAACAAGCACAGCACTTACACAAATGACTGATGATTTGCTGAGAGAAATTGATGATAAAAAGATTGTGGGGGATGTTTTTTTTAGACTTCAGTGCGGCCTTTGACATTATCGATCATAGTATGCTGCTGGAACAACTTGTGTTATGGCTTTACAACCCCTGCTATATTGTGGATAAAGAGTTACCTGTCTAACAGAACACAGAGGGTGTTCTTTAATGGAAGCCTCTCCAACATAATCCAAGTAGAATCAGGATTTCTGTCTACGCCCATTCATTTTTTCAATCTTTATTAATTAATTGCCACTGGCTTTGAGGAAAGCTAGAATGTATGTGGATGCTTCAACAATATACATGTCAGCTACTACAGTGACTGAAATGACTGAAACACCTAACAAAGAGTTGCAGTTAGTTTCAGAGTGGATGGCAAGGAATAAATTAGCCCTAAATATATCTAAATCTAAAAGCATTGTATTTGGGACAAGACACTCACTAAACCCTAAACCTCAACTAAATCCTGTAATAAATCATGTGGATATTGAGCAAGTTGAGCAAGTTGAGCAAGTTGAGCAACTGCTTGGAGTAACCCTGGATTGTAAACTGTCATGGTCAAAACACATTTATACAACAGTAGCTAAGATGCGGAGAAGTCTGCCCATAAAAAAGAGCTGCTCTACCTTCTTAACAGCACTATTAACAGGTCCTACAGGCCCTAGTTTTGTCGCACCTGGACTACTGTTCAGCCGTATGGTCGGGTGCCACAAACAAGGACTTAGGAAAATTGCAATTGGCTCAGAACAGGGAAGCACTGCTGGCCCTTGGATGTACACAGAGAGCTAATATTAATAATATGCATGTCAATCTCTCCTGGCTGAAAGTGGAGGAGAGATTGACTTCATCACTACTTTTATTTATGAGAGGTATTGACATGTTGAATGCACCGAGCTGTCTGTCTAAACTACTGGCACACAGCTCGGACACCCATGCATACCCCACAAGACATGCCACAAGAGGTCTCTTTACAGTCCCCAAGTCCAGAACAGACTACGGAAGGCGCACAGTACTACATAGAGCCATGACTACATGGAAATCTATTCCACATCAAGTAAATCATGCAAGCAGTAAAATTAGATTTAAAAAACAGACTTAAAAAAATACCTTATGGAACAGCGGGGACTGTGAAGCAACACAAACATATGCGTATACACACACACTCTCACATTCGGACCTTTATTTCCTTTGTTTTGTCGTTATTTAGTATGGTCAGGGCGTGAGCTGGGGAGGGCAGTCTGTTTGTTTTTCTATGATTTGGAAATTTCTATGTTTCGGCCTAGTATGGTTCTCAATCAGAGGCAGGTCATTAGTTGTCTCTGATTGAGAATCATACTTAGGTAGCCTGGGTTTCAATGTTTGTTTGTAGGTGTTTGTTTTCGTGTCTGTGTTTTTCACCACACGGTACGGTTCGGTTTTGTCATTTCACATATTTGTTTATTGTTTTTGTATTTCATAGTGTTTAGTGTTTTTGTTATTAAAAACGATATGGACACTTACCACGCCGCATATTGGTCCTCCGATCCTTCTCGCCTCTCCTCTTCAGAGGAAGAGGAGGAAAACCATTACACACACGATAGCATACGCACTGTACACACACGTACACATGGATTTGCAATGTATATATGTGGTACTGGTGGAGTAGGGGCCTGAGGCTACACAGTGTGTTGTGAAATATGTGAATGTATTGTAATATTTTTAAAATGGTATAAACTGCCTTAATTTTGATGGACACCAGGAAGAGGATCCATAATAAATACAAATACAAATAAAAAAAATACAAACGTTGGCCATGCTGTCAATGAAGCATGATTTGTGCCACGCTCAAAACAACTGTTAACTCGGAACTGCAAAATCTGACTAGTGAGTTCAAGATAACTGGGAACTAGGGAAAAACACTGTAGTGGAGCACTGTAGTGGAGCACTGTAGTGGAGCACTGTAGTGGAGGAGCACGGTAGTGAAGAACGGTAGTGGAGCACAGTAATGGATGAGCACAGTAGTGGAGGAGCACGGAGGTGGAGGAGCACGGAGGTGGAGGAGCACGGTAGTGAAGAACGGTGGTGGAGGAGCACAGAAGTGGAGGAGCACGGAGGTGGAGAAGCACAGAAGTGGAGGAGCACGGTAGTGGAGGAGCACGGTAGTGGAGGAGCATGGAGGTGGAGGAGCACAGAAGTGGAGGAGCACGGTAGTGGAGGAGCACGGTAGTGGAGGAGCACGGTAGTGGAGGAGCATGGAGGTGGAGGAGCACAGAAGTGGAGGAGCACGAGGTGGAGGAGCACGGTAGTGAAGAAAGGTAGTGGAGCACAGTAATGGATGAGCACAGTAGTGAAGGAGCACGGTAGTGAAGCACGGTAGTGAAGAAAGGTAGTGGAGCACAGTAATGGATGAGCACGGTAGTGGAGGAGCACGGTAGTGAAGGAGCACAGTAGTGGAGGAGCACGGTAGTGAAGCACGGTAGTGAAGAAAGGTAGTGGAGCACAGTAATGGATGAGCACGGTAGTGGAGGAGCACGGTAGTGAAGCACGGTAGTGAAGCACAGTAATGGATGAGCACAGTAGTGGAGGAGCAGGGTAATGGAGGAGCCTGTGCTCTACTGTTAGTGGAAGACGGTAGTGTGCATATCGAGAAACACCCCTAATGTTGTTCCTTCTCTGGCATTGTGACTGACGTACAGTATAGTACAGTTCTGCAAAAACCTGGACAGTCATTCCAAAACTCCATATCAATTTTAATTTTGGGGGGCAAATAAGCTTTTATTGGTTAGAGAACTTATGAAAGAGATTGGCACTCTTTGGAAGCAAAGGACCTCATCATCTCACCATCTCAGTTTCTCTATCAGGTTTCTCCTCACAGGCAAGCAGACGTCATCTATGTGAGTTTTCTGCCCATTCTTATCCCTCCTGTTTTCCCAAGAGAAGTAGACTGGGAGAAAGGGAACAGATCACACTGCTGTTTCTAAATGGGAACAGATCAGACTGCTGTTTCTAAATGGGAACAGATCAGACTGCTGTTTCTAAATGGAACCAATCAGACTTCTCTTTCTAAATGGGAACAGATCAGACTGCTGTTTCTAAATGGGAACCGATCAGACTGCTGTTTCTAAATGGGAACCGATCAGACTGCTGTTTCTAAATGGGAACCGATCAGACTGCTGTTTCTAAATGGGAACCGATCAGACTGCTGTTTCTAAATGGGAACAGATCAGACTGCTGTTTCTAAATGGGAACAGATCAGACTGCTGTTTCTAAATGGGAACAAATCAGACTGTTGTTTCTAAATGGGAACAGATCAGACTGCTGTTTCTAAATTGGAACAGATCAGACTGCTTTTTCTCAATAGGATTTACATCAACAATAGGAGCATGTGATGCAGATAGAATTGCATGTTCTTGAATAATACTGATGAAGAACATCACCAGGCAAGTAAAATGACTTGTTCCTAATGATAACACACAATAAGTCACTCTAGGACACAGAGTCCTTGGATCAGGATGTTGGTCAATGAAGGTTACATTAACTCCACCTGCCAACTTTTCCACCTGCCAACTTTTCCACCTGCCAGCTGTACAAGTACTTCCATAATGGTGACATCACATCAGCACGTACGCAGACACCCACACCTATGTCTTACTATACTTGAGGACTTTTTGGGGACCAACAATTGATTCCCATTCAAAAACCTATTTTCCCTAACCCTTAATCCTTTACGCTAACCATAACCATAACCATAACCTAAACCTTTACCCTAACCAAAACGCTTAACTATAATCCTATCCCTAACCCCCAAACCTAAACCTAACCCATAAGCCTAAAATAGCCTTTTTTCAAGTGAGGACAGGAAAAATGTCTTCACTTCTCTGAATTTTAGTTGGTTTACTAGGATTTCTGGTACTCACAACTATGGTAACATGTGTACACACACACACATGCACACACCACAGAGAGGAGAGGCTTTTTGTGTTCTTAAAGAGATCGCTAGGGCAAATTCTAGCTGTAAACCACACTGCAGAACAGACACACACAAACACTGTGGACATAAACACACACACACAAACACCTCTCCCCTGTACTCCCCTCTCCTCCCATCCCTCTCTTCAGAGCTTTGACTCATGACAGAGCCATGCTAACCCAAGACAGTCTTCACTGGAGCAGAAACATTATTTTGCTCCCCATCAATTTGTCAAGAACTGGCCGTAACTGGAGCTATTTCCTAGTCTTTCCTCTTGGTTTCCCTTCTGTCATGTTCTATTCCTCTCTCAAACACAAGTGGAATGGATCAAACGGGAAAGTGCACAGTTTATCTGACACACTCACACAGAGAGAGAGAGAGGGGGAAGGGGGGGGGAGCTTGAAGCGGCACATCTCATCCAAGGAAATCACTAAGGCCTGTGGACCGATCAGCTGCAGTTTGAGGAGTGATTGAGCCATTTTGGAGACAATTTGCTTTCCTTTTACCAAAGCAGGACTGAAAGATCAGATGTCTTTTGATATTTTATTAGTACATTGATAGAAGTGGCTGAGAATGGGGGGATATTATTAAAACTAACCCTGTCTCAACAACCCCACCAACATGTTTTATGAGGCAAATCCCAGACCTTGAGTACCAGAGCTTGATAAAGGGAAATTATATGAAGAGCCATTCACACAGCCAGCATCTTTGATTTCCATCAGTTGTTTGGCTCTGGGGGAAATGCTTATTTTGGAGGAAATCTTTTGCATTACAAAATGATAAGCTTCATGTAACCGATCCAATTCTATCCTGGTCTTAGTAACACAATTTATTCATTGATTTATCATTCCATGTGTCAAAATGTGTCAAACTATGCTTACGGGGCAATCTGCAGCTCAGACAACAACAAAGCCAAAGAAGCACAGTATTTAGCCCTATAGAACAGTATTTAGCCCTATAGAACAGTATTTAGCCCTATAGAACAGTATTAAGCCCAATAACTGGACAAAAACTACCCTGATCTGATTTCCTGTAAATGCATTATGTAATCTATCTAATCTCATCTGTTGTTGTTTCGTTTGACAGCTTAGCAACATGAGCTCTGTTGTTTATATCCGATTCATTTAGCTGGCAGAATCAACTCCTCATGCTGAACAGATTACAACTGTGTAGAGCAGAGTACAGGCAGCAAAACAATGCAATCCCACAGTGCACATACTGGTTGAATCAAAGTTGTTTCAATTAAATTATGTTGAACCAACGTGGAATAGATGTCTGTGCCCAGGGGTATGTCTCTAGTCTCAAATGGCACCCTACTTCCTATATAGTGCACTGCTTTTGAGGAGGGAGGGATGAAATAATGGAGGGGAGGACTTCAGGTTGATCTTCATCCTCAAGCAGTGAGGAAAGAAACTATGTCTGACTAATTGAGTGGACGAGGAGCTTGATGAGGAGAGAGAGGGAGGTAGCTCCTCCTCATTATTGCTTAGTGCAGCACACGTAGCAACACAGCATTGCACCAAGGCACTACACTTGGAGAGGTAGCTCCTTCTCATTATTGCTTAGTCCAGCACATATTGCAACACAGCATTGCACCAAGGCACTACACTTGGAGAGGGAGGGACTAAGGAAAATAGGGAAAGCGTGAGAGTAGAGGCGAGTTAGGGGAGATAGGGAGAGAAAGACGCATGAGAGGGAGAGAGAAAAAGAGAGAGAGGGAGAGAGAGAGAGAAAGAGGACGGGAGAGTGCTCTGTAGACACTAACGTGGGGAAGGAGAGGTGGCCTAGAAGTGTAGTTGCTTGTAAGACTGGCTCATTGACCATGGTCCCTCTTTTACCCAATGAGTCCATCATGGATGCCAAACCTGTACTTGAGGGGACCTCATCTACAGTCAGAGCCAACTGGTTTGGTGGGCACAACCCAGGTGACCGTCATGGGGATTGAATACCAGGGCTGACATTGGGGTTTCCATAACACTGTCCAATGTAGATGTCTTTGGGCTGCCACTCCACGTGTACACTGTAAATACACGTATGCAAGTTTAGACTCTATATTAGTTAACTCTCTATAACTTTAGGCTCTATACAGGTTTACTCTATATAGGTTTAGACTCTATACAAGTTTACTCTATATAGGTTTAGACTCTATACAAGTTTACTCTATATAGGTTTAGACTCTATGGAAGTTTGCTCTCTATATAAGTTTGGACTCTATACACGTTTAGACACTATAAGAGTTTTGAAACGCTCAAAGAGTGTTGGGTGTGGAGTCAGGCGCAGAGAGCAGAGGATTTGGGAAAACACGCTTTAATGTCCAACAGAAAACGTGCAACGGGTAATGCCGAAAACAGGCGCAATACACTCTACCCAAGTACAAACTGGTATCTCACCGGACAGCGAAAAAACCCACAATAATCAGGAACAAACATAGGCGGGCTAACCAAACTTAAATAACCCCAACCCAAAAACCCCAACAAGGAACAGGTGAAACCAATTAGACAAAACCAAACGAAAAGGGAAAAAGGGATCGGTGACAGTACCCCCCCCCCCCCCCCCCCCCCTCGACGCACGGCTCCTGCAGCGCGCTGACACCGACCTCAAGGACGACCCGGAGGGCGAGGCGCAGGGCGATCCGGATGGAGGCGATGGAACTCCCTCAGCATAGATGGATCCAATATGTCCCCCACCGGGACCCAGCACCTCTCCTCCGGCCCGTACCCCTCCCAGCCCACGAGGTACTACTGGCCCCTCACCTGGTGTCTCGAGTCCAGAATGGCCCGTATTGTGTACGCCGGGGACACCTCGATGTCCAGAGGGGGCGGAGGGACCTCCGGAACCTCACCTTCCTACAGGGGACCAGCTACCACCGGCCTGAGGAGAGACACATGAAACGAGGGGTTAATACAATAATACGAAGGAAGTAGTAATCGATAACACACCTCGTTTATTCTCCTCAGGACTTTGAATGGCCCCACACACTGCGGACCCAGCTTCCGGCAGGGCAGGCGAAGGGGCAGGTTTCGGGTCGAGAGCCAGACCCTGTCCCCCGGTGCGTACATGGGGGCCTCACTGCGGTGACGGTCAGCGCTCCTCTTCTGCCGTCCACTCGCCTGACGTAGTGATTCCTGGACGGCCCTCCAGGTCTCCTTAGAGCGCTGCACCCACTACTCCACCGCAGGAGCCTCGGTCTCGCTCTGATGCCATGGTGCCAGGACCGGCTGGTAACTCAACACGCACTGAAACGGTGACATGTTGGTAGAAGAGTGGCGTAGTGAGTTCTGGGCCAATCCCCCGGCCGGTCCTGGCAATACAACCGCAGACACCTACCCAACTCCTGGTTCACTCTCTCCACCTGCCCATTACTCTCCGGGTGATATCCCGAGGTCAGGCTGACCGAGACCCCCAGACGTTCCATAAACGCCTTCCACACTCGGGATGTAAACTGGGGACCCTGATCAGAAATGATGTCCTCGGGCACCTCGCACGTCCTTGACTAAGGTGGGCCACCAGTACTTCCCCCTAAGACCCCGCACTGTCCTCGAAATACCAGGGTGACCCGACGAGGGTAGACTATGAGCCCACCGAATCAATTGATCACAAACAGCGAGCGGAACGTACCTACGACCCTCCGGGCACTGTGGAGGCGCAGGTTCCTCCCTTAGCACCCACTCGATGTCCTCCCATACTACCGGTGCCACCAGCCTATCCGCCGGAATGATTGGAGTAGGATCGATGGACCGGTCCTCGGTGTCATAGAGAAGGGACAGCGCGTCTGCCTTAGTGTTGAGGGAACCTGGTCTATACGAGATTGTGAATTTAAATCTGGTGAAATACATGGCCCACCTTGCCTGACGATATTCAGTCTCCTAGCTGCTCGGATATACTCCAGGTTATGGTGGTCAGTCCAGATGAGGAAAGGGTGCTTAGCCCCCTCGAGCCAGTGTCTCCACACCTTCAGGGCCTTAACCACAGCCAACAACTCCCTGTCCCCCACATCATAGTTTTGCTCCACCGGCCCGAGCTTCTTCGGGGAAAAAAGCACAGGGGCGGAGCTTCGGCTCGTTTGGAAAACTCACATTTCTCCGTCTTCACAAACAGGTCATTCTCCAGCAGTCACCCAAGACCCTTTTACGCACCAGGAACACATGCCCACACATGGGTTTGAGCTTGCAACCTTCCGGTTGTAAGTCCAGCGCTCTAACCACTAGGCTACCCTGCCGCCCCAATGATAAGAGAGAGAGAGCGAACATTTCCCTTTAGAGCTATAGCTAATGTTTTTTATTTCTCATATTATTTGACAATGTTTTTAAAATATATGGTTCCTAATCCTGGTTCTGGAGAGCTGGAAGTGTTTTTAAGATTTGGCGGAGTAGATCAAGATATCGTCAATATACACCACCACACCCTGTCCATGCAGATCCCTGAGAATCTTGTCAACGAAGGATTGAAAGACAGCTGGAGCATTCTTTAACCCGTACGGCATGACGAGATACTCATAATGGCCAGATGTGGTACTAAACGCGATTTTCCACTCATCTGCCTCCCGAATACGCACCAGATTATACGTGTTCCTGAGGTCCAGTTTCGTGAAGAACCGCGCCCAGTGAAATGATTCCACAGCCGTAGCAATGAGAGGTAGTGGGTAACTAAAACCCACCGTGATGGAATTGAGACCTCGATAATCAATGCACGGACGCAAACCACCCTCCTTTTTCTTCACAAAAAAGAAACTTGATGAGACGGGTGACATGGAGGGCCGAATGTACCCCTGTCCCAGAGCTTCCGTGACATATGTCTCCATAGACAACGTCTCCTCCTGGGACAAAGGATACACGTGACTCCTGGGCAGTGCAGCATTTACCTGGAGGTTTATCACGCAATCCCCCTGTCGATGGGGTGGTAATTGGGTCGCCTTCTTTTTACTGAAGACGATAGCCAAATCGGCATACTCAGCGGGAATGCGCACGGTGGAAACCTGGTCTGGACTCTCCACCACCGTCGCACCGATGGAAACTCCTACACACCTGACTGAACACTCATCAGACCACCCCTGGAGAGCTCCCTGTCTCCACGAAATCCTAGGATTGTGAATAGCCAGCCAGGGGATCCCTAGCACCACCGGAAACGCAGGTGAATTGATAAGGAACAGACTAATCCGCTCCTTATGATCCCCCCGCATAATCATCTCCAGAGGAACCGTGGCCTCCCTGATCAGCCCTGACCCTAACGGTCGACTATCTAAGGAGTGTACGGGGAAGGGGAGGTCTACCTGTACTAACGGAATCCTCAACCTCTGGGCGAGTCCGCAATCTATAAAGTTCCCAGCTGCGCCTGAATCAACTAGCGCCTTATGCTGGAGAGAAGGAGAAAACTTAAGGAAACAAATTAATAAAAACATGTGACCAACAGGAAGCTCTGGGTGAGTGTGGTGCTGACTCACCTGGGGTGACCGAGAAGTGTTCTGCCTGCCCTCTCGACTCCCAGATGGACTCCTCCAGCACCGACCGGAAGTGTGCCCTCTCCGGCCACAGCTGGTACAGGAGGACCCTCCTCCTCCGGTCTCCCTAGATGCAGCCCTCCCTAGCTCCATAGGTATGGGAGTGGGAGGGCCAGGAGGTGGAACAGACAGGACTCTTTCAGAACATCCGCGAACAGCCAGCAGATTGTCTAGCCGGATCAACATGTCTATGAGCTCGTCCAGGGTGAGCGTAGTGTCCCGATAAGCCAGCTCCCTGTGGACGTCCTCTCTCAGGCTACACCTGTCATGGTCTATCAGGGCCCTGTCGTTCCACCCCGCTCCAGCGGCCAAGGTCCGGAACTCCAGCGCGAAGTCCTCGTCCCCTGCCTGAGATGGAACAATCTCTCACCCGCCGCTCGGCCCTCTGGAGGGTGATCGAACACGGCCCGAAAACGGCGGCTGAACTCCGAGTAGTGGCCCCTCGCCGAGGGCTCTACCCGTCAAGCAAGAGACGAGGACACTCACGCTCTCCTCGTCCGAGGGAGCCGGCCGAACGGTGGCCTAGTAAAGCTCGAGTTGGAGCACGAATCCCTGGCACCCCGCCGCCACTCCATCGTACTCCCTTGGAGGCGCAATATGCAGAGTGCTGGTACCGGATCCCGCTGGAGGAGATGGTAGCGTTGCCGGTGGGAGGGTTGGAGGGGAAGTAGGGAGACCATTCCTCTCCCAGCGATCCATCCTCTCCATCATCTGATCCATCGCTAATCCGATGTGATGGAGGATGGACATGTGATGAAGGACACGCTCCTCCATCGTGGGGAGAGGGGTGGTCGCTGCTCCTGCTGACTCCATACTTTCAGGTGCGGGCTTCTGTAACGCTCAAAGAGTGATGGGTGTGGAGTCAGGCGCAGAGAGCAGAGGATTCGGGAAAACACGCTTTAATGTCCAACAGAAAAACGTACAACGAATAACGCCAAACACAGGCGCAATACACTCTACCCAATACACTCTAGTACAAACTGGTATCTCACCGGACAGCGAAAAAACCCACAATAATCAGGAACACCTCTTTACATAACACTAACAAGCCTGCACAAACACAGGCACAGGCGGGCTAACCAAACGTAAAGGGGAAAAAGGGATTGGTGGCAGCTAGTAGACCGGCGACGACGACCGCCGAGTGCCACCCGAATGGGAAGGGGAGCCACCTTCGGTGATATTCGTGACAAGTTTGCTCCATATAAGTTTAGACTCTATGTAAATTTAGACTCCATGTAAGTTTACATTTTTTCATCATGTTATCATTTCTATTGAACTGGAACGTGTCGTGATACCAAACCCTTAATATAACACAGGATGGTAATATGATGAAGGCAAACCACACTGAAACGTAAGCCGGTTTGTTTGTCCAATTAACCCTTTAAGTCTAAGCCCTTGAATCACAACATCTACTAAGCTAACATTATGGAATTGTTTTAAGATGGTAATAAAATGCATCCTGTAGTCATTTTTCTATATGCTACTACTATAGAAAAAAATATATGTATTTTTTTTAAATATTTTTTTTTTGTTGACTCATGTTTGTCACAATTTTCCCCCTATGAAATTTTTGTTATTTTTACAGCCTGGTACTACCTACTGCGTCATAGAGCAGAACAACCAACACATTAGCTTTCCTGAGAGTCTCCTCTTCAGATATTGGTTTGTAGCTCCAACAGTTCTGTCTGGAGAGTCGGTCTTGTGAGAAGACCTCTTCGAAATGAGGAAGTCCGCGACAGAGAGTTCAGATGACTACTGTAAAGCTTGTGGATTTCGTAGAGCCAAACAACCAACGCTTTCGTGTTCCTGAGAGTCTCATCTGTTGATGGTGGATAACTCACATGGTTGTCTGGATCCTCTCATGTGTAGAAAAAGTCTGCTTTCACAAGCCCCATGTTATGGAATAGGCATTAACTTTATAATGACGGAAAGAGGTGACTAAGTTGCAGGCACTACAATACATGTTAAATCTATAACATAAACAAATGGGGAGATATTGAATATTAAATATTACATCACCATGTGATGCGTTGGTGCATCACCTCTAGAGGTTTTTAATTCACTGAACTAAAATATAAACGCAACATGTAAAGTGTTGGTCCCATGTTTCATGAGCTGAAATAAAAGATCCCAGACTTTTTCCATAAGCATAAAAAGCATATTTCTCTCAAATGTTGTCTATACATTTGTTTATATACCAGTTATTGAGCATTTCTCCTTTACCAAGATAATACATCCACCTGACAGGTCTGGCATATCAAAAGATGATTAAACAGCATGAGAATTACCAAGGTGCACCTTGTGCTGGAGACATTAAAAGGCCACTTTAAAATGTACAGTTTTGACACACAACACAATGCCACAGATGTCTCAAGTTTTGAGGGAGCATGCAATTGGCATGCTGACTGTAGGAATGTCCACCAGAGCTTGTGCCAGAAAATGTAATGTTATTTTTTCTACCTAAGCCGCTTCTAACGTAATTTCAGAGAATTTGGCAGTACGTCCAACCGGCCTCATAACCGCAGACCACGTGTAACCACGCCAGCCCAGGACCTCCACATTCGGCTTCTTCACCTGGGGTATCGTCTGAGACTAGCCACCCGGACAGCTGATGAAACTGTGCATTTAAACACAGAAGAATTTCTCCACAAACTGTCAGAAACCATCTCTGGGAAGGTCATCTGCGTGCTCGTCGTCCTCACCAGGGTCTTGACCTTGACTGCAGTTTGGCGTCTTAACTGACTTCAGTGGGCAAATGCTCACCTTCAATGGTCAAATACATGCTGAAGAAGTGTACTCTTCACGGATGAATTCCAGTTTCAACTGTACCGGGCAGTTGGGCGAGCGGTTCGCTGATGTCAATGTTATAAACAGAGTGCCCCATGGTGGCGGTGGGGTTATGGTATGGGCAGGGATAAGCTATGGACAACAAACACAATTGCATTTTATTGATGGAAATTTGAATACACAGAGATACCGTGACGAGATCCTGAGGCCCTTTGTCATGCCATTCATCCTCTGCCATCACCTCATGTTTCAGCATGATAATGCACGGCCCCATGTCGCAAGGATCTGTACACGATTCCTGTAAGCTGAAAATGTTCCAGTTCTTCCATGGCCTGCATTCTCACCACCAGACATGTCACCCATTGAGCATGTCTGGGATGCTCTGGATCGACATGTACAACAACTTATTCAAGTTCACGCCAATATCCAGCAACTCGGCACAACCATTGAAGAGGAGTGGGACAACATTCCACAGGCCACAATCACCAGCCTGATAAACTCTATGCGGAAGAGATTTTCTGTGCCACGCTCCTACCTAGTTTTAAAAAAAAGATATCTGTGACCAAATGATGCATATCTGTATTCCCAGTCATGTGAAATCCATAGATTAGGGCCTAATGAATTTATTTCAATTGACTGGCTTCCTTAAATGGACTATAACTTAGCAAAATCTTTTAAATTGTTGCATGTTACATTTTTGTTCAGTTTAAATGATCAGATTTATGCAGAAACAGAGTGCTCCTGTTTCTTAATGTTCCTGGATAGTCACCAGGTGAAGCACCTGGAAGGAATGTCCCTGGGTCGAGCAACTGATTTAGTTTTGTTCTGGGCTGTAGTGCATTTGGTTCCATTTTCTTTCTAGAACTCAAGGGTATCAGCCTAGTTCAGGAGCATGGTTTGACATCCCTGTCACGGAAGTTGGAATACATTCTCTTTTATGTCACTGCAAAAATATAAATATTCCTATTCAGTGGGGCCTCCCACTCCTCTTTCTATTCTGGTTTGCCAGTTTTATCTGTTCTGTGAAGGGAGTTGTACTGTACTCGGCGTTGTATGAGATCTTCAGTTTCTTGGCAATTTCTCGCATGGAATATCCTTAATTTCTCAGAACAAGAATAGACTGATGAGTTTCAGAAGAAAGATCCTTGTTTCTGGCCATTTGAGTCTGTAATCAAATCCACAAATTCTGATGCTCTCGATATTCAACTAGTCTAAAGAACAATCGTTTTATTTCTTCTTTAATCAGGAAAATAGTTTTCAGCTATGCTAACATAATTGCAAAAGGATTTTCTAATGATCAATTAGCCTTTTAAAATGATAAACTTGGATTAGCTAACACGGTGTGCCATTGGAACACAGGAGTGTTGGTTGCTGATAATGGGCCTCTGTACGCCTATGTAGATATTCCATTCCATATTCCATCAGCCGTTTCCTGCTACAATAGTCATTTACAACATTAACATTAACAATGTCTACACTGTATTTCTGATCAATTTAATGGACAAAAAATTTGCTTTTCTTTCAAAAACAAGGACATTTCTAAGTGACTCCAAACCTTTGAACTGGAGGTTCTAACATGTTGCATATAGATGACATGTTTCATGACGATTACATTTCCCATGTAGGTGGGAATAAACCAGAGGTCATTATATATTTAATTTAACTCTATGGGATACACCACCTAAATGTCCCAGATGTTGAAGAGACGGGGTATTAAAGATGGTGACCATGTGTAACAGAGTTAGATCAGAACAGTGGGCTCACTAAACAGCTTGAAATGTTGCCAATGGCGGTGGTGCAACTGGTTAGTACATTGTCAAGCAGGGTGGTCACGCATGCTTACGAAGCAAAGGACCACTAGTTGGAGTCCTTGTAGACAGGAACAGTGGAGTAGGCAAACTGTTTGCAGCACAGTAACATTCACCACAGATGCAATAAGGAGAATGAGATACTGTAGTGACACCTCTACCATACTGATACGGCAACTGTATCAATACAAGCCTCTGCCTTTCAACTGTATCAATACAAGCCTCTGCCTTTCAACTGTATCAATACAAGCCTCTGCCTTTCAACTGTATCAATACAAGCCTCTGGCTTTCAACTGTATCAATACAAGCCTCTGCCTTTCAACTGTATCAATACAAGCCTCTGCCTTTCAACTGTATCAATACAAGCCTCTGCCTTTCAACTGTATCAATACAAGCCTCTGCCTTTCAACTGTATCAATACAAGCCTCTGGCTTTCAACTGTATCAACACAAGCCTCTGCCTTTCAACTGTATCAATACAAGCCTCTGCCTTTCAACTGTATCAACACAAGCCTCTGCCTTTCAACTGTATCAACACAAGCCTCTGCCTTTCAATTGTATCAATACAAGCCTCTGCCTTTCAACTGTATCAATACAAGCCTCTGGCTTTCAACTGTATCAACACAAGCCTCTGCCTTTCAACTGTATCAATACAAGCCTCTGCCTTTCAACTGTATCAATACAAGCCTCTGCCTTTCAACTGTATCAATACAAGCCTCTGCCTTTCAACTGTATCAATACAAGCCTCTGGCTTTCAACTGTATCAACACAAGCCTCTGCCTTTCAACTGTATCAATACAAGCCTCTGCCTTTCAACTGTATCAACACAAGCCTCTGCCTTTCAATTGTATCAATACAAGCCTCTGCCTTTCAACTGTATCAATACAAGCCTCTGGCTTTCAACTGTATCAACACAAGCCTCTGCCTTTCAACTGTATCAATACAAGCCTCTGCCTTTCAACTGTATCAACACAAGCCTCTGCCTTTCAACTGTATCAACACAAGCCTCTGCCTTTCAATTGTATCAATACAAGCCTCTGCCTTTCAACGGTATCAATACAAGCCTCTGGCTTTCAACTATATCAACACAAGCCTCTGCCTTTCAACTGTATCAACACAAGCCTCTGCCTTTCAACTGTATCAACACAAGCCTCTGCCTTTCAACTGTATCAATACAAGCCTCTGCCTGCCATCGGTATCAATACAAGCCTCTGCCTTTCAACTGTATCAATACAAGCCTCTGCCTTTCAACTGTATCAATACAAGCCTCTGCCTTTCAACGGTATCAATACAAGCCTCTGGCTTTCAACTATATCAATACAAGCCTCTGCCTTTCAACGGTATCAATACAAGCCTCTGCCTTTCAACGGTATCAATACAAGCCTCTGCATTTCAACTGTATCCTGACCTGGATACTTTTATCCAATTAGTGGAAGGGAGGGATGTCCCCTTGAGCAAGAGGCAATCAGCAGTTGAAACAATAATAAAGTCTCTACCTCACCTCTGTTTTGGTAAACAGCTGAGGGATGGGGCTGAAGACATCAAACCACTCTCAAATTCATAGCTAGACAGAGCTATGGATGCAAAGACTGACCATCAGTCACAGTGGTCAGGTATTTGTGTACTCTCTGTTTAGGGCCAAATAGCATTATTGTTTTGTCCGTTTTTTTGTAAATTCTTTCCAATGTGTCAAGTAATTATCTATTTGTTTTCTCATGATTTGGTTGGGTATAATTGTGTTGCTGTCCTGGGGTTCTGTGGGGTCTGTTTGTGTTTGTGAACGGACCCCCAGTACCAGCTTGCTTAGGGGACTCTTCTCCAGGCTCATCTGTCTGGTCCTGGCAACTGGACCTTTTTTGGAACACAATTATTTCGTCTTACTGAGATTTTACTGAAAGGGCCCAGGTCTGACAGAATCTGTGCAGAAGATCTAGGTGCTGCTGTAGACCCTCCTTGGTTGGGGACAAAAGCACCAGATCATCAGCAAACAGTAGACATTTGACTTCAGATTCCAGTAGAGTGAGGCCGTTGTAGTGCCCTCGACAATTCGTTGATATATACGGCCCTGGGGAAAGAAAAGAAATGTGTGGGTGTGTTTTTTTGCCAATTTTAACTGCACACTTGTTGTTTGTGTACATGGATTTTATAATGTACGTTTTTCCGCCAACACTACTTTCCATCAATTTGCAAAGCAGACCCTCATGTGAAATTGAGTCAAAAGCTTTTAGTAAATCAACAAAGCATGAGAAGATGTTGCCTTTGTTTTTGTTAGTTTCTTTGTAAATTAGGGTGTGCAGGGTGAATACGTGGTCGTTGTACAGTAATTTGGTAAAAGGCCAATTTGGCATTTGCTCAGTACATTGTTTTCACTGAGGAAATGTACAAGTCTGCTGTTAATGATTATGCAGAGGATTTCCCCAAGGTTGCTGTTGACGCATATCCCATGATAGTTATTGGTGTCATGCCTGCTCCTGCTTCCGCTCACTGGTGATCGAGGGCGCCAGGCTGCCCTTTATTATGCACACCTGTCACCATCATTACGCGCATCTGCGCTCATTGGACTCACTGGAATCCTTCATCTTTATTGATTGTCTCTCCTATATCTGTCTGTTCCTCAGTTAGATCCCTATGTCAGCATTATTGTCGTCATGTAGCTTTGTTCGCTGCTCTTGTTTTGTTTGATGTTTGTTTTCCATTAAATTTTCACTCCCTATATTTGCTTCTCGTCTCCAGCGTCGGTCCTTGCATTTGGAGTCAAATTTGTCTCCACTTTTGTGGATTGGGGTGATCAGTCCTAGGTTCCAAATATTGGGGAAGATGCCAGAGCTGAGGATGATGTTAAAGAGTTTAAGTACAGCCAATTGGAATTTGTGTTCTGTATATTTTATAATTTCATGTAGGATACCATCAACACTACAGGCCTTTTTGGGTTGGAGGGTTTGTATTTTGTCCTGTAGTTCATTCAATGTAATTAGAGAATCCAGTGGGTTCTGGTAGTCTTTAAAAGTTGATTCTAAGATTTGTATTTTATCATGTATATTTGTTTGTTCTTTGTTATAAGGCCAAAAATATTGGAGACGTGGTTTATCCATACATCTCCATTTTGGATAGATAAGTCTTTGTGTTGTTGTTTGTTTGGAGTTTTCCAGTTTTCCCAGAAGTGATTAGATTCTATGGGTTATTCAATTACATTGATCTGATTTCTGATGTGCTGTTCTTTCTTTTTCCAAAGTGTATTTCTGTATTGTTTTAGTGATTCACCATAGTGAAGGCGTAGGCTCAGGTTTTCTGGGACTCTGGTTTTGGTTAGATAGTTTTCTCAATTTCTTTCTTCGGTTTTTGCATTCTTCATCAAACCATTTGTCATTCTTTAATCTTCTTAGGTTGTCTGCTTGACATTTTTAGATTTGAGAGGGTAGCTAAGAGGTCAAATATACTGTTTGGGTGTTCTACTGCCAAGTCTACACCTTCACTATTACAGTGAAACCTTTTGTCCAGGAAGTTGTCTAAAAGGGATTGAATTTGTTGTTGCCTAATTGTTTTTTGGTAGGTTTCTACACTACTTTCCTTCCAGCTGTAGCATTTCTTAATAGAAGCTGTCTTCATTAAAATATGGGGATTCTAGTGAGGGGATATTGGTAGCACACAGGAGGAAATGTTTCTCTGTTGAGATCATTTCCTTTTAAATTTCTAGCCAAATGTAATTGTTCCTGTTTTGATTAATTTAATAGAGTTAGTTATGTCTTCTCTATACCAAATTAGCATACCTCCCGAGTCCCTTCCCTGTTTTACTGGTAGTTTGGTGGATAGGACTACCAGCTCTCTGTAACATGGTGGGCAACCAGAGGGTCCATCTCCTCGATACCATGTTTCTTGTAGGATTACAATGTCTGTATTTCTGACTTCTTTGGTCAAGTCCAGATTCCTGCTCTTTAGGCCAAAGCCTGATGACCTCAGGCCTTGGATAAATCCAGGATGAGATAGTGAAGGCTTTGTGTTCCATAAAGTGGCCAATGTTGTTGGTTGTGTGGTTTGGCCTCAGACCAGTAAGTGTGAGCAGCACCCGTTGAGCATTTGGTACATGCCATTGGTTTGCACTAGTGTAAGAGTGGGGGTCTGTTTGCCTGCTCATGGCCTGGGCGTATGTGTGCCTTTCATGTTGAGGCCCTCTTTGTGGGAGTGGGGGCATGTGTTGGGCAGGAGGTGCATAGGTCTGATCTGAGGGGCCTATATGGGATGTGGGCATGGTTGGTTTGGGGGGGTATTGATTGGTTGGGGTGAGGGTGTGGATGTGGCTGGTGTTGCTGTGGTTTGGATGTAGGTCCTCTCGGCGTGGATCCTCTATGTCTAGGTCTGGGGGGAAAGAGTGTCTCGCTGGTCTGGGAGGGGTGTCTGTTGATCTGTTGCTGCTGTGTGTGTTGTTGGGCTGCGGTTGAGGGCGATGTCCTTTAGGGTCCTGTCAAAGGTCAGCACTGCAGCCTTGTATAGATGGACCTGGTCGTAAAGACTGTTCAAGTCCAGGGTGGAGTGGTGGGCACTGTCACAAGTGGAGATAACCACTTGTGCGTTGGGGAAAGCAGAAGAAGCTTTTCAATCACTTGTTGTCTAGTATCCTGAGTTTCCACCCATTGCTAACACCCCCCCTCTTGACAGAGAGGTAGTGTGTTAATATAGCACTGCGCCAAGCCAGAGGATGGTATGTGTGGTAGATTAAGTTGCTTACGTTCCCATTTCTGTAGCAGTCAGCAAAAAGTGTCTCTGGATTGTCCACAAGGAGATTATTTCTGTACTCTTTCCGTACCTTCTTATTTTTTTTTTACATCAAAGGGTTAATGTATTGTAATAACCTCTGCACAGAGGGAGGGGGCTTCAAAGGCCTCTGCATTTGGGTGGGGGAGGCTGTGAAACTCTCCTGCCATTTTTGGGCCGAAGGGCTTTGACACCTCTCACTTCACACCTCAGTGCTAATTGAAGTTGCAGACGGATCTGTTCTGACCTAGCAAACTCGGTAGCCTTAACTTAGCACTCCATATAACGTAAAATTGATTTTTTTGGGGGCGGGCTTTAAAAGTAGCTTCAGACTTAACATTACTCACTCAGTTCCAGGTTGGATGGTATTTTCAGATTTCTGTTGTGCTTCTTTCGCTGGTCGTTGGTTTACCAGTGCATTTGCTGTATAGTCCATGGGAATAAGAATCTTTGATCGTAGGAATCCTTGCGGGAAATTTTGTCCAAAATCAGATTGTAGGTTTGGAGGGTAGTATCCTGTTTATGTCATAAAAATCTAAGTTTATCCAGCTAAATCTTTTCTAAAAACATGTTGAACAATTCAGGAGCTCATCTGCTCATGACCTCTCTCTCTATCTCTCTCTCTCACACACACATTCTCACTATCAGCTCTGCAATGTGTCTCAGAGACAGCTCATTTGCATATCATTAGGATGACTCCAGACTGGAAACGCCACGGTCCCACGGTCAGCGATCACACAGGAAACAGAGAAGAAGGAGAGGTGGGTGTGTGTGCGTGCGTGCATCAACCCCTGGCTGCCAAGTGATCAAATCAAATCCAGCTTTATTTATCCTGCACATTTCAGACATGGAATGCAATGCAATGTGCTTTACGGGAAAAAACGATGGAAATAAAATCTGAAGTATTTACTACACAACAAACATAAGATAAAAAACAAATGAATGACAAACTGAACAACCAAAAAGCACCCTGAGGAAAAGCAATGCTAAAAATATGTTTTAAGATCTCTTTTAAATATGTCCACAGTTTCGGCCCCCCTCAGGTTCTCTGGCAGGCTATTCCAGAGGCTGGGGCATAATAACTAAAGGCTGCCTCTTGGTCCCAGGCTTTGGGATAGTTAAAAGGCCAGTGCCAGAGGACCTGGGGGACCTACTGGGTATAAAAAAGCATGTCTGACATGTATTGGGGTGCACAATTGTGGATTGATTTAAAACCCAATAGAAGAATCTCTACAGATCAGTGTCCCACCCATGGGACGGTTGAGCTATCGTAGGCAAATGTGATTAGCATGAGGCTGTAAGTAACAAGCACATTTCCCAGGACATAGACATATCTGACATTGGCAGAAAGTTTAAATTCTTGTTAATCTATCTGCACTGTCCAATTTACAGTAGCTATTACAGTGAAATAATGCCATGCCATTGTTTGAGGAGAGTGCATAGTTTTGAACTTGAAAAGTTCATAAACCAATTAGGCACATTTGGGCAGTCTTGAAACAACATTTTGAACAGAAATGCAATGGTTCATTGGATAAGTCTTAAACTTTGCACATACACTGCTGCCATCTAGTGGCCAAACTCTAAATTGCACCTGGGCTGGAATAATACATTATGGCCTATCTTTTGCATTTCAAAGACAATGGTACAAAAAAAATACAAAAAAAGTCAGGTTTTTCTTTGTATTATCTTTTACTAGATCTAATGTGTTATATTCTCCTACGTTTCTTTCCACAGACTTAAAAGTGTTTCCTTTCAAATGGTATCTAGAATATGGACATCCTTGCTTTAGGGCCTGAGCTACAGGCAGTCAGATTTGAGCTGAAAGAGCTGAAAGAGCTGAAGAATCTAGATTACCTTTCTTCAGAAGGGGTTTCACCATAGCAGTTTTTAGTGCAGTGGGGAAAGTGCTTGTGAACAGGGAGTAATTAAGAATAGCTTGCATTTCTTCAAATATGCAATTAAAAACAGTTTTGAAGAAGGCGGTGGGAATAGGATCGAGAAGGCAGGTAGAAGGCTTAAGTTGTGATATCACTTTCCTGAGCATGTCTGTGTCAACCAGGGAAAATAAATTCCTAGTGCCTTTGCGTGGTAGACTAGGGCACATGACATAACATTTCTCATCAGGTCTTGTGTGACTGATACCCAGCCTAATGTTGGTTATCTTATCTCTGAAATATGCCGCAAACTCATCACATTCACGTGGAGGAAAAGTCATATAGGTTTGCAGGGGTAGGATTTATCAGGCCATAAAAGGTTGAGAAGAGCACTCTGGAATTATTCTGATTCATAGTGATCAAGTTAGAAAAACAACATTAGGTTTGTCTCCTTGATTCCTTTCTTATTTCCTCCCATGCCTCCCCCAGTTCACCATCAATCATAGCTACGATGTGTTCTGTCCAGAGTACACCCAATGCCGTTAGAGTCCCATGGGGCTCTGGTCAAAAGTAGTGCACTATATAGGGAATAGGGTGCAATTTGGGTAATAGATACAGAATGGGAACATCCACTATACAGTTGAAGTCGGAAGTCGGAAGTCTACATACACCTTAGCCAAATACATTTAAACTCAGTTTTTCAGAATTCCTGACATTTAATCGTAGGAAAAATTCCCTGTCTTAGGTCAGTTAGGATCACCACCTTATTTTAAGAATGTGAAATGTCAGAATAATAGTAGAGAGAATGATTTATTTCAGCTTTTATTTCTGTCATCACATTCCTAATGGGTCAGACGTTTACATACACTCAATTAGTATTTGGTAGCATTGCCTTTAAATTGTTTAACGAGGGTCAAATGTTTTGAGTAGCCTTCCACAAGCTTCCCACAATAAGTTCGGTGAATTTTGGCCCATTCCTCCTGACAGAGCTCGTGTAACTGAATCAGGTTTGTAGGCCTCCTTGCTCACACACGTTTTTTCAGTTCTGCCCACAAATTTTCTATAGGATTGAGGTCAGGGCTTTGTGATGGCCACTCCAATACCTTGACTTTGTTGTCCTTAAGCCATTTTGCCACAACTTTGGAAGTATGCTTGGGGGTCATTGTCCATTTGGAATACCCATTTGCGACCAAGCTTTACCTTTCTGACTGATGTCTTGAGATGTTGCTTCAATATATTTCCCTCCTCATGATGCCATCTATTTTGTGAAGTGCACCAGTCCTTCCTGCAGCAAAGCACCCCCACAACATGATGCTGCCACCCCCGTGCTTCACGGTTGGGATGATGTTCTTCGGCTTGCAAGCCCCCCCACTTTTTCCTCCAAACACAACAATGGTCATTATGGCCAAACAGTTAAATTTTTTGCTTCATCAGACCAGAGGACATTTCTCCAAAAAGTACAATCTTTGTCCCCATGTGCAGTTGCAAACCGTATGGTTTTGGAGCAGTGGCATGTTCCTTGATGAGCGGCCTTTCAGGTTATGTCGATATAGTACTTGTTTTACTGTGGATATACAGTGCCTTGCGAAAGTATTCGGCCCCCTTGAACTTGAATTTTTCAGTTTTTGATTTGTTAAAAAAGTTTGAAATATCCAATAAATGTCGTTCCACTTCATGATTGTGTCCCACTTGTTGTTGATTCTTCACAAAAAAATACAGTTTTATATCTTTATGTTTGAAGCCTGAAATGTGGCAAAAGGTCGCAAAGTTCAAGGGGGCCGAATACTTTCGCAAGGCACTGTAGATACTTTTGTACCTGTTTCCTCTAGCATCTTCACAAGGTCCTTTACGGTTGTTCTGGGATTGATTTGCACTTTTCGCACCAAAGTACGTTCATCTCTAGGAGATAGAACGCGTCTCCTTCCTGAGAGCGGCACGACGACACCGTGGTCCCATGGTGTTTATACTTGCGTACTATTGTTTGTAGAGATGAACGTGGTACCTTCAGGCATTTGGAAATTGTTCTCAAGGATGAACCAAGTTGTGGAGGTCTACAATTTTTTTCTGAGGTCTTGGCTGATTTCTTTTGATTTTCCCATGATGGCAAGCAAAGAAACAATGAGTTTGAAGGTAGGCCTATATATCCACAGGTGCACCTCCAATTGACTCAAATTATGTCAATTAGCCTATCAGAAGCTTCTAAAGCCATGACATAATTTTCTGGAATTGTCCAAGCTGTTTAAAGGCACAGTCAACTTGGTGTATGTAAACTTCTGACCCACTCGGATTTGTAATACAGTGAATTATATGTGAAATCATCTGTCTGTAAACAATTGTTGGAAAAATGACTTATGTCATGCACAAAGTAGATGTCGTAACCGACTTGCCAAAACTATAGTTTGTTAACTATAACTGTTAATTGGAAGCTTCATGAAATTAGTTTCCATGGCCGAGCAGCCGCACACAAGCCTAAGATCACCATGCACAATGCCAAGCGGCTGCTGGAGGGGTGTAAAGCTAGCCGCCATTGGACTGCAGTGGAAACGGATTCTCTGGAGTGATGAATCACGCTTCACAATCTCGCAGTCCGACTGACAAATCTGGGTTTGTCGGATGCCAGGAGAGCGCTACCTGCCCCATTGCATAGTGTTAAGTTTGGATGAGGAGGAATAATGGTCTGGGGTTGTTTTTCATGGTCCGTGCTATGCCCTTTAGTACCAGTGAAGAAAAATCTTAACCCTACAGTATACAATGACATTCTAGATGATTCTGTGCTTCCAACTTTGCGGCAAGACTTTGGGGAAGGCCCTTTCCTGTTTCAGCATGACAATGCCCCCGTGCACAAGCCAAGGTCCATACAGAAATGGTTTGTCAAGATCGTTGTGGAAGAACTTGATTTGCCTTATTAATGCTCATGATTTGGAAATGATAGGTTTGAATAGCAGTTATCCACATACACTACATGACCAACAGTATCTCCTCCTATGGTTGGTTGGTTACAGCCTCTTTCAGTGAATGACTATATTCACTTCCTCGACATCCTATGCAGTGAATGACTGTTTCCACTCTTGAAATTCATTAGCGAAAATGATTTATTGTCAGTGAGATGGAGGGCCATGTAACAAAATTGAAATTGGAGGAGAAGAGGGGGGAGGAGGAGGTAATTGAAGATGGCAAATGTTACCTTGCATCTGTTCATTCTGTTTTACCTCACATTGACATTAACATAGATCAAGTCAAACTTTGTTTGTCACATGCGCCAAATACAACAAGTGTAGACCTTACTGTGAAATGCTTACTCACAAGCCCTTAACCAACAGTGCAGTTCAAGAAGAGTTAAGAAAATATTTACCAAACAAACTAAAGTAAAAAAAGAATAAAAGGTAATAACATAACAATAACATAACAATAACGAGGCTATATACAGGAGGTACTGGTACCGAGTCAGTGTGCGGGGTGTACAGGTCAGAGGTAATTTGTACATGTAGGTAGGGGTGACTATGCATAGATAATAAACAGCGAGTAGCATAAGTGTACAGAAAAAATGGAGGGGGGTCAATGTAATAGTCCATTGGCCATTTGATTAGTTGTTCAGCAGTCTTATGGCTTTGGGGTAGAAGCTGTTAAGGAGCCTTTTGGTCCTAGACTTGGCGCTCCGGTACCGCTTGCCGTTCGGTAGCAGAGAAAACAGTCTATGACTTGGGTGACTGAAGTCTCTGACAATTTTATGGGCTTTCCTCTGACACTGCCTATTATTTTGGTCCTGGATTGCAGGAAGCTTGGCCCCAGGGATGTACTGGGCCATAAGCACAACCCTCTGTAGTGCCTTACAGTCAGATGCTGAGCAGTTGCAATACCAGGCGGGGATGCAACCGGTCAGGATGCTCTCGATGGTGCAGCTGTAGAACTTTTTGAGGATCTGGGAAACCATGCCAAATCTTTTCAATCTTCTGAGGGGGAAAAGGTTTTGTCGTGCCCTCTTCATGACTGTCTTGGTGTGTTTGGACCATGATAGATCGTTGGTGATGTGGACACCATGGAACTTGAAACTCTCGACCCGCTCCACTACAGCCCATTAATGTTAATGGGGGCCTGTTCGGCCCTCCTTTTCCTGTAGTCCACGATCAGCTCCTTTGTCTTGCTCACATTGAGGGAGAGGTTGTTGTCTCGGCACCACACCGCCAGGTCTCTGACTTCCTCCCTATGGGCTGTTTCATCATTGTCGGTGATCAGGCCTACCACTGTTGTGTCGACAGCAAACTTAATGATGGTGTTGGAGTCGTGTTTGGCCACGCAGTTGTGGGTGAACAGGGAGTACACACCGCTGGGGGGCCCCAGTGTGAGCCCCCAATTATATACTAAAACGTACAAGGAGAGAGAAATACACACACACACACACACACACACACACACACACACACACAGACCCACAGTGATCCAGTCACAGAGGACAGAGTGGGCAAACAGGTCTAAATCCTGAGGCTTATATGTCACATTAACTGCAAATACACTTGTTGAGCTCTAACCAGAGTGGAACTGAGGCAAGCTAGAAACATGTAACTTCCTTCACAACAACTCCTGGTGCTGTTTATTCATCAGTCGCTCCATAAGCAGATGTTGCCTTCCGGGGGGCTGAAGGAGGCAAGGTTACTCACCATAGATTACTCTTTGTTACTGCAGCATCTAGCAGCAGTAGGTCTTTCAGCCAATCTGCCAAAGATGGAGAGGGTCTCCTCTCCTGTCCACACATCCGTTTCCAGCAATTCTTATCCAGGATGCAATGCGGTCAAGGCAATGACCTGTCAGGCCATGCGAGTCTCTTAGTGACAACACTATACACTGTGACTAACAAGCTGGAGGAAAGGGGTGATGGGAGGTGTGTGTGTGTGTGTGTGTGTGTGTGTGTGTGTGTGTGTGTGTGTGTGTGTGTGTGTGTGTGTGTGTGTGTGTGTGTGTGTTCGCACATGTGTTGATTGGAGAGGTGATGGAGGAGGAGAGGAGGACAGTGTCACACCCTGACCTGTTTCACTTGTCTTTGTGCTTGTCTCCACCCCCCCCCCCCCCCCCCCCTGGTGTCGCGCATCTTCCCCATTATCCCCAGTCTATTTATACCTGTGTTCTCTGTTTGTCTGTTGCCAGTTCGTTTTGTCCATCAAGCCTACCAGAGGTTTTACCCTTACTGTCTTTTCTATAGTTCCTGTTTTCTAGTTATCCCAGTTTTGACCATTCTGCCTGCCAGGACCCTGAGCCTGCCTGCTATTCTGTAACTTGTCACACCACCCTGGATTATTGACCTCTGCCTGTCCTGTCCCTGAGACTTCCTGCCATTCTGTACCTTTTGACTCTGATATGGATTACTGACCTCTGCCTGTCATTTTGCATGCACCTGTTCTAGTAATACACTTTTGTTACTTCAACATTGTCTGCATCTGGGTCTTCCCTAAGACGTGATAGACAGGGTATATGTGGAGGAGGGGGGGACAGGGTATATGTGGAGGAGGGGGGGGACAGGGTATATGTGGAGGAGGAGGAGGGTTACAGGGTTTATGTGGAGGAGGGGGGGACAGGGTATATGTGGAGGAGGAGGAGGAGGATTACAGGGTATATGTGGTGGAGGGAGGTATATGTGGAGGAGGGGGGGACAGGGTATATTTGGAGGAGGAGGAGGAGGATTACAGGGTATATGTGGAGGAGGGGGGGGCAGGGTATATGTGGATGAGGGGGGGACAGGGTATATGTGGAGGAGGAGGAGGAGGATTACAGGGTATATGTGGAGGAGGAGGAGGATTACAGGGTATATCTGGAGGAGGGGGGGACAGGGTATATGTGGAGGAGGAGGAGGAGGATTACAGGGTATATGTGGAGGAGGGGGGGACAGGGTATATGTGGAGGAGGAGGAGGAGGATTACAGGGTATATGTGGAGGAGGGGGGGACGGGGTATATGTGGAGGAGTAGGAGGATTACAGGGTATATGTAGAGGAGGAGGAGGAGGAGGATTATGGGGTATATCTGGAGGAGGGGGGGACAGGGTATATGTGGAGGAGAAGGAGGATTACAGGGTATATCTGGAGGAGGGGGGACAGGGTATATGTGGAGGAGTCGGAGGATTACAGGGTATATGTGGAGGGGGGGGACAGGGTATATGTGGAGGAGGAGGAGGAGGATTACAGGGTATATGTGGAGGAGGGGGGGACAGGGTATATGTGGAGGAGGAGGATTACAGGGTATATGTGGAGGAGGGGGGACAGGGTATATGTGGAGGAGGGGGGGACAGGGTATATGTGGAGGAGGGGGGGAAAGGGTATATGTGGAGGAGGGGGGGACAGGGTATATGTGGAGGAGGAGGAGGAGGATTACAGGGTATATGTGGAGGAGGGGGGGACGGGGTATATGTGGAGGAGGAGGAGGATTACAGGGTATATGTGGAGGAGGAGGAGGAGGATTACAGGGTATATCTGGAGGAGGGGGGGACAGGGTATATGTGGAGGAGGAGGAGGATTACAGGGTATATCTGGAGGAGGGGGGACAGGGTATATGTGGAGGAGGGGGGGACAGGGTATATGTGGAGGAGGAGGAGGATTACAGGGTATATGTGGAGGGGGGGACAGGGTATATGTGGAGGAGGAGGAGGAGGATTACAGGGTATATGTGGAGGAGGGGGGGACAGGGTATATGTGGAGGAGGAGGATTACAGGGTATATGTGGAGGAGGGGGGACAGGGTTTATGTGGAGGAGGGGGGGGACAGGGTATATGTGGAGGAGGGGGGGGGGACAGGGTATATGTGGAGGAGGAGGAGGTGGAGGATTACAGGGTATATGTGGAGGAGGGGGGGGCAGGGTATATGTGGAGGAGGAGGAGGAGGAGGAGGAGGAGGAGGAGGATTACAGGGTATATGTGGAGGAGGGGGGACAGGGTATATGTGGAGGAGGAGGAGGAGGATTACAGGGTATATGTGGAGGAGGGGGGACAGGGTAATGGTGGAGGAGGAGGAGGAGGATTACAGGGTATATGTGGAGGAGGGAGGGACAGGGTATATGTGGTGGAGGAGGAGGAGGATTACAGGGTATATGTGGAGGAGGGGGGGACAGGGTATATGTGGAGGAGGGGCTGACAGGGTATATGTGGAGAAGGAGGATTACAGGGTATATCTGGAGGAGGGGGGAAGGGTATATGTGGAGGAGGGGGGCACAGGGTATATGTGGAGGAGGAGGAGGATTACAGGGTATATCTGGATGAGGGGGGACAGGGTATGTGTGTAGGAGGGGGGGACAGGGTATATGTGGAGGAGGGGGAAGATTTCAGGGTATATGTGGAGGAGGGGGGACAGGGTATATGTGGAGGAGGAGGAGGAGGAGGATTACAGGGTATATGTGGAGAAGGGGGGGACAGGGTATATGTGGAGAAGGAGGAGGATTACAGGGTATATGTGGAGGAGGGGGGGGCAGGGTATATGTGGAGGAGGAGGAGGAGGATTACAGGGTATATCTGGAGGAGGGGGGACAGGGTATATGTGGAGGAGGGGGGGACAGGGTATATGTGGAGTAGGAGGAGGATTACAGGGTATATGTGGAGGAGGGGGGGACAGGGTATATGTGGAGGAGGAGGAGGAGGAGGAGGATTACAGGGTATATCTGGAGGAGGGGGGACAGGGTATATGTGGAGGAGGAGGACAGGGTATATGTGGAGGAGGGGGGGACAGGGTATATGTGGAGGAGGAGGAGGACAGGGTATATGTGGAGGAGGGGGGGACAGGGTATATGTGGAGGAGGAGGAGGATTACAGGGTATATGTGGAGGGGGGGGACAGGGTATATGTGGAGGAGGAGGAGGTGGATTACAGGGTATATGTGGAGGAGGGGGAGACAGGGTATATGTGGAGGAGGAGGATTACAGGGTATATGTGCAGGAGGGGGGACAGGGTATATGTGGAGGAGGGGGGGACAGGGTATATGTGGAGGAGGAGGAGGAGGATTACAGGGTATATGTGGAGGACGGGGGGACAGGGTATATGTGGAGGAGGAGGAGGATTACAGGGTATATCTGGAGGAGGGGGGGACAGGGTATATGTGGAGGAGGGGGGGACAGGGTATATGTGGAGGTGGAGGAGGAGGATTACAGGGTATATGTGGAGGAGGGGGGGACAGGGTATATGTGGAGGAGGGGGGGGACAGGGTATATGTGGAGGAGGAGGATTACAGGGTATATGTGGAGGAGGGGGGACAGGGTTTATGTGGAGGAGGGGGGGGACAGGGTATATGTGGAGGAGGGGGGGGGACAGGGTATATGTGGAGGAGGAGGAGGTGGAGGATTACAGGGTATATGTGGAGGAGGGGGGGACAGGGTATATGTGGAGGAGGAGGAGGAGGAGGATTACAGGGTATATGTGGAGGAGGGGGGACAGGGTATATGTGGAGGAGGAGGAGGATTACAGGGTATATGTGGAGGAGGGGGGACAGGGTAATGGTGGAGGAGGAGGAGGAGAATTACAGGGTATATGTGGAGGAGGGAGGGACAGGGTATATGTGGAGGAGGAGGAGGAGGATTACAGGGTATATGTGGAGGAGGGGGGGACAGGGTATATGTGGAGGAGGGGGGGACAGGGTATATGTGGAGGAGGAGGATTACAGGGTATATCTGGAGGAGGGGGGAAGGGTATATGTGGAGGAGGGGGGCACAGGGTATATGTGGAGGAGGAGGAGGATTACAGGGTATATCTGGATGAGGGGGGACAGGGTATATGTGGAGGAGGGGGAGGATTTCAGGGTATATGTGGAGGAGGGGGGGACAGGGTATATGTGGAGGAGGAGGAGGAGGAGGAGGATTACAGGGTATATGTGGAGGAGGGGGGGACAGGGTATATGTGGAGAAGGAGGAGGATTACAGGGTATATGTGGAGGAGGGGGGGACAGGGTATATGTGGAGGAGGAGGAGGAGGATTACAGGGTATATCTGGAGGAGGGGGGACAGGGTATATGTGGAGGAGGGGGGGACAGGGTATATGTGGAGTAGGAGGAGGATTACAGGGTATATGTGGAGGAGGGGGGGACAGGGTATATGTGGAGGAGGAGGAGGAGGAGGAGGATTACAGGGTATATCTGGAGGAGGGGGGACAGGGTATATGTGGAGGAGGAGGACAGGGTATATGTGGAGGAGGAGGAGGAGGATTACAGGGTATATGTGGAGGAGGAGGAGGAGGATTACAGGGTATATGTGGAGGAGGGGAGGACAGGGTATATGTGGAGAAGGAGGAGAAGGATTACAGGGTATATGTGGAGGAGGGGCGACAGGGTATATGTGGAGGAGGGGGGGACAGGGTATATGTGGAGGAGTAGGAGGAGGAGGAGGATTACAAGGTAAATGTGGAGGAGGGGGGACAGGGTATATGTGGAGGAGGAGGAGGATTACAGGGTATATCTGGAGGAGGGGGGACAGGGTATATGTGGAGGAGGAGGAGGAGGAGGAGGATTACAGGGTATATGTGGAGGAGGGGGGACAGGGTATATGTGGAGGAGGGGGGGACAGGGTATATGTGGAGGAGGAGGAGGAGGAGGAGGATTACAGGGTATATGTGGAGGAGGGGGGACAGGGTATATGTGGAGGAGGAGGAGGAGGATTACAGGGTATATGTGGAGGAGGGGGGGACAGGGTATATGTGAAGGAGGAGGATTACAGGGTATTTGTGGAGGAGGGGGGGACAGGGTATATGTGGAGGAGGAGGAGGAGGAGGAGGAGGAGGATTACAGGGTATATGTGGAGGAGGGGGGACAGGGTATATGTGGAGGAGGAGGAGGAGGATTACAGGGTATATGTGGAGGAGGGGGGGACAGGGTATATGTGGAGGAGGAGGAGGACAGGGTATATGTGGAGGAGGGGGGGACAGGGTATATGTGGAGGAGGAGGAGGATTACAGGGTATATGTGGAGGAGGGGGGGACAGGGTATATGTGGAGGAGGAGGAGGATTACAGGGTATATGTGGAGGAGGGGGGGACAGGGTATATGGGGTGGAGGAGGAGGACAGGGTATATGTGGAGGAGGGGGGGACAGGGTATATGTGGAGGAGGAGGAGGATTACAGGGTATATGTGGAGGATGGGGGGACAGGGTATATGTGGAGGAGGAGGAGGAGGATTACAGGGTATATGTGGAGGAGGGGCGACAGGGTATATGTGGAGGAGGGGGGGACAGGGTATATGTGGAGGAGTAGGAGGAGGAGGAGGATTACAAGGTAAATGTGGAGGAGGGGGGACAGGGTATATGTGGAGGAGGAGGAGGATTACAGGGTATATCTGGAGGAGGGGGGACAGGGTATATGTGGAGGAGGAGGAGGAGGAGGAGGATTACAGGGTATATGTGGAGGAGGGGGGACAGGGTATATGTGGAGGAGGGGGGGACAGGGTATATGTGGAGGAGGAGGAGGAGGAGGAGGATTACAGGGTATATGTGGAGGAGGGGGGACAGGGTATATGTGGAGGAGGAGGAGGAGGATTACAGGGTATATGTGGAGGAGGCGGGGACAGGGTATATGTGAAGGAGGAGGATTACAGGGTAGTAGTGGAGGAGGGGGGGACAGGGTATATGTGGAGGAGGAGGAGGAGGAGGAGGAGGAGGATTACAGGGTATATGTGGAGGAGGGGGGACAGGGTATATGTGGAGGAGGAGGAGGAGGATTACAGGGTATATGTGGAGGAGGGGGGGACAGGGTATATGTGGAGGAGGAGGAGGACAGGGTATATGTGGAGGAGGGGGGGACAGGGTATATGTGGAGGAGGAGGAGGATTACAGGGTATATGTGGAGGAGGGGGGGACAGGGTATATGTGGAGGAGGAGGAGGATTACAGGGTATATGTGGAGGAGGGGGGGACAGGGTATATGTGGAGGAGGAGGAGGACAGGGTATATGTGGAGGAGGGGGGGACAGGGTATATGTGGAGGAGGAGGAGGATTACAGGGTATATGTGGAGGATGGGGGGACAGGGTATATGTGGAGGAGGAGGAGGATTACAGGGTATATGTGGAGGAGGAGGAGGAGGAAGAGGAGAACACGGTATACATGGAGGAGGAGGAGGAAAACAGGGTATGTGCGGAGGAGGAAGAGGACAGGGTATATGGGGAGGAGGAGGACAAGTTATACACTACCGATCAAAAGTTCTTGAACACCTACTCATATAAGGGTTTTTCATTATTTTTACTATTATCAACATTTTAGAATAACAGTGAATACATCAAAAGTATGAAATAACACATATGGAATCATGAAGAGTGTGCAAAGCTGTCATCAAGGCAAAGGATGGCTATTCACTGGTCACCCCCAAAGCCTATTCCTCCTTTGGCCGCCTTTCCTTCCAGTTCTCTGCTGCCAATGACTGGAACGAATTGCAAAAATCACTGAAGCTGGAGCTGGACATATCTCCCTCACTAACTTTATGCATCAGCTGACAGAGCAGCTCACAGATCACTGCACCTGTACATAGCCCATCTGTAAATAGCCCATTCACCTACCTCATCCCTATATTGTTATTATTATTATTTATTTTTTTATCCTTTGCACCACCGTATCTGTACTTGCACATTCATCTTCTGCACATCTATCACTCCAGTGTTAAATTGCTAAATTGTAATTACTTCGCCACTACGACCTATGTATTGCCTTACCTCCATAATCTTACCTCTTTTGCTCACACCGTATATAGATTTTTCTATTGTGTTATTGACTGTACGTTTGTTTATTCCATGTGTAACTCTGTGTTGTTGTTTGTGTCGCACTGTTTTGCTTTATCTTGGCCAGGTCGCAGTTGTAAATGATAACTTTTTCTCAACTGGCCTACCTGGTTAAATAAAGGTGAAATAAAATAAATATATATCTATTTTTTGAGAATCTCAAATATAAAATGTATTTTGATTTGTTTACACTTTTTGATTAGTACACAATTCCATATGTGCCATTTCATAGTTTTTATGTCTTCACTATTATTCTACAGTATAGAAAATAGTAAAAATGAAGAAAAACCCTTGAATGAGTAGGTGTTCTAAAACTTGTGTCCGGTAGTGTATGTGGAGGAGGAGGAGGACAGGGTATATGTGGAGGAGGAGGACAGGGTATATGTGGAGGAGGAGGAGGACAGGGTATATGTGGAGGAGGAGGACAGGGTATATGTGGAGGAGGAGGAGGACAGGGTATATGTGGAGGAGGAGGACGACAGGGTATATGTGGAGGAGGAGGACAGGGTATATGTGGAGGAGGAGGAGGACAGGGTATATGTGGAGGAGGAGGAGGACAGGGTATATGTGGAGGAGGAGGAGGACAGGGTATATGTGGAGGAGGAGGACAGGGTATATGTGGAGGAGGAGGAGGACAGGGTATATGTGGAGGAGGAGGAGGACAGGGTATATGTGGAGGAGGAGGAGGACAGGGTATATGTGGAGGAGGAGGAGGACAGGGTATATGTGGAGGAGGAGGAGGACAGGGTATATGTGGAGGAGGAGGAGGACAGGGTATATGCGATCAGAGTGAAGTGAATAAGGTGAAAGTGTGGAAAGTGTCCATCAAGGCTGAAACATGGGTTTGCGCTGTCACAGAAACACCCAGAAGAAAATGTATAATCAGGTCCACAACCGACAGACACACTAAACAGTCTGTAAAATAACAAAATGTCAAATTCCTAGAATAACATATAGTAATGATAGAAATAATCACTAATATTTGATAGGCAAAATAAGTCTGAAGTAAAAATAATAATACAATATGCCAAATTCCCAGAAGATTTTTTCATGATAGGAGGTGTTGGTTGACAAAGTGCATCCAGTCTGCAGTATATTACAGAAGGAAAGTGCTGAGGCAGGGACAGAATAATGAAAACAATCTGCTCAGGAATATACAAACTGTTGTTCCAAATGAGAGAGAATGAACCCATAACCTACTATCCCAACAAGCAGTGCAGACACACACACACACACATACGCACACGCACACACACACACACACACACACACACACACACCTGTCCTCTGAGCCATAATGACTCAGAAATGGGGCCATGGAAGCACTGCTTGATTTGACAAGATTTGATTAGAACAGACAATTACAGGGGGAGATAAACACATGATTTACATACTGAGAGAGGGAAGGGGGAGAAGGGAAAGGAGGGAGAGAAGGAGGGATGAAGGGAGGGAAAGGAGGGAGGGATGGAGGAGGGGAGTTAGGGAGAGAGAAGTGATAGAAAGGAGTGAAGGAAGGGAGGGAGGGAGGGAGGGAGGGAGGGAGGGAGGGAGGGAGGGCTAATGCTTGTACACAGACACACACAATCTTCTGGTTACATTTCCCTGTTATCACACCGTCTGCTATAAACATACATTTAAATTGAAGCCAATTAAAAGAGGACGCTGCCTGGGATTCTGCTGAACAAACTCTGTCCATAAAATGAACCGCACCGCAACCTCTCTTTTACACACTGTTCTGGTCGTGGAGGTATCAGAGGAAGTCACAGAACACTCAAGAACGACAGACAGAAAGACATTCAATGTGGACAGGAGTTTGCAGTGCTGTCCCAACATAGTATAGAGGTCAATCCAAAAATAAAAGTTATATCTGTGAACATCTGGATGAAAACCAAATTAAGGGAGACATAGATATTATTAAAAAACAACTGTTGATGCAATATGAAAAAAGAATGGGTGGTGGAGATTAACCATAAACCCAAATTGAGAACCTTTTGCTTAATTAAGGGGGAGTTCTCAAGAGATCTATGTACACAGGTAAGATCAGGGATATCGCCTCTGCGTATTGAAACAGGTAAGATCAGGGATATTGCCTCTGCGTATTGAAACAGGTAAGATCAGGGATATTGCCTCTGCGTATTGAAATAGGTAAGATCAGGGATATTGCCTCTGAGTATTGAAACAGGTAAGATCAGAGATATTGCCTCTGCGTATCGAAACAGGTAAGATCAGGGATTTTGCCTCTGCATATTGAAACAGGTAAGATCAGGGATTTTGCCTCTGCGTATCGAAACAGGTAAGATCAGGGATTTTGCCTCTGCATATTGAAACAGGTAAGATCAGGGATTTTGCCTCTGCGTATTGAAACAGGTAAGATCAGGGATTTTACCTCTGCGTATTGAAGCAGGTAAGATCAGGAATTTTGCCTCTGCGTATTGAAACAGGTAAGATCAGGGATTTTGCCTCTGCGTATTGAAACAGGTAAGATCAGGGATTTTGCCTCTGCGTATTGAAACAGGTAAGATCAGGAATTTTGCCTCTGAGTATTGAAACAGGTCAGTATTGTGGTAAAATGGAAGAGGAAAGACTATTCCACTATTGTGACCTTGAAGAAATAGAGAATGAAACTCATTTTATCCTCTATTGCCCATTCTACTACGATATACGCTCGCTCTTATTCCAGACAGCACACTAGATATACCCTAGCATTATGTGGCTGAGCGATGAGGAGAACCCGAAATGTTTTTTGTCCACTGTGCATATCCGTTTGCGGAATATCTAGATAAAGCCTGGAATAAAAGAAAAAGGGCTAGCTATAATTGAATTACACAAATATTTAGCTATGTGGTAAATGGCACGTGTATATATAGATTGTGCATAGGCTTGTCTCCTTCATGAATCTTCTATGTGGTAAATGGCACGTGTATATATAGATTGTGCATAGGCTTGTCTCCTTCATGAATCTTCTATGTGGTAAATGGCACGTGTATATATAGATTGTGTACAGGCTTGTCTCCTTCATGAATCTTCTCTTTGTGCCTTCTGTTTCTTTTATCTGTATTTATTTATCTGTATATGTATGTATGTGTACTTGTACAGTGTGTAAGTATGTATGTATGCATGTATTATGTATATATGTACAGTATCAGTCAGAAGTTTGGACACACCTACTCACCTGCTGCGCTCCAGCAGGTGTATCTCAATGATCATCCCTAAAGACAGTTCTCTGCTGCCTGTGACTGGAACGAATTGCAAAAATCGCTGAAGTTGGAGACTTTTATCTCCCTCACCAACTTCAAACATCTGCTATCTGAGCAGCTATCTGATCGCTGCAGCTGTACATTGTCCATCGGTAAATAGCCCACCCAATTTACCTACCTCATCCCCATACTGTTTATATTTATTTTATTTTCTGCTCTTTTGCACACCAATATCTCTACCTGTACATGACCATCTGATCATTTATCACTCCAGTGTTAATCTGCAAAATTGTAATTATTCGCCTACCTCCTCATGCCTTTTGCACACAATGTATATAGACTCTCTTTTTTTCTACTGTGTTGTTGACTTGTTAATTGTTTACTCCATGTGTAACTCTGTGGTGTCTGTTCACACTGCTATTCTTTATCTTGGCCAGGTCGCAGTTGCAAATGAGAAGTTGTTCTCAACTAGCCTACCTGGTTAAATAAAGGTGAAATAAAAAATAAAAAATAAAGAATTGAAGGGTTTTTCTTTATTTTTACTATTCTCTATGTTCTAGAATAATAGTGAAGACTTCAAAACTATGAAATAACACATGGAATCATGTAGTAACCAAAAAAGTGTTCACCAAATCAAAATATGTTTTAGATTCTTCAAAGTAGCCACTCTTTGCCGTAATGACAGCTTTGCACACTCTTGGCATTCTCTCAACCAGCTTTATGAGGAATGCTTTTCCAACAGACTTGAAGGAGTTCCCACATATGCTGAGCACTTGTTGGATGCTTTTCCTTCACTCTGCGGTCCAACTAATCCCAAACCATCTCAAATGGGTTGAGGTCGGGTGATTGTGGCGGCCAGGTCATCTGATGTAGCAATCTATCGCTCTCCTTCTTGGTCAAATAACCCTTCCACAGCCTGGAGGTGTGTTTTGGGTCATTGGGGTGGCAGGTAGCCTAGAGGTTAGAGTGTTGGACTAGTAACCGAAAGGTTGCAAGATTGAATCCCTGAGCAGACAAGGTAAAAATCTGTAATTTTGTCCCTGAACAAGGCAGTTAACCCACTGTTCCTAGGCCATCATTGAAAATAAGAATTTGTTCTGAACTGACTTGCCTAGTTAAATAAATGTACTGTAAAAATGTTTTTTTTTTAATTGTCCTGTTTAAAAACAAATGATAGCCCCACTAAGCACAAGCCAGATGGGATGGCGTATTGTTGCAGAATGCTATGGTAGCCATGCTGGTTAATTCAAATCAAATGTATTTATATAGCCCTTCGTACATCAGCTGATATCTCAAAGTGCTGTACAGAAACCCAGCCTAAAACCCCAAACAGCAAGCAATGCAGGTGTAGAAGCACGGTGGCTAGGAAAAACTCAATAGAAAGGCCAAAACCTAGGAAGAAGCCAAGAGAGGAACCAGGCAATGAGGGGTGGCCAGTCCTCTTCTGGCTGTGCCAGGTGGAGATTATAACAGAACATGGCCAAGACGTTCAAATGTTCATAAATGACCAGCATGGTCAAATAATAGGTCTGGGACAGGTAGCACGTCCGTTGAACAGGTCAGGATTCCATAGCCGCAGGCAGAACAGTTGAAACTGGAGCAGCAGCACGGCCAGGTGGACTGGGGACAGCAAGGAGTCATCATGCCAGGTTGTCCTGAGGCATGGTCCTAGGGCTCAGGTCCTCCAAGAGAGAGAAAGAAAGAGAGAATTAGAGAGAGCATACTTAAATTCACACAGAACACCGGATAAGACAGGAGAAGTACTCCAGATATAACAAACTGACCCTAGCCCCCCGACACATAAACTACTGCAGCATAAATACTGGAGGCTGAGACAGGAGGGGTCAGGAGACACTGTGGCCCCATCCGATGACACCCCCGGACAGGGCCAAACAGGAAGGATATAACCCCACCCACTTTGCCAAAGCACAGCCCCCACACCACTAGAGGGATATCGTCAACCACCAACTTACCATCCTGAGACAAGACCGAGTATAGCCCACAAAGATCTCCGCCACGGCACAATCCAAGGGGGGGCGTCAACCCAGACAGGAAAATCACATCAGTGACTCAACCCACTCAAGTGACGCACCTCTCCTAGGGACGGCATGAAAGAGCACCAGTAAGCCAGTGACTCAGCCCCAGTAATAGAGTTCGAGGCAGAGAATCCCAGTGGAAAGAGGGGAACCGGCCAGGCAGAGACAGCAAGGGCGGTTCGTTGCTCCAGAGCCTTTCCGTTCACCTTCACACTCCTGGGCCAGACTACACTCAATCATATGACCCACTGAAGAGATGAGTCTTCAGTAAAGACTTAAAGGTTGAGACCGAGTTTGCGTCTCTCACATGGGTAGGCAGACCATTCCATAAAAATTGAGCTTTATAGATGAAAGCCCTGCCTCCAGCTGTTTGCTTAGAAATTCTAGGGACAATTAGGAGGCCTGCGTCTTGTGACCGTAGCGTACGTGTAGGTATGTACGGCAGGACCAAATCAGAGCGATAGGTAGGAGCAAGCCCATGTAATGCTTTGTAGGTTAGCAGTAAAACCTTGAAATCAGCCCTTGCCTTTACAGAAAGCCAGTGTAGGGAGGCTAGCACTGGATTAATATGATCAATTTTTTTGGTTCTAGTCAGGATTCTAGCAGCCGTATTTAGCACTAACTGAAGTTTATTTAGTGCTTTATCCGGGTAGCCGGAAAGTAGAGCATTGCAGTAGTCTAACCTAGAAGTAACAAAAGCATGAATTAATTTTTCTGCATAATTTTTGGACAGAAAGTTTCTGATTTTTGCAATGTTACGTAGATTGAAAAAAGCTGTCCTTGAAATAGTCTTGATATGTTCTTCAAAAGAGAGATCAGGGTCCAGAGTAACGCCGAGGTCCTTCACAGTTTTATTTGAGACGACTGTACAAACATTAAGATTAATTGTCAGATTCAACAAAAGATCTCTTTGTTTCTTGGGACCTAGAACAAGCATCTCTGTTTTGTCCGAGTTTAAAAGTAGAACGTTTGCAGCCATCCACTTCCTTATGTCTGAAACACAGGCTTCTAGCGAGGGCAATTTTGGGGCTTCACCATGTTTCATTGATATGTACAGCTGTGTGTCATCCGCATAACAGTGAAAGATAACATTATGTTTTCGAATGACATCCCCAAGAGGTAAAATATATAGTGAAAACAATAGTGGTCCTAAAACGGAACCTTGAGGAACACTGAAATTTACAGTTGATTTGTCAGAGGACAAACCATTCACAGAGACAAACTGATATCTTTCCGACAGATAAGATCTAAACCAGGCCAGAACTTGTACGTGTGGACCAATTTGGGTTTCCAATCTTTCCAAAAGATTGTGGTGATCGATGGTATCAAAAGCAGCACTAAGGTCTGGGAGCACGAGGACAGATGCAAAGCCTCGGTCTGATGCCATTAAAAGGTCAATTACCACCTTCACAAGTGCAGTCTCAGTGCTATGTTAAGTGTGCTTTGAATTCTAAACAAATCACTGACAGTTTCACCAGCGAAGCATACCTACACCATCACACCTCCTCCTCCATGTGTAACAGGGTTGGTTATTTTTCCACTTGCCTCTAAAGAAATGTGTATTTAATGTTCAAGCATTCTTATTGGTTAGTTAAACTCTGATGACAATAAGGTGTGTTGTGATTGGCCCCGATTGCAGATTGCGAAAGTCAGGTCTTCCCAGTATGAAAATGTGATGCAAGGGGTAGGTCACGTTCTGAATACTGTTTTCTATTTTACAATGTGTACAAGTTTGCTGTACGTTACTGATTTATACATGTGTGGGTATATGGTACCTGTTAGGGATTGAGGGGCTTTCTGGGATGTGCTTTGGCATATGATTGCTGTAAATAAGTGTGTTAGCTAGCATACACCGATTTAATGGTCACATAAGCCACTGCTAACACAGTTGTCTTCATGCTACAGATTTTGCCATCGACAGCCATCAATACCGTTAAGCCCTGCACAACTAACGTGCTGTTTCCCATTTAACAACAGGTATTTACACATGTTATATTTTATACGGTAGAGAGATATATTGTATTCATGAGTCATTGTTCAATTGAGGTGATGAGGGTGACTCATTACAAAGTTGGCGTAGTTAGTTTCATGCAGATCTGGGTTACAATCACAGGAGGCTTATTAGGGGAGGATGGCTCATAATAATGTCTTGAACGAAGAGAATTGAATTGCAAACGCGTTTGATCTATTTTATACCATTCCACTCCAGTCATTACCACAAGAAGGTCCTCCCCAATTAAGGTGCTACTAACCTACTGTGATTCAAACACTATTTGAAATCTTTAAAATACTTTGATGATTTGGTTTAGCCTACCTGAAGTGACAGGTTAGTCGGGTTTGCTCTTTTAGGGCTTTTCTATTGGTTTCATTGCAACAGGCAAGCTCAAAGTATTTTAAATAGGTATTTGAACCCAGGTCTGGTTTTATGCACTGTATGCACTGTACTCCAGGGACAAGGGAGCTGCTATCCATGCATTCAGGCTTTGGTTGGATCTAATTAGGTGTAATTATCAAAGAGAAATATTCATTCAGAGCGCTATGAGCCCCTTCTGGCAGAAATGTTAATTGTGAGAATTATTTTGGTCTGAAGTTGAGTCCCAAATCGCACCCAATTCTCAAATCAAATCAATCATATCAAATCAAATCATATTTGTCACATGTGCCGAATATATTCATGTATATTCATGCTTGCTTACAAGCTCTTCCCAACGATGCAGAGATAAAAGATTATAATAAAAAAGAAAAGATAGTAAACAAAATACACAAGAATGGAGCTATATATAGCAGGTTTTCATTAAGCATCTTTCTGTACTTTGTGCCGTTAATCTTTCCCTCAACCCTGACTCGTCTCCCAGCCCTCACAGCATGATGATGCCACCACCATCTTTCACCGTAGGGATGGTGCCAGGTTTCCTCCAGACATGATGCTTGGCATTTAGGCCAAGGAGGAGTTCAATCTTGGTTTCATCAGACAGGAGAATATTGATTATTATGGTCTACGAGTCGTTTAGTTGCCTTCTGGCAAACTCCAAGTGGGCTGTCATGTGCCTTTTCCTAAGGAGTGGCTTCCATCTGGCCACACTACCACAAAGGCCTGGTTGGTGGAGTTCTGCATAGATAATTGTCCTTCTGGAAGGTTCTCTCAACTCCACAGAAGAACTCTAGAGCTCTGTCAGAGTGACCGTTGGGTTCATGGTCACCTCCCTGACCAAGGCCCTTCTCCCACGATTGCTCAGTTTGGCCGGGCGGACAGCTCTAGGAAGAGTCTTGGTGGTTCCAAACTTCTTCCATTTAAGAATGATGGAGGCTACTGTGTTCTTGGAGATCTTCACTGCTGCAGATTTTTTTTGCCACCATTCCCCAGATCTGTTCCTCAACACAATCCTGTCTCGGAGAGCTATGGTCAATTCCTTTGACCTCATGGCTTTGTTTTTGCTCTGACATGGACTGTTAATTGTGGGACATTATATAGACAGGTGTGTGCCTTTCCAAATCATGTCCAATCAATTTGTAGAAACATATTAAGAATAATCAATGGAAACAGAGTGCACCCGAGTTCATTTTCGAGTCTCATAGCAAAGGGTCTGAATACTTGTGAAAACAATTTCATTTTGTCATTATGGGTTATTGTGTGTAGATTGATGAGGGAAACATTTTTTTAAATTAATTTTATAATAATCAATCAAATGTATTTATAAAGCCCTTCTTACATCAGCTGATGTCACAAAGTGCTGTACAGAAACCCAGCCTAAAACCCCCAAACAACAAGCAATGCAAGTGTAGAGGCACGGTGGCTAAGAAAAACTCCCTAGAAAGGCCAGAAACTAGGAAGAAACCTAGAGAGGAACCAGGCTATGAGGGGTGACCGGGTCTTCTTCTGGCTGTGCCAGGTGGAGAATATAAGAGAACATGGCCAAGATGTTCAAATGTTCATAGATGACCAGCAGGGTCAAATAATAACAATCATAGTGGATGTAAGAGGGTGCAACAAGTCAACACCTCAGGAGTAAATGTCAGTTGACTTTTCATAGCCGATCATTCAGAGTATCTCTACCGCGCCTGCTGTCTCCAGAGAGTTGAAAACAGCAGATCTGGGACAGGTAGCACGTCCGGTGAACAGGTCAGTGTTCCATAGCCGCAGGCAGAACAGTTGAAACTGGAGCAGCAGCACGACCAGGTGGACTGGGGACAGCAAGGAGTCATCAGGTCAGGTAATCGAGGCATGGTCCTTGGGCTCAGATCTTCCGAGAGAAAGAAAGTAAATTAGAGAGAGAGCATACTTAAATTCACACAGGACACCGGATAAGACAGGAGAAATACTCCAGATATAACAGACTGACCCTAGCCCCCCTACACAAACTATTGCAGCATAAATACCTGAGGCTGAAACAGGAGGGGTAGGGAGACACTAAGGCTGTGACGTAACATGTGGAAAAAGTGAAGGGGTCTGAAATCATTTCCGAATGCAATGTACAGGGAGTACCAGTACCAGATCAATGTGGAGCTATATACAGGGAGTACCAGTAGCAGATCAATGTGGAGCTATATACAGTGAGTACCAGTACCAGATCAATGTGGAGCTATATACAGGGAGTACCAGTACCAGATCAATGTGGAGCTATATACAGGGAGTACCAGATCAATGTGGAGCTATATACAGGGAGTACCAGATCAATGTGGAGCTATATACAGGGAGTACCAGATAAATATACATGGTACATTTGAGGTAGATATGTACATAAAGGCAGGGTAAAGTGACTAGGCATCAGGATATATAATAATAAGGTATTTGAGGTAGATATGTACATGTAGGCAGGGTAAAGTGACTAGGCATCAGGATAGATAATAATAAGGTATTTGAGGTAGATATGTACATGTAGGTAGGGTAAAGTGACGAGGCATCAGGATAGAGAATAATAAAGTATGTGAACCCTTTGGAATTACCTGGATTTCTGCATAATTGGTCATAAATGTGATATTCTCTTCATCTAAGTCACAACAATAGACAAACACAGTCTGCCTAAACTAATAACACACAAACAATTATACATTTTTATGTCTTTATTGAACACAGCATGTAAACATTCACAGTGCAAGATGCAAAAACTACGTGAACCCTTGGATTTAATAACAGGTTGACCCTCCTTTGGCAGCAATAACCTCAACCAAATGTTTTCTGTAGTTGTAGATCAGACCTGCACAACGGTCAGGAGGAATTGTGGACCATTCCTCTTTACAAAACTGTTTCAGTTCAGCAATATTCTTGGGATGTCTGGTGTGAACCACTCTCTTGAGGTCATGCTACAGCATCTCAATCGGGTTGAGGTCAGGACTAACTGGGCCACTCCAGAATGCATATTTTCTTCTGTTGAAGCCATTCTGTTGTTGATTTACTTCTGTGTTTTGGGTCGTTGTCCTGTTGCATCACCCAACTTCTGTTGAGCTTCAAATGGCGGACAGATAGCCTTACATTCTCCTGCAAAATGTCTTGATTAACTTGGAAACTCATTTTTCCGTCGATGATAGCAAGCTGTCCAGGCCCTGAGGCAGCAAAGCAGCCCCAAACCATGATGCTCCCTCCACCATACTTTACAGTTGCGATGAGGTTTTGATGTTGGTGTGCTGTGCCTTTTTTTCTCCACACATAATGTTGTGTGTTCCTTCCAAAAAACTCAACTTTAGTTTAATCTGTCCACAGAATATTTTGCTAGAAGCACTGTGGAACATCCAGGTGCTCTTTTGCGAACTTCAGACGTGCAGAAAGTTTATTTTTGGACAGCAGTGGATTCTTCTGTGGTGTCCTCCCATGAACACCATTCTTGTTTAGTGTTTTACCTATCGTAGACTTGTCAACATAGATGTTCGCATGTTCCAGAGATTTAAGTCATTAGTTGACACTCCTGGATTCTTTTTAATCTCATTGAGCATTCTGCGCTGTGCTCTTGCAGTCATGTTTGCAGGACAGCCACTCCTAGGGAGAGTAGCAACAGTGCGGAACTTTCTCCATTTATAGACAATTTGTCTTCCATGGACTGATGAACATCAAGGCGTTTAGATATGCTCTTGTAACCATTTACAGCTTTATGCAAGTCTTCTGAGATCGCTTTTGTTTGAGGGATGGTTCAGATCAGGCAATGCTTCTTGTCAATAGCAACTCAAATTTTGTGAATGTTTTTTATAGGACAGGGCAGCTATAACCAACATCTCCATTCTAGTCTCATTGATTGGACTCCAAGTTAGCTGACTCCCGACTCCAATTAGCTTTTGGAGATGTCATTAGCCTAGTGGTTCACATACTTTTTCCAACCTAAACTGGGAAAGTTTAAATGATGTATTCAATATAGACAAGAAAAATACAATAATTTGTGTGTTATTAGTTTAAGCACACTGTGTTTTCCAATTGTTGTGACTAAGATGAAGAACATATACAATTTTGTGACCAATTTATGCAGAAATCCAGGCAATTCTAAAGAGTCACATACTTTTTCTTGCCACTGTATTTGAAGTAGATATGTACAGCTGAAGTTTACTTAAACTTTAGGTTGGAGTCATTAAAACCTGTTTTTCAACCACTCCACAAATGTCTTGTTAACAAACTGTATTTTTGGCAAGTTGGTTACGACATCTACTTTGTGCACGACACAATTTTTCCAACAATTGTTTACAGACAGGTTATTTAACTTATATTTCACTCTATCACAATTCCAGTGGGTCAGAAAGTTTACATACACTAGGTTGATTCTGCCTTTCAAAAGCTTGGAAAATTCCAGAGAATGTCATGGCTTTAGAAGCTTCTGATAGGCTAATTGACACCATTTGAGTCAATTGGAGGTGTACCTGTAGATGTATTTCAAGGCCTACCTAAAAAAAACTAACTGCCTCTTTGCTTGACATCATGGGAAAATCAAAAGAAATCAGCCAAGACCTCAACAAGTCGGGTTCATCCTTGAGAGCAATTTCAATAGGTTCAAATTCCACAAGAAACGGTATGGGCGATCATCCCTCCCAGATATAGGGGTTTACAGAAAAACGTAAATACATTCCATTCCACTCAATTTTATGCATGCATAGCAGAGCTTCAATTATCATGCAATCAGTAAGAGCTTCTAAAATCATGTAATACATAATCAAGCTAAACACACATGCTCTATGGAGCGGTCAAATAAACTAAATCAGAGTGAAACCAGACTTAGTAGGAAGGTTCAGAAATCACCATCGCTCAACAGCAGAGGTAGGGAGCATTGTAACAAAGAAACTATAAATAGTGAGAAATTGAGAAAGATCTAGAACCTAAAAATAGGGAGAGAACGAGCCACAGTGCTTCATTTATTTTTCAGGAGGGAGAGAAGAACAGAAAGAGAGTGGGAGAGACAATGGAGAGAAAGAAAGAAAGAGGGAAGTTATGCCTACCATGAGAAAGCAAATTACTGCATTTTCTGTAATGACCTTTGACCCCCAAATAGCAGTGGTTCAAAGCTTGCGACCCCCACACACGTATATGGGAACACTGAAATGGACCACCCACACAGACAATGTGGTGCGGTCTGCCCAACGCATTACCGGGGGCAAACCACCCGCCCTCCAGGACACCTACAGCACCCGATGTCAAAGGAAGACCAAAAACATCAAGAACATCAACCACCTGAGCCACTGCCTGTTCACCCCGCTATCATCCAGAAGGCGAGGTCAGTACAGGTACATCAAAGCTGGGACAGAGAGACTGAAAAACATGTTCTCTCTCAAGGTCATCAGACTGTTAAACAGACATCACTAGCACATTAGAGGCTGCTGCCTATAGGCATTGACTAGAAATCACTGGCCACTAAGGAATGGAACACTAATCACTTTAAAAATCAAATCAAAGTTTATTTGTCACGTGCGCCGAATACAACAGGTGTAGTAGACCTTACAGTGAAATGCTTACTTACAGGCTCTAACCAATACTGCGAAGAAAAAAAGGTGTGTGTGTGTGTGTGTGTGTGTAGGTAAGTAAAGAAATAAAACAGTAAAAAGACATTTGAAAATAAGAGTAGCAAGGCTATATACAGACACCGGTTAGTCAGGCTTATTTAGGTAGTATGTACATGTAGGTATGGTTAAAGTGACTATGCATATATGATGAACAGAGAGTAGCAGTAAAGTAAAAGAGGGGTTGGTGGGTGGTGGGACACAATGCAGATAGCCTGGTTAGCCAATGTGTGGGAGCACTGGTTGGTCGGGCCAATTGAGGTAGTATGTACATGAATGTATAGTTAAAGTGACTATGCACATAAGATAAACAGAGAGCAGCAGCAGCGTAAAAGAGCGGTTGGGGGAGGCACAGAATGCAAATAGTCTGGGTAGCCATTTGGTTACCTGTTCAGGAGTATTATGGCTTGGGGGTAAAAACTGTTGAGAAGCCTTTTTGTCCTAGACTTGGCACTCCGGTACCGTAGAGAGAACAGTCTATGGACTGGGGTGGCTGGGGTCTTTGACCATTTTTATGGCCTTCCTCTGACACCGCCTGGTGTAAAGGTTCTGGATGGCAGGCAGCTTAGCCCCATTGATGTACTGGGCCGTACACACTACCCTCTGAAGTGCCTTGCGGTCAGAGGCCGAGCAATTGCCGTACCAGGCAGTGATGCAACCGGTCAGGATGCTCTCGATGTTGCAGCTGTAGAACCTTTTGAGGATCTCAGGAACAATGCCAAATCTTTTTAGTTTACTGGGGGGGGGGAATAGGCTTTGGCGTGCCCTATTCACAACTGTCTTGGTGTGTTTGGACCATTGTAGTTTGATGGTGATGTGGACACCAAGGAATTTGAAGCTCTCAACCTGCTCCACTACAGCCCCGTTGATGAGAATGGGGACGTGCTCGGTGCTCATTTTCCTGTAGTCCACAATCATCTCCTTAGTCTTGGTTACGTTGAGGGATAGGTTGTTATTCTGGCACCACCTGGCCAGGTCTCGGACCTCCTCCCTATAGGGTGTCTCGTCGTTGTCAGTGATCAGGCCTACCACTGTTGTGTCGTCTGCAAACTTAATGATGGTGTTGGAGTCGTGCCTTATGTTACGAATCCCTTTTGGCTCGACAGTCTAGGGGGGGATGGTAATGAGACCCGTAACATAACTCCTAAGCTAGACTAGCCTATTTCAACAACAGCTAACAAACTAACCAAAAATACAGTGGGTGGTTTGCCCAGTTCTAACTAGTGTATTTAACAAAGTTTACCTACGGGTAGTGTATGCCCATTGGCGACTTGTCTTGGTTCCCCCTTTTCCCACCAGCAAACAAACACCATAACCAAAAACAATACTCACAGGTTAGGACAAAGTGATATGGAGGTGCTCAAACAAAAGATAGCTCAATACATAAAGAGAGATAGAGACATAGTAGGAGAGGATGAAACAGAGTGATCTACAGACATATGGCATTTACAGAGAGATTGAGCTCTAGAGCAAACAACTGACAGGGTTTTTAAACCAAAGGAAAGGAACTGTGATTGGGTAGGAAACAGGAGGAGGTGTGTCTTCTGATTGATGATTGTGGGTGACTGATTGGGGAGTGATGATTTTCACCTGAGAAGCGTCGGAACCGGTGTAGTACGATTCAATCTTAGCCCTGTATTGACGCTTTGCCTGTTTGATGGTTTGTCGCAGGGCATAGCGGGATATCTTCTACCAAATCTCTATCAACATGTTAAATGTGCAAAAGAGGGGGAAAAAAGGTGCGGGACTCTAACCAGCATCTTCACAAGGTCCTTTGCTGTTGTTCTGGAATCGATTTGCACTTTTCGCACCAAAGTACGTTCATCTCTAGGAGACAGACGCATCTCCTTCCTGAGCGGTATGACGACAGCGTGGTCCCATGGTGTTTATAATTGCGTATTATTGTTTGTAGAGATGAACGTGGCACCTTCAGGAGTTTGGAAATTGCTCCCAAGGATGAACCAGACTTGTTGAGGTCTAGGATAATTTCAGTGTAGGAAAGGATGAAACAGCGCCTGTGCCACCAACAAGTACAGATAGTAACGTTAGTATAAATCCCCTGGCACAGTCCCCGGAGGCGGATAACTTTCTCATGATTTCTGGAGGAAATTGCTGTAGGAATCCTCAACCAGTGGAGCTCAATTCAGCCGACAGAAACTTTCAACTGGTTTTCCCCATTAAGCAGCGAGTTGGAGTCTGAGGCCGAGCCTTCTCTTGCCTCTACTCCTCCCGTTACGGGGTCTGAGACGCCGAAGCTTCCCACCATAGCTCTGACAAATTGAAAACCCTGGTCATTGGAGACTCCATTTCCCGCAGTATTAGACTTAAAACGAATCATCCAGCGATCATACACTGTTTACCAGGGGGCAGGGCTACCGACGTTAAGGCTAATCTGAATATGGTGCTGGCTAAAGCTAAAACTGGCGAGTGGAGAGAATTTTGAGATATTGTCATCCACGTCGGCACCAACGATGTTAGGATGAAACAGTCAGAGGTCACCAAGTGCAACATAGCTTCAGCGTGTAAATCAGCTAAAAAGAAGTGTCAGCATCGAGTTATTGTCTCTGGCCCCCTCTAAGTTAGGGGGAGTGATGAGCTCTACAGCAGAGTGTCACAACTCAATCGCTGGTTGAAAACTGTTTTCTGCCCCTCCCAAAAGATAGAATTTGTAGATATTTGGCCCTCTTTCTGGGACTCACCCACAAACAGGACCAAGCCTGGCCTGTTGAGGAGTGACGAACTCCATCCTAGCTGGAGGGGTGCTCTCATCTTATCTACGAACATAGACAGGGCTCTATCTCCACTAGCTCCACAATGAAATAGGGTGCAGGCCAGGCAGCAGGCTGTTAGCCAGCCTGCCAGCTTAGTGGAGTCTGCCACTAGCACAGTCAGTGTAGTCAGCTCAGCTATCCCCATTGAGACCGTGTCTGTGCCTCGACCTGGGTTGGGCAAAACTAAACATGGTGGTGTTCGCCTTAACAATCTCACTAGGATAAAGACTACCTCCATTCCTGTCATTATTGAAAGAGATTGTGATACCTCACATCTCAAAATAGGGCTACTTAATGTTAGATCCCTTACTTCAAAGGCAATTATAGTCAATGAACAATTCACTGATCATAATCTTGATGTGATTGGCCTGACTGAAATATGGCTTAAGCCTGATGAATTTACTGTGTTAAATGAGGCCTCACCTCCTGGTTACACTAGTGACATTTACGATAGCAAATTTCAATTTAAAAAAAAAAGACGTTTTTGTCTTTTGAGCTTCGAGTCATGAAATCTATGCAGCCTGCTCAATCACTTTTTATTGCTACTGTTTACAGGCCTCCTGGGGCATATACAGCGTTCCTCATTGATTTCTCTGAATTCCTATCGGACCTTGTAGTCATAGCAGATAATATTAAAATTTTTGATGACTTTAATATTCACATGGAAAAGTCCACAGACCCACTCCAAAAGGCTTTCGGAGCCATCATCGACTCAGTGGGTTTTGTCCAACAGGTCTCTGGACCTACTCACTGTCACAGTCATACTCTGGACCTAGTTTTGTCCCATGGAATAAATGTTGTGGATCTTAATGTTTTTCCTCATAATCCTGGACTATCGGACCACCATTTTATTATGTTTGCAATTGCAACAAATAATCTGCTCAGACCCCAACCAAGGGGCATCAAAAGTCGTGCTATAAATTCACAGACAACACAAAGATTCCTTGATGCCATCCAGACTCCCTCTGACTACCCAAGGACGTTAGAGGACAAAAATCAGTTAACCACCTAACTGAGGAACTCAATTTAACCTTGCGCTATAGCCTAGATGCAGTAGCACCCCTAAAAAAACATTTCTCATAAGAAACTAGCTCCCTGGTATACAGAAAATACCCGAGCTCTGAAGCAAAATTCCAGAAAATTGGAACGGAAATGGCGCCACACAAACTGAAAGTCTTCCGAATAGCTTGAAAAGACAGTACCGTGCAGTATTGAAGAGCCCTCACTGCTGCTCGATCATCCTATTTTTCCAACTTAATTGAGGAAAATAAGAACAATCTGAAATTTATTTTTGATACTGTCGCAAAGGTAACTAAAAAGCAGCATTCCCCAAGTGAGGATCGCTTTCACTCAGGCAGTAATACATTCATGAACTTCTTTGAAGAAAAGATCATGATTATTAGAAAGCAAATTACGGACTAAATCTGTGTATTCCTTCAAAGCTCAGTTGTCCTGAGTCTGCACAACTCTGTCAGGACCTAAGATCAAGAGAGACACTCAAGTGTTTTAGTACTATATCCCTTGACACAATGATGAAAATAATCATGACCTCTAAACCTTCAAGCTGCATGCTGGACCCTATTCCAACAAAACTACTGAAAGAGCTGTTTCCTGTGCTTGGCCCTCCTATGTTGAACATAATAAACGGATCTCTATCCACCGAATGTGTACCAAACTCACTAAAAGTGGCAGTGATAAAGGTTCTCTTGAAAAAAACAAACGTTGACCGAGAAAATATAAAAAACTATTGGCCTATATCGAATCTTCCATTCCTTTAAAAAATGATAGAAAAGGCTGTTGCTCAGCAACTCACTGCCTCCCTGAAGACAAACAATGTATATGAAATGCTTCAGTCTGGTTTTAGACTCCATCATAGCACTGAGACTGCACTTGTGAAGGTGGAAAATGACCTTTTAATGGCATCAGACCGAGGCTCTGCATCTGTCCTCATGCTCCTAGACCTTAGTGCTGCTTTTGATACCATTGATCACCACATTCTTTTGGAGAGATTGGAAACCAAAATTGGTATACACAGACAAGTTCTGGCCTGGTTTAGATCTGTCGGAAAGATATCAGTTTGTCTCTGTGAATGGTTTGTCCTCTGACAAATCAACTGTAAATTTCGGTGTTCCTCAAGGTTCCGTTTTAGGACCACTATTGTTTTCACTATATATTTTAACTCTTGGGAATGTCATTCAAAAACATAATGTTATCTTTCACTGTTATGCGGATGACACACAGCTGTACATATCAATGAAACATGGTGAAGCCCCAAAATCCCCCTCACTAGAAGCCTGTGTTTCAGATGTAAGGAAGTGGATGGCTGGAAACTTTCTACTTTTAAACTCGGACAAAACAGAGATGCTTGTTCTAGGTCCCAAGAAACAAAGAGATCTTTTGTTGAATCTGACAATTAATCTTAATGGTTGAACAGTCATCTCAAATAAAACTGTGAAGGACCTCGGCGTTACTCTGGACCCTGATCTCTCTTTGGACGAACATATCAAGACAGCTTTTTTTAATCTACGTAACATTGCAAAAATCAGAAACTTTCTGTCCAAAAATGATGCAGAAAAATGAATCCATGCTTTTGTTACTTCTAGGTTAGACTACTGCAATGCTCTACTTTCCGGCTACCCGGATAAAGCACTAAATAAACTTCAGTGCTAAATACGGCTGCTAGAATCCTGACGAGAACCAAAAAATGTGATCATATTAATCCAGTGCTAGCCTCCCTACACTGGCTTCCTGTCAAGGCAAGGGCTGATGTCAAGGTTTTACCTCTAACCTACAAAGCATTACACAGGCTTGCTCCTACCTATCTCTCCTATTTGGTCCTGCCGTACATACCACGCTACGGTCACAAGACGCAGGCCTCCCAATTGACCATAGAATTTCTAAGCAAACAGCTGGAGGCAGGGCTTTCTCCTATAGAGCTCCATTTTTATGGAATGGTCTGCCTACCCACGTGAGAGACGCAAACTCGGTCTCAACCTTTAAGTCTTTACTGAAGACTCATCTCTTCAGTGGGTCATATGATTGAGTGTAGTCTGGCCCAGGAGTGTGAAGGTGAACGTAAAGGCTCTGGAGCAACGAACCGCCCTTGCTGTCTCTGCCTGGCCGGTTCCCCTCTTTCCACTGGGATTCTCTGCCTCGAACTCTATTACTGGGGATGAGTCACTGGCTTACTGGTGCTCTTTCATGCCGTCCCTAGGAGGGGTGCGTCACTTGAGTGGGTTGAGTCACTGATGTGATCTTCCTGTCTGGGTTGGCGGCCCCCCTTGGGTTGTGCCATGGCGAAGATCTTTGTGGGCTATACTCGGCCTTGTCTCAGTTGGTGATTGACGATATCCCTCTAGTGGTGTGGGGGCTGGGATTTGGCAAAGTGGTTATATCCTTCCTGTTTGGCTCTGTCCGGGGGTATCATCGGATGGGGCCACAGTGTCTCCTGACCCCTCCTGTCTCAGCCTCCAGTATTTATGCTGCAGTAGTTTATGTGTCGGGGGGCTAGGATCAGTTTGTTATATCTGGAGTACTTCTCCTGTCTTATCCGGTGTCCTGTGTGAATTCAAGTATCCCCTCTTTAATACCCTCTTTCTTTCTCTCTCTCGGAGGACCTGAGCCCTAGGACCATGCCTCAGGACTACCTGGCATGATGACTCCTTGCTGTCCCCAGTCCACCTGGCCGTGCTGCTGCTCCAGCTATGGAATCCTGACCTGTTCACCAGACGTGCTACCTGACCCAGACCCATTATTTGACCATGCTGGTCATTTATGAACATTTGAACATCTTGGCCATCTTCTGTTATAATCTCCACCCGGCACAGCCAGAAGAGGACCACCCCTCATAGCCTGGTTCCTCTCTAGGTTTCTTCCTAGGTTTTGGCCTTTCTTTTTTTTTTTACCCCTTTTTTCTCCCCAATTTCGTGGTATCCAATTGTTGTAGTAGCTACTATCTTGTCTCATCACTACAACTCCCGTACGGGCTCGGGAGAGATGAAGGTTGAAAGTCATGCGTCCTCCGAGCCGCACTGCTTCTTAACACAGCATGCATCCAACCCGGAAGCCAGCCACACCAATGCGCCGGAGAAAACACCGTGCCCCTGGCCACATTGGTTAGCACACACTGCGCCCATGGCCACCTTGGTTAGCGCACACTGCGCCCAGCCCGCCACAGGAGTCGCTGGTGCGCGATGAGATAAGGACACCCCTACCGACCAAGCCCTCCCTAACCCGGGCGATGCTAGGCCAAATGTGCGTCGCCCCACGGACCTCCCGGTCGCGGACGGTTACGACAGAGCCTGGGCGCGAACCCAGGGACTCTGATGGCACAGCCCTTAACCACTGCGCCACCCGGGAGACCCTAGGTTTTGGCCTTTCTAAGGAGTTTTTCCTAGCCAACGTGCTTCAACACCTGCATTGCTTGCTGTTTTGGGTTTTAGGCTGGGTTTCTGTACAGCACTTTGAGATATCAGCTGATGTACGAAGGGCAATATAAATACATTTGATTTGTCTACAATTTTTTTCGAGGTCTTGGCTGATTTCTTTAGATTTTCCTATGATGTCAAGCAAAAAGGCACTGAGTTTGAAATACATCCGCAGGTACACCTCCAATAGGCTAATTTACATAAATTGAGTCAATGAGAAGCTTCTAAAGCCATGACATCATTTTCTGGAATTTTCCAAACTGTTTAAAGGCACAGTGAACTTAGTGTATGTAAACCTCTGACCCACTGGAATTGTGATACAGTGAATTCTAAGTTAAATAATCTGTCTGTAAACAATTGTTGGACAAATTACTTGTGTCATGCACATAGTAACCAACTTGCCAAAACGACAGTTTGTTAACAAGAAATTTGTCAAGTGGTTGAAAAATACATTTTAATGACTCCAACCTAAAGTTTATGTAAATTTCCGACTTCAATTCTATCTTGCATTACTCATCTCATATGTATATACTGTTAGTCCGTTCTGCTCTGACATTGATCTTCTGTGTGTATTTGTGTGTATTGGGTATATGTTGTGTAATTTGTTAGATATTATTTGTTCAGATTTTACTGCACTGTCGGCACCCGCAATAACATCTGCTAGTCACCTGTATGTGACCAATAAAATTACATTTGAGCGCAGTTGCTGCGCAAATGTAGCCTGTCATAATACAGCCATAAATGGTGATGCATTTTCACAAGATGCAGGTGTAAAATGCAGTTCATTTCTGTATTTTGAGCTGAAAGTATTTCATCTTCGCAGCCAATATCGACACGGGATATCATGTTTTCTCTGGAGTCCAGCATCATATGGCCTGCCTGCATGGCCTAACTACCGCATTAGTGGGACCGACCTCAGACCTCAGGGGCTGTTAGTAACCCGATCGTAAAGGTACAAACATAAAATACAACTGGTATAGGCCTATGTTGTGACCTATTAAAATATGTATTGAAGTATTTTTCCCATTCAGGTTATTCGGTATCGTAAAGTACTTAAGTAAAAATACTTAAAAGGTTTCCCAAACTCAGTCCTGCCTCCTCCCATGGTTCTTCCCATAGCACTACACAACTGGTTAAAATAACCAACTCATCACCATGCTTAAAAGGTTCCCCAAACTCAGTCCTGCCTCCTCCCATGGTTCTTCCCATAGCACTACACAACTGGTTAAAATAACCAACTCATCACCATGCTTAAAAGGTTTCCCAAACTCAGTCCTGCCTCCTACCATGGTTCTTCCCATAGCACTACACAACTGGTTAAAATAACCAACTCATCATCATGCTTAAAAGGTTTCCCAAACTCAGTCCTGCCTCCTACCATGGTTCTTCCCATAGCACTACACAACTGGTTAAAATAACCAACTCATCATCATGCTTAAAAGGTTTCCCAAACTCAGTCCTGCCTCCTCCCATGGTTCTTCCCATAGCACTACACAACTGGTTAAAATAACCAACTCATCACCATGCTTAAAAGGTTTCCCAAACTCAGTCCTGCCTCCTCCCATGGTTCTTCCCATAGCACTACACAACTGGTTAAAATAACCAACTCATCATCATGCTTTGATTATTTGAATCAGCTGTGTTGTGCTAGGGCTAAAAACAAAACGTGCACCCAGGTGGGGCCCCAGGAACGAGTTTCGAAAAGCCTGCTTTAAAGTACTACATAAGTAGTTTTGGGGGTCAGGGGGTATCTGTACTTTACCATTTATATTTTTGACAACTTTTACTTTACTACATTCCTAAAGAAAATAATGTACTTTTTACTCTGTACATTTTCCCTGGCCCTCAAAAGTAGTGATTACATTTTAAATGCTTAGCAGGACAGGTCATCCTTACTGCCTCTGATCTTGCTGACTCACAAAAAAACACGATTCTTTTATAAATTATGTCTGAGTGTTGGTGTGTGCCCCTGGCAATCCATACATTGAAAAAACAAGAAAATGCTGTCTTCTGATTTGCTTAATATAAGTAATTTAAAAAGATGTATACTTTTACATTGGGATACAAAAGTATATTTAAAACCAAATACTTTGACTTACTCAAGTATTTTACTGGGTGACTTTCACCCAAGTTGGAGAACCATTGCGGTCGCTGACGGCCATCTACTGGAGTGGTGCACAGAACACAACACCCAGGGGGATTGAAATAGAGGACAGGCACTTTAAATAAGATTTTATTTATAGGGAGAAAGAAGAGGAGAGAGAACTTTCAGCAAGAGAAAGAGGAGAGGAGTGATGTTAGACGTCTATGTGAGTAAGATGTGAGATGTTTTACAAAACAGTGCTGATGTTGAAAAGTGCTGATGAAACATGTTAGACATTTTGATGTGTGGTTGGTTAGTTTACACTAGGGGTCTCCAACAGGTAGATCGGGAAAGGAGGGTCCCGATCTGGGGACCACGCAGCTGTCATACCACTCAGGAAGGAGATGCGTTCGATCTGGGGACCACGCAGCCGTCATACAGCTCAGGAAGGAGATGCGTTCGATCTGGGGACCATACAGCCGTCATACCACTCAGGAAGGAGATGCGTTCGATCTGGGGACCACGCAGCCGTCATACAGCTCAGGAAGGAGATGCGTTCGATCTGGGGACCACGCAGCCGTCATACCACTCAGGAAGGAGATGCGTTCGATCTGGGGACCACGCAGCCGTCATACCGCTCAGGAAGGAGATGCGTTCGATCTGGGGGAGGAGTTTGAGGGTGCAGATCCTCCCGTGGGGGAGTTTGGGCAGGATGAGAGTAAAATTCTAGTGATAAATCTGGTTGTGACTGTGGTCATGTTAGAATGGTAAATACAAATATTGGGTAAACTCACAGTTTGTGAAATGGCATTAACAACTCGCAGGGTGAATTCCAAAAGGTATCTATGACGATTGCACAATACTTGCAGGGTTTCCCAAACTTGGTCTTCGGTCCCCAAGGGGTGGACATTTTGGTTTTGCCCTAACACTACACAGCTGATTCAAATTATCAAAGCTTGATGATTTGTTCATTATTTGAATAAGCTTTGTAGAGCTAGGGCAAAAAACAAAACATGCACCCCTTGGTGTCCCAAGGACCGAGTTTGGGACACCCTGGAGTAAATTTACACACGTTCTCAGTCTCAACTACATAAGTAACACTACTGCTCTCTGCTGGTAATATGTGGCTATCACAGAACATAGAAGGCCTGTATCATGATGAAATGTGACTCCAAACAGTGGCGGCTCTAGATCATTTCAACTGGTGGGCCAATAATCATCTAATTATTTTTACTTTAATTATTTTCATACCTACAGAGGTCCTAAAATTCCCAAACAAATAGCTAAATGATACATTTTATGAACATTTTAAAACCATTCCATATGTTATCTTAGTAGATATTGTGATCTAAGGGCTTAGACCTAAAGGGAGTTTAAATCTAACCAAGTTGAATGTTTCCAGGCAGAAGAAAAGGCTGGGCTGCAGGAACCTGACCTACTGGGGAGCGGGATGGAACCACTTCCAGATGGAAGTACTAGACAGCGTCTCAGAGAGGAACATTCCTGAGGAGTACGCGGTGAGGGTGGCAACGCTAGGGTCAGCGGTTCGATTCCTGCTGCAACCACCATGAAAATATAGGCTATGCAGTCAGTTGTAAGTTTCTTTGGATAAAAGCATCTGAATTTCAAGTTGTATTAATCATATGTAGGGGATACGCATGGAATACATCGTCCAACTAAACTATTACTTGCAGTTCCTTCTCGACAATGCAACAACAAAATCTAAGATTTACAATAGTGAGTGTTCCACAATGTGGTTTTCAATCTGTAGTACATCTTGTTCAATATGGTGGAATGACAGTTAAATAACGTTTTTTGAACTCTCAGGTGAAGTCCACAAAGATGTGCTACTGGACGAGGGAGATGGAGCGTCTGTTCTCAGAGCTCCAGAGTCTTGAGGAGAAGAGAGACACAGCTCTGAAGGACTGCATGAGAAGACTCTTCTTCAACTTTGATAAGAACTACAGGGACTGGCAGACTGGGGTGGAGTGCATGGCTGTGCTAGGTAAGCATGGTGAATTCAAATGACTTTCTTTATCCCATACAATTGTGGGGAGCTTGTGCAGTCAGCACTATTACCCAATAGGCAATAGTTATTCAAAACCCATCATCATATCAATTGGGCCGACCAACCAGTGCTCCCGCGCATTGGCTAACCAGGCTATCTGCATTGTGTCCTGCCACCCACCAACCCCTCTTTTATACTACCTCAATCAGCCTAACTAACCGGTGTCTGTATGTAGCCTCGCTACTTTATATAGCCCGTCTTTTTACTGTTGTTTTATTTCTTTACTTACCTATTGTTCACCAAATACCTTTTTTGCACTATTGGTTAGAGCCTGTAAATAAGGATTTCACTGTAAGGTCTACACCTGTTGTATTCAGCGCACGCGACAAATAAACTTTGATATGAATTAATGAATTCCACAAACTGACATTGCTCAAACTTCCCTATTGCACTCATAGTTGCATTGAGCTGAATTGTGTTAGATAAAGATTGTTGTAGCTAGGTGCTGGTTGCCTTGAATACAGTTCCTGCACCTGTTATGTCAACTGTTCTGCACCATACCCTGCCATCTCTCTCTCTCTCTCTCACACACACACACACACACACACACACACAGGTTGGAGTCATTAAAACTTGTTTTTCAACCACTCCACACATTTCTTGTTAACAAACTATAGTCGGTTAGGACATCTACTTTGTGCATGACAAGTCCTTTTTCCAACAATTGCTTACAGACAGATTAATTCATTGCATCACAATTCCAGTGGGTCAGAAGTTCAAACACTAAATTGACTGTGCCTTTAAACAGCTTGGAAAATTCCAGAAGCTTCTGTTAGGCTAATTGACATCATTTGAGTCAATTGGAGGTGTACCTGTGGATGTATTTCAAGGTCTACCTTCAAACTTGGTGCCTCTTTGCTTGACATCATGGGAAAATCAAAAGAAAATAGCCAAGACCTCAGAAAAAAAATTGTAGACCTCCACAAGTCTGGTTCACCATTGGCCTTCATGGTTGAGTTGCTGCAAAGAAACCACTACTAAAAGGACACCAATAAGAACAAGAGACCTGCTTGGGCCAAGAAACATGAGCAATGGAAATTAGACTGGTGGAAATCTGTCCTTTTAGTCTGATGAATCCAAATGTTATGATTTTTGGTTCCAACCACTGTGAGACACAGAGTAGGTGAACTGATGATCTCCGGATGTGTGGTTCCCACCGTGAACCATTGAGTGATGGTGTAGGGGGGCCTTAACTTATTTAGTACATAATGTTGCTGCTACCGTCTCTTATGACAGAAAATAACTTCTGGACATCAGAACAGCGATTACTCACCACAAATTGGAAGAAGCTTTTTTCTTTAATGAGTCCAACGTGAACGTTATACTACTTACCCGGGACAGGCCCAAATCCGTCATTTGCTGGAAGCCGGAGAAAAAAAGGGGGCTGAGGTCGGGCTGAGAATTCATAGGCGAGCGAGTAAACCCCCACTGCCATCCGTTCATTTGGCCAACATGCAACCATTGGAAAATAAAATCGATGACCTACGAGCAAGATTAAACTACCATTGGGACATTTTAACTGTAATATCTTATGTTTGTGTCGTGGCTGAACGGCGGGTTATACACTGTATCGGCAGGATAGAACAGCAGCCTCTGGTAAGACGAGGGGTGGCGGTCTTTATTGGTAAACAACAGCTGGTGCACGATATCTAAGGAAATCTCAAGGTTTTGCTCACCTGAGGTAGAGTACCTTAAGATAGCGCCATCTACCTTGAGTTTATCTGTATTTTTCATAGCTGTCTACATACCACCACAGACCGATGCTGGTACTAAGACTGCACTCAATGAGCTGTATACCGCCATAAGCAAACAGTTAAACGCTCATTCAGAGGCGGCGCTCCTAGTGGCCGTGGACTTCAATGCAGGGATACTCATTCATTTTACCTCATTTCTACCAGCATGTTAAGTGTGCAACAAGAGGGGAAAAAAACTCTAAGCCACACACAGAGATGCATACAAAGCTCTCCTTCGCCTTCCATTTGACAAATCTGATCATAATTCTATCTTCCTGATTCCTGCTTACAAGCAAAAATTGAACTCGGTCAATAAACAAGTGGTCAGATGAAGAAGATGCTAAGCTACAGGACTATTTTGCTAGCACAGACTGGAATATGTTCCGGGATTCTTCCGATGGCATTGAGGAGTATACCACATCAGTCACTGGCTTTATCAATGACGTCGTCCCCACAGTGGCCGTACGTACATACCCCAACCAGAAGCCATGGATTACAGGCAACATCCACATTGAGCTAAAGGATAGAGCTGCCACTTTCAAGGAGCGGGACTCAAAGAAGGAGTGATGGAATGCTGCATCAGATCACCTGGCCTCCACAATCACCCGACCTCAACCCAATTGAGACGGTTTGGCCCGCAAATTGAAGGAAAAGCAGCCAAGTGCTCAGCATATGTGAGAACTCCTTCAAGACTGTTGGAAAAGCATTCCAGGTGAAGCTGGTTGAGAGAATGCCCAAAGCTGTCATCAAGGAATATAAAATATATTTTGTTCACTACATGATTCCATAATGTAGAAAATAGTACAAATGAAGAAACCTTGGAATGAGTAAGTGGCAACTTTTGAGTGCTACTGTAAGTTAGCAAACCAAAGCATTTAGCACATTTGAGACAGTTAACTTAATAGTTAATATATCTAGCTGGCAAACAGTTGTGAAATCCATAATGTAACTAGGTCACCTGGCGCGTGCTGCACAACAGTGAGTGACTAACAAAGCTCCACAAGGTCTCTCGTTGTGTGCTTGTAAACAAATGTGACTGGCGACTACCGGTAAGCTTCATAATGTGTGAGGTGAAATGAACACAATCTGCTTCATATCCTAACATATTGCACAAGTTGACTACAGGCATTTACTTAAAGTAGCTACAAATATTCAAAATAAATAGTTTCAATGGTATTGAGAAAAACATCCCATATACTGCCCATACCAGTTGTATTTTACTAGTTCAACCGTTGAGCCTGTGTTTTTGTGCTGATTTCTAGTTCTCCTGTCTACTTTGTCCTTACATCCATTTCACTCTGTACTTGTTCTGGCCTCCTGCAGTGTGTGGTCAGGTGGTGATTCTGGCCCAGTTGGGTTGCTATGTTCCTGCTGAGAGCCTGTTCTTCACTCTGATGGATAGAATTTTCATCAGACCGTACCATGGCTGGTAAGGATTTACACCCCAATCCCCATCAAGGCAATGGGTGCGTCCCAATGCTCCTGAAGTGTGCACTCCTTCCCATGCGTTTAAAAGTATTTGGTTGGTGTAAGCATGGGCTAGTGGAAGTTTCTACCATATTTCTTTCACCATTTCTTTGCTATTACATCTGAAGTGATAAGGTGAATACTTAGCGCCCAATTCAGACTCAAGATAAGTGGGCTTAAGTGAATAAAACTGACTTAAGTCAGTAATGTTTGCCTTAAGTAAACTTATTTCAAGTCTGAATCAGGCCCATAGGGGAATAGGAATACAGAAGTGTTTTCCCTTAACCCCCAAGAGTCGATGCTGCATGGATCGAATCAACATAATCAAATCTGTCAGTTTAAGCTAGAGATATGTTTTAGAGCGGTGTTTGTCAGACCACGAGACATCCCAAAAATCAGTCTTCTCACAATCGTCTGTAGCATCCAAAACAGTTTGGCCTACAAACTCTATGGAAAGATGACTCACAAACATGATGGTGCTCTCCGTTTTGCTCTACGACCCCCACAAGCGTCTTGGGACTCATCTGAAGTCTGTACAAAAGTTGGCAGCTCGGCTGTCTGTAGCATTCGTACAGTTTGGGCTACACACTTATATGGTCCCTCTGGAAAGGTGAGACTCACGAACACGTACATGTCGGCTGTTTTGCTCTAGCCTCAAAATACTTGTCTGATGGTCCCCTGTACCAGTTGAATTTTTTTTTATGGAAGTACATTATACAGCCTTATTATAAAGTGGATTAAATGGCTTTTCCCCCTTCAATCTACACACCAAATCCCATAATGGCAAAGCAAAAACTGAGTTTGACATTTGTACAAATTTATAAAGAATAAACTGAAGTCATATTTTACTTAAGTATTCGGACCCTTTAGTCAGTACTTTGTCAACGCTCTAATCACTGCCAAAGTTGCTTCGAGTCTTCTTGGGTATGATGCCACAAGCTTGGGACACCAGTACTTGGAGTTTCTCCCATTCTTTTCTGTCAGGTTTGATGCGGAGTGTCGCTGCACAGAATTTTTCAGGTCTCTCCAGAGATGTTCGATTGGGTTTAGGGTTTCAAAATTCTGGGACCTTTAAATAAATTCCCTGTTTTTCCCAAAGTCCCGGTTGGAGATTTCCAAGAATAAGCAGGAAATCCAGAATTCTCCAACCAGGATTTGTGGAAAAACAGGAAATTTATTGAAAGTTCCCGGAATTTTTACAACCCTAATCGGGTTCAAGTCCGGCTCCTGGCTGGGCCACTCAAGGATATTCATAGACTTGTCCCAAAGCCACTCCTGCATTGTCTTGGCTGTGTGCTTAGGGTTGTTGTCCTGTTGGAAGGTGAACCTTCGCCCCAGTCTGGGGTCCTGAGCGTTTAGGACTTCAAGGATCTTACTACTTTGCTCTATTCTTCTTTCCCTTGATTCTGACAAGTCTCCCAGTTCCTGCCGCTGAACAACCCCACAGCATGATGCTGCAACCATCATGCTTTACCATAGGGATGGTGCCAGGTTTCCTCCAGACGTTACGCTTTGCAATCAGGCCAAAGAGTTGATTCTTGATTTCATCAGACCAGATAATCTTGTTTCTCATGGTCAGAGTCTTTAGGTGCCTTTTGGCAAACTCCTAAGGGGCTGTCATGTACCGTTTTACTGGGGAGTGGCTTCCGTCATGCCACTCTACCATAAAGGCCTGATTGGTGGAGTGCTGCAGAGATGGTTGTCCTTCTGGAAGGTTCTCCCATCTCCGCAGAGGAACTCTGGAGCTCTGTCAGTGACAATCGGATTCATGGTCACCTCCCTGACCAAGGCCCTTCTCCCCCGATTTGCTCAGTTTGGCTGAGCAGCCAGCACTTGGAAGAGTCTTGGTAGTTCCAAACTTCTTCCATTTAAGAATGATGGAGGCCTTCAATGCTGCCTCGACACAATCCTGTCTCGGACGATTCTACGGACGATTCCTTTGACCTCATGGTTTGGTTTTTGCCATGACATGCACTGTCAACTGTGGGACCTTATATAGACAGGTGTGTGTGCCTTTCCAAATCATGTCCAATTAACTGAATTTACCACAGATGGACTCCCAAGTTGTAGAAACATCAATGATGATCAATGGAAACAGGATGTGCCTGAGCTCAATTTTGAGTCTCATAGCAAAGGGTCTGAATAATTATATTCTAGACAAATCTGTGCTTCCAACTTTGCAGTAACAGTTTTTGGGGAAGGCCCTTTCCTGTTTCAGCATGACAATGCTTGCATACACAAAGTGAGGTCCATACAGAAATGGTTTGTTGAGATCTGTGTGGAAGAATTTGACTGGCCTGCACAGAGTCCTGACCTCAACCCCATCAAACACCCTTGGGATGAATTAACACCGACTGCAAGCCAGGTCTAATTGTCCAAAATCATTAATGCTCGTGGCTGGATGGAAGCAAGTCCCCTCTGCAATGTTGTGTAGATTATTTTTTCTTCAATTTGAATCCCACTTTGCAACAATGAAATCCAAGGGGTCTGAATACTTTGAAGGCACTGTTAGCTGTATGTCTACAGTAGGCTGCTAATGATAAGTCAGTTCACCAATGACAAGGCATGTTGAATGGATGAGGTCATAGGCCTAATTTACTTGTTTCATATTCCATAGCCTACTGTATGCAGGGCTGCAGGTAGCCTAGTGATTAGAGCGTTGGGCTAGTAACCTAAAGGTTGCTGGATCGAATCCCCGAGCTAACAAGGTAAAAATCTGTTCTGCTCCTGAAAAAAAGCAGTTAACCCACTGTTCCCCGGTAGGCTGTCATTGTAAATAAGAATTTGTTCTTAACTGACTTTCCTAGTTAAATAAAAAGATGACTACTACATTGCATCCAGTAATTGAATTATTCTGAATTTTCTCCCCAATCAAAATGAAGCCAGTTTATATTTTCACTAGACTATCCAAATAAAGACAACGAATAATCATTACTCCTAAATTTAACCTAGAAGCACCTCAATTTAATTTAGGATCCAACACCAGAATGCTGTGTTGGCTACATTGTTTGATATCATTTCTGGAAATGAGTCACATGTTTTTCAAAAATGCTCCAACTTCCTGGAGGGGGAAGTTGACTACATCAGCACCACCTTGTCAGAAAATACAAGTAAGAGAGCCCTGGTTGTACATTTAAACTTGTTTCTAGTTAGCTACTGAAGAGCAGCCAATTATTACTAAGTATCCATAAGTCTATAGCCTTCCATTCCTGCAGAGGCAGTCTTCTGCCAACGTTAGGCAAATGCAACATGTTTAGCCAATGGTTTGAGCAGTGTGGCGATCGCATGCGCGCCGTCACGCTGAAGTGGTACTCAAAAATTATTCACGTTTAGCAGGTCTGCGTTAGTTGTTCAACATAATGCTTGCAGAGCTCTCTTTTACTCCCGTTACGGCGGGTATATGCTTAAAAAAAAGTCCAACTAGAAATTTACAAGCAACTGAAAACATGCCTATTCGGCACCTCTCAATGTAAATCACTGCCACAGGTCAAGCCTACGACTGCACAATACATCGGAGGTGCCAAAAATGTTTTTTTTCAGTTGCTTGTAAATTTCTACTTAGACCTTTTTTTTGGGAAGCACACACCAGCCGTAATGACGATAGTTGCTCAGCTAAACTCCATATTTGATGTAACCAACGTACAGAGTAAGAACATTAAGAACACATTCCTAATATAGAGTTACGTGACCCCACCCGAACATGGGGATGCTGCCCCATGTTGTCTCCAAAGCTACTCACAGTCGTCTCAAGTTGGCTGGATGTCCTTTGGGTGGTGGACCATTCTTGATACACACAGGAAACTGTTGAGCATGAAACTCGGCAGCGTTGTGGTTGACACAATCCGTCTCGAGGCTTAAAAATCCTTTGACCTGTCTCCTCCACATAATCTACACTGATTGAATTGGATTTAAACATCAATAAGTTAACATAGCTTTTATCTGGATTCACCGGGTCAGTCTGTCCTTAATGTTTTGTACACTTGAAGAGCTGTTCTACCCATGAGTAAATGCATTTTTCTAAAAAAAAATGTTCCACGGGAAGCTGTGTTTGTATGCTGAAGACCCCAAAGCAGCTGGCATACAGTTTGCCTTGCTCTCCAGATGATCAGCAACCTGTGAAAATGCACCGTTTTGTTGTTGGGGCCTGTTTAGGACATAACTTTACAAAACGTTCAGATACTGTGTTCTACACAATACATTTGTCAAAGTATTCATTCTATCTGCAACATTAAACCTTTCCCATCCCTGAATACACCCCTTTCCTGCTCTTTTCCACAAGTCACTAATGTATTATCATCTAATAAAGTTCATTTTTAAAAAATGACCAGGTTTCTCTATCTAGGAAAGTAAACCCTTTTAATTCACTAGCATCTACATAATGGTTATTGAATACTCCACAATATATTAAGTCTGGGTGTTATGGTACATGCATACAATTCAAGCTGTTTGAGAGCCCACAGTCACCAATACACATAGATGGGGTGGAGGGGAACGTAATAAACCATTTACCGCTGTGTGGATACTTCGTCTCATTCAGTAGAGCTCTAGTGTTACAAAAAAAAGCTCCAGCAATGTTTTACTCTCCTAGTCAGTCCCAGATCTGTTCGTGTGGCGTTGACAACTCCTGTGGTCATTATGGGGAACGGCACAAACAGATCTGGGACCAGACTAAGAAAGCACTACAGTACACCCTGGACCTTGGAGCCTAAATGAAGACAGCTGTGATTTCACAAGACTGAGGGCTGGATTCAATCCATATTACAAAAGATCTGCGTTATAAAATGCCTTTAAATCAATGTTCCTGCTTTCGGAGACTGCATTCACAGTGAAAGTTGCATGTGTCGGCTCAATCGAAATTACCCTAAATTTAGGTCAGATTTCCCACAATACGAATTGAATCCAGCGCTTATACTTATACAGTATACAATTATACTGAGGTTACCTGCAGTATGGTCCAAATAGGAAATATGTAGAGAAGCATTCATGGCTCCTTGAACTCCATATTGCAGACAAAAAGAAAAGGTGTTCAGACTCGAAACGGCCACGATCAATTCTAAAAGTCTCACATTTGAAAGTCAACATTGCTGGGGAAAATGTTTTTTGTTTGTTTGTTTGTTCTCTTTCACAGAAAGAACGTAGATACTGCGACATGAGTACACTTACAGCAAGTCTATGGTTGAATAACCAAAAAAAACTATTATATTTAATAAAATAAGACATTCAAGTACAGTAACATTTTTGCATGAAAATACAAAGCTACAGGGGGAAAAACCATTTAAAATCAAAAACTTTGTTTTCACCCAAAAAATTAAAAGCGGAAGTGCTAGGTCATTAATATTTCATTTGTTGTATCCATACCAACACCACAGGGGTTTGCTGCCCGGAGACATAGGCAGTGTGTGGCGAGGAACTGGTTCCTTTTATGGCTCTGAGCGTTGCTGTGCCGTCCTGCCATCATTCATGGCTCTGTACAATAACTGCAGTCTGACTTGACCACTTCGCAAAGGCGGCGGGGGGCATGAAGATGGCTAGCGCCCATCCACCTCTCCCCAGCTCCGTTATAAAACTGCAATGCTTCCCATTAATTCTCCTTCAACCTGAGTCAATATCTCTGAGTCCGAAATGGCATCCTATTCTCTTCATAGGGCACTACATTCGACCAGGTCCTCTCCTCTCCGCCAATACATTGCTGGGAAGGAAAACAAGGGGGGAGCGGTGCATCCACAGCAGAAAATTGTTCAGTATATAAATGTCTCCTTTCAGCTTGTCTTTATCCACCACAACATCCATTTTTACATATTTTCATGTGTGAAACAATTGAAATATTTATAACAGTTTGTATTGTATCTTTCCTCCTTCCCATGCATTAGTGGACAAGTTAGCTGAACAAAGAGGAGTTTCTGTGTCGGTCCAAAATGGCACCCTATTCCCCACATAGTGGACCACTTTTAAACCTGGCCAGCATAGGGTCCTAGTCAAAAGTAGTGCACTATATAGGGAATAGGTCCGGAGGTGGGAGGTCCAGCTCAGTTGTGTTGCAGAGTATTGGACTCTATAGGAGGGGCGGAGTCGTACAGTGTGTCCGTGTCATGCGTAGGCTCTCCGGCTAGCGTGCAGGGGTTTGACAAGGTTCCGGCTCCACAGTCACAGAAGAATCTACAGAGAAGGTACGGATTAGAATATTGAAAATGACTGAAGTGGAAGACCGGGAGGAAATATCAACTGATCAAGTAGCCACTGAAATACTAGCACATCTCCAGTCAGCTCTTCAGATTTCTTAAAGTCAATTACTGTACACAAACAGATTTGAATGTGAGCTATCATTTGGCATAGGAGGGAGAGGTTCTGCACACGATTGTGCAATATAAAACCAGGTATAATTAAAAGTAACTTAGAGTGAAATATCACTGTCATTAAAAAGGCATTAAACAGAACAGTAACGTACCTATCATGCCTAATGAACTCAACGTCGTGCCCCTGGTGGCACTTCTTGATGCAGTTCACACAGATGGCGTTGCGGTCTGTTGTGTTACAGGTGTGACACCTGACCACACGGAGGGAGGGACAGAACAAAGAAACAGGTGACGAGCCAAATGAGTTTCATCCATTAAAGTGGACAGATGGATCAATGAATCCAACATTGCTTAAAATAAATAAAAATATTTTTGAGAAATACAGACTTAACATTTACAAAAGTAGCATTCTCAATAAATCAGAAAATCAAGAGTTGTATGTGGCTGTTTATCAAAGTTTGCCGACTAACTTCATAATCCTGCTTTCTGGAATACTCCACTGGGTGACGCGCTCTATCTATATATCCAGATATGTGTGGAGATCTCTCCATCTATATATCCAGATATGTGTGGAGATCTCTCCATCTATATATCCAGATCTCTCCATCTATATATCCAGATATGTGTAGAGATCTCTCCATCTATATATCCAGATATGTGTAGAGATCTCTCCATCTATATATCCAGATATGTGTGGAGATCTCTCCATCTATATATCCAGATGTGTAGAGATCTCTCCATCTATATATCTAGATATGTGTGGAGATCTCTCCATCTATATATCCAGATATGTGTGGAGATCTCTCCATCTATATATCCATTAATGTGTGGAGATCTCTCCATCTATATATCCAGATGTGTAGAGATCTCTCTCGCTCTATATATATATATATATATATCCAGATGTGTAAAGATATCTCTAACGCGCTCTCTCTCTATATATCCAGATATGTGTAGAGATATCTATACACACAGGGTAAGAAATTATTACCTGTAAAAATCGTGCATTGGATAGCTGGTGTAACTGGAAATCTTGTACAGGCACTGACCTCTGCTCACAGCTTTTTCAATGGCATCTTGATTGTTCATTATTTTGTTATCTGGGGGGGGGGGGGGGGAAATACAGGAGAACGGGGGGGGGTTGGATCAGACCAGGTACAGATAAAAAAAAAGTAATTTAGAGGCAATTTCAGAGAATTCAAAACCACCATTTTGCCAAAGAGACTGACCATAAGTAGTTCCTATGTTAGATTCTAGTAACAATATGTTCTCTTTTACCTTTCATTGTAACGTTGACACCCGATGCGAGAAACAACCCTCCAAAGCGGTTGTTGAAGATCTGATTGCCCTCCAGGGTTGCCGTGGCATGATTGGTGATCTCAATACCTGGTAGACATAGAAACAGAGACAGGTCAGGATCAGCATGGGGGAAGTGGAGATTCAGGACCCCCTAAGCACCTGTGGAGATCTGAGAGAATTTCATTAGTATAATATAGTTAAACTTCCACCTAAACAAACTATCAGACGACAAGGTGGAGACACACTATAGTGTTTTCAGAAAGTATTCAGACCCCTTGACCTTTTCCACGTTAGGTTAAAGACTTTTACAAAAAAGTATATGTAAAAAAACAAAATCTATGCACAATACACCATAATGACAAAGCAAAAACAGGTTTCTAGAAAGACCCTTTACTTTGTTGAAGCACCTTTGGCAGCAAATACAGCCTCGAGTCTTCTTGGGTATGACGCTACAAGCTTGGCACACCTGTATCTGGGAAGTTTCTCCCATTCTCTGAAGATCCTCTCAAGCTCTGTCAGGTTGGATGGGAAGTGTTGCTACACAGTGATTTTCAGGTCTCCCCGGAGATGTTCGATCGGGTTCAAGTCCGGGCCACTCCAGGACATTAAGACTTGACCCCAAGCCACTCCTGCATTGTCTTGGCTGTGTGCTTGGGGTGGTGGTCCTGTTGGAAGGTGAACCTTCACCCCAGTATGAGGTCCTGAGCACTCTGGAGCAGGTTTTCATCAAGGACCTCTCTGTAAATGCCTCGATCCTGACTAGACCCTGCAGCTGAGAAACACCCCCACAGCATGATGCTGCGACTACCATGCTTCACCGTAGGGATGGTGCCATGTTTCTTCCAGATGTGAGGCTTGGCATTCAGGCCAAATAGTTCAATCTTGGTTTCATCAGAACAGCTAATCTTGTTTCTGAAGGTGCCTTCTGGCAAACTCTCCCATCTCCACAGAGGAACTCTGGAGCTCTGTCAGAGTGACCATGAGGTTCTTGGTCACCTCCCTGACCAAGGCCCTTCTCCCCCGATTGCTCAGTTTGGCCGGACATCCAGCTCTATAAAGAGTCTTGGTGGTTTCAAACTTCTTACATTTAAGAATGGAGGCCACTGTGTTCTTGGGGACATTCCATTTTTTTGGTACCTACAGACAATTCCTTCGACCTCATGGCTTGGTTTTTGCTCTGACATGCAACTTATATAGACAGGTGTGTGTCTTTCTGTCCCTGAACAAGACAGTTAACCCACTGTTCCCCGGTAGGCCGTCATTGTAAATAAGAATTTGTTCTTAACTGACTTAAATAAAGGTCAAATAATAAAATAAATGTAGTTCCAGTGAAAGAAAATCTTAATGCTACAACATACATTCTACATACAAATTACATTCTAGACGATTCCGCTTGCAACTTTGTGGTAACAGTTTGGGGAAGGCCCTTTCCTGCATGACAATGCACCCGTGCACAAAGCGAGGTTCATACAGAAATGGATTGTCGAGATCGGTGTGGTAGAACTTGACTAGTCTGCACAGAGTCCTGACTTCAACCCCCTTTGGGATGAATTTGAACGCCGACTGAGCCAGGCCTAATCAGCAGTGCCCAACCTCACTAATATGGAAGCAAGTCCCAGCAGGAATGTTCCACCATCTAGTGGGAAGCCTTCCCAGAAGAGTGGAGGCTGTTATTGCAGCAAAGGGGGGGAGCAACTCGATATTAATGCCTATGATTTTGGACTGAGATGTTTGACGAGCAGATGTCCATATACGTGTCCATATACGTGTCCATTTGGGATTGGGTCCCACCTCCTGCAACGCTGGCGCAATTTGGAATTCTAACCCCATTTAAACATTGTGTTTGAGCTGTTTTGTGAGACACGGGTGGATCCTGGGTCTTTTTACAAAAACGTCTGTAGAGTCTATGGTTTGAGCTACAAGTTATCTATGAAAAGCTGGGACTCTCACGAAAACGCACATGACATGTTTTGCTCTGTCGCTAACAAGCTACACAAGAACCGTTAAAAGGTAAGAGTTTCTTCTACATAGTGTCTATAATACTGTGATACGCTCACATAGTTGCTGTCACAAACCCCACACAGTTGTTACTGACTAGTTGGATATTCATTTCCCAGGGAGGAAACAATTTCTGTACATACAGCATGCATACGAATTCATTTTGATCAGGATTTTGCTTGAGGACATTTATTTTCACAGTCTATTAAACTCATGAATGCAACTGTTTATATGAAATTGTAAAACTGTTTTGTGTTCAGCCCCGTCCTGAAAATAAAATGGTAAAAAAAGGCTAAATATAAGGGCTGGACATGCAGAAACATTTAAGTCAGATAAACAAAAAGCCTCGGGACTGATAGGGTTAACGTCTACCTATTAATCACATGGAGTCAAAGCTAAATACTGCCCGGTCATGCTTAATACGCACACAGTCAAATAATTTTTTTTGCAGCATTTGTTATTGGACCAATCAAGGTAGTCCCTCCTCCTTTCAGTCTGCTTTCCTTCACATGGTTCCTAATGAACACAACTCTGGACTGAACTCTGCTTTCTAGCATAGCGTCGCCCACCTGCAGCGAAGCCGTCAAATATCCTGTTCTTCCTCAGGATGGGGTGGCTGTTGGTGCTGATGAGGACCCCTGCCTGGGCGTTCCTGAAGATATCGTTCTCCTCCAGTAAACCCCGTCCTCCGTTGAATATACAGATCCCTCCGTCTCGCCCGTCGTGGATCTTATTCCTCCGGAGGGTGGGGTTGCTGTCCGTCTTTATCCACACCCCCGCCATGGCGTTGTCAAAGATCTCATTGTCCTCGATGAAGCCCAAACCTGAAACAGAGTCAGGATATCAGCCAAGAGGTCCCCCTTTCATGTATCATGGTTATAGAGTTCATGAGGGAGCATCTGAGTGACACAGGAATGTGATGGAGCCACTCCACTCAGAACCTGTGAATCCAGGGTGTCTTAACTGTTCTGCATCATGAATTTCATGTGGGAAAGGTACACTTTCTGAAGAAAATATGTGCTTGCTTCACCTCTCTGCCGACAAAATCAAGCTGAGAGGAGACAGAGGATGGATAGAGACTAACAGTTGGTTTCTCACCTGAGTTGTAAACCAGAATGCCTCCATTTTGACCTCCCCAGATCTTGTTCCGTCTGATTTTGGGATTGCTTCCAGTTCTGTTACAGTGGGAAACATTAACCAACAAATCAATCAATGCATATAATTAAAATCAATAGTATGACAAAAAAGTGCATAGCAATGTGATAAATCATCTGTTAAATGCCTTTATTAAAACAGCAACATGCACTACACATGTGGTTGTCAGTGGGTCCCACCGCGTGGTTGTCAGTGGGTCCCACCGCGTGGTTGTCAGTGGGTCCCACCGCGTGGTTGTCAGTGGGTCCCACCTCGTGGTTGTCAGTGGGTCCCACCGCGTGGTTGTCAGTGGGTCCCACCGCGTGGTTGTCAGTGGGTCCCACCGCGTGGTTGTCAGTGGGTCCCACCGCGTGGTTGTCAGTGGGTCCCACCGCGTGGTTGTCAGTGGGTCCCACCGCGTGGTTGTCAGTGGGTCCCACCGCGTGGTTGTCAGTGGGTCCCACCGCGTGGTTGTCAGTGGGTCCCACCGCGTGGTTGTCAGTGGGTCCCACCGCGTGGTTGTCAGTGGGTCCCACCGCGTGGTTGTCAGTGGGTCCCACCGCGTGGTTGTCAGTGGGTCTCACCGCGTGGTTGTCAGTGGGTCTCACCGCGTGGTTGTCAGTGGGTCCCACCGCGTGGTTGTCAGTGGGTCTCACCGCGTGGTTGTCAGTGGGTCCCACCGCGTGGTTGTCAGTGGGTCCCACCGCGTGGTTGTCAGTGGGTCCCACCGCGTGGTTGTCAGTGGGTCCCACCGCGTGGTTGTCAGTGGGTCCCACCGCGTGGTTGTCAGTGGGTCTCACCGCGTGGTTGTCAGTGGGTCTCACCGCGTGGTTGTCAGTGGGTCTCACCGCGTGGTTGTCAGTGGGTCTCACCGCGTGGTTGTCAGTGGGTCTCACCGCGTGGTTGTCTATTCATTTTGAGTTCCAGCCCTTTCACTGACCTGATTTGAACTCCAGAGTACATGTGGTTGTAGATATCATTGTCCTCCAACACTCCATGGCCGTTGTCGTAGAAGTAGACACCAACCTGTATGACCCACAAGACAAGAGGGGAGGTGGGAGTGTTTAGTTTGCATTCATCCATCCATCCGTGGGAGATGAGTGGCCAATGGAGCCAACTGAACTGACAGTGTCCCCCCCCGACACACAAAGGTGAATGCATACACACACATTGTGATATTGTTGTATGGTGGTATTGAACATGTTGTGGATATGTGGTGGTGTAGGGATGTTATATGATGTACTGTTATCTTTAGCTCATTCAGTACAAACATAGTTCACTGTTTTATATGTAATGTGGATGCTTTGGTGTGTTTGGGCCCCAGGAAGAGGGATCCCTAATAAATGCAACTCTCCCTCTATGTCCATACCTGTTTCCCACTGTGTATCCTGTTCCTCCTGAGGACAGGTGTGCTTCCTGTGGTCACCCAGACTCCTGCCAGCGTGTTGCTGTAGACCTCATTCTCCTCAATCACCCCCTGTCCCTTTTCATGCTACAGGGGAGACACACGTGAATTACATTACTAACATCCTTATCCTCTGTCAGTCTGCTGCCTACTGTATGAAGGTTTATTTAACACTAATATGGCAGGCTAATAGTGGTTAAATATGCTAAAGGGTTGCAGATAAACCACAGCTAGGAGCTTCATAAGTACTAAACATGTGATTATGTGCTTTCTTTAAATATACATTTAAAAAGGTTCTAGAAAGCTCTACTTACCACATAGATGCCCCCGTGCTGTCCGTCGTGGATCTTGTTGTGTCGTACGATTGGGCAGCTGTTCGTCCTGATCTGGATCCCTGCCAAGGCGTTACCGTAGATATCATTCCCCTCAATGAGGCCTCGGCCGTCACCGAATATGTAAACGCCACCCTGGTTACCGTTGAAGATGGCGTTTCCCCTGTGATTGACACACCGTGGAAAAATGGCACCATTGACTATCCATTTACACATCAGCATCAATACAATGTAATATAGATTGCATAATGGACAAAGGGAGAGACGAGACAGCTAAAGAGAGAGCGAGCACGAAAGAGGATTTTTTTTTTGAAAAGTGAGAGAGAAAGAGAGAATGTATTTGACCCAAAACCCCACTGACCTTATTGTAGGATCGCTATTGGAGGTGACCCACACTCCAGCAAAGTTGTTTGCATAGATCTTGTTCTCAATGAACTGTCCTCGGCCCTTCTCGTGCACGTAGATCCCTCCCGTCTGTCCGTGGTGGATCTCACAGCGCACCACCGTGGGGTTGGCGTACGCCTTCACCTCAAAGCCAGCTATGCGGTTCCTGTGGATGTTGCAGCTCTCAAAGTAGCCCTGCAGGAGGAGACCGTTACGTCAGTAATAAATCAGAATACCATGGCTATTTCTCAATTAATCTTTTCTCGATTCATCAGATCATCACTCCTCCTTTTCAGCAGCATTGGATAAGAACTTCACACGAAAGAAACCTTTGACTTTCTCCAAAATACAGTTGAGAAGAGCAAGGTGTTAAAAAAAAAACTTTTATTTCCTATTTAGAAAATGACCTCAATCCGATGTCTTGTGTAACCAACATTAGGAATAGATATCCATGTTTTTAGAAGCTGTGGATTAAGGTTTATGTAACTAAAAACCAGTGGTGGGTCTTCAAAACCTACAGTCGGATGAAACCGGGAGGCAACACTTCTCTTTAAGAACAAGAACGGCTACAGAGTATTTACAGCAGAAATACACTTTTTTCTCCAGCTACGGTAGAAACCAAGGTTCTTCCTCAATTCTTTCCTCATTACCTTGCATACGCTCCTCAAAATGCATTGAAGAATGTCAGATGAGAGGGACCTTAGACATTCTCCTACAATACGATAGAGAAGGAAGCGAGAGGATGCAAGGGATGGAGGAAGAATGAGAAAGAGCCTCTAGTCACAACTGTAGTCCAGATCAATATGGAGCGTCATCTCTCAGGGGTAGCCAGACCAGACCGATATGGAGCGTCATCTCTCAGGGGTAGCCAGACCAGACCAATATGGAGCGTCATCTCTCAGGGGTAGCCAGACCAGACCAATATTGAGCGTCATCTCTCAGGGGTAGCCAGACCAGACCAATATGGAGCGTCATCTCAGGGGTAGCCAGACCAGACCAATATTGAGCGTCATCTCTCAGGGGTAGCCAGGCCAGACCAATATGGAGCGTCATCTCTCAGGGGTAGCCAGGCCAGACCAATATGGAGCGTCATCTCAGGGGTAGCCAGACCAGACCAACATTGAGCGTCATCTCAGGGGTAGCCAGACCAGACCAATATTGAGCGTCATCTCAGGGGTAGCCAGACCAGACCAATATTGAGCATAGGGTAGCACATTTTGGGGAATATTCAGTGGTGGAAACCTTCTGTGGGAATTGAAGGGAATATATGGAAATGAATGGAAATATATGCAAATTATTATTAATACCATTTAAATGTTTTTTGCATTGGATATATTTACCATATATGGAAACAGAAACATTAACCTTTTATCTTATCATAAGTAGACATAATTGCAAATGACTAAATCCTTCCAATAGAAATATCTTTAAAAAATTAGTTACAAATTGAACTTTAATTAAATGAGTTGGCTCTTCACATGGGATGATTTCACTGAACGATCTCCAATGATCCATCCATCGCACCTCCCAAAGACATTTTCAACATACATCTGTAAAATGATAGTCTAGAAACGAAAGCTTTGGTTGTCTTCCTCTCAGGATTCCATGTCTTCTCCCTGGACTTCCTCAATGTACACTTCTTGAACATCAGACTGAGGCCTCATCTTCACTGTCACTTTCCAAGCTTGTTGAGGGTGGCTCATTGTCAGGCTCAAAAAGCCTAAAATTTGCCCGGATGTCCACCAATTTTTCAACCCTTGTATTGGTCAGCCTGTTGTGTGCTTTGGTGTGTGTTCCCAAACAAGGACCAGTTGCGCTCCGAGGCGGCTGTTGTTGGTGGGATTTGGAGGATGGAGGCAACAGGGGAAAAAAGTCCCTTCCACCAGGTGGCTGATGAGATATGTTGGCACAACTGCCATATTGCATCTCCATCACAAAGCCCTTACTTGGAAGTGTACTTCGCCTGACTGCCAAGAACCTTGCCCTCATCCAGGCCAAGGTGGCGAGACACGGTAATGATGACATCATAGGCCTTGTTGTTCTCTGCGCCAGACAGGATGCTCTTGCCAGCATACTTGGGGTCCAACATGTACACTGTAGCATGTATGGGCTTCAGGCCATAAGTCTTCACGCTTTTTGATGTATTTCAGAACTGCAGTTTCCTCTGCTTGGAGCAACAGTGAAGTGGGCAGGGCAGTACGGATTTCTTCTCTTACATCTGCAAGCAGAGTCTGAACATCAGACAGGATGACATTGTCTCCCTCAATCCGTGCAATGACTACTGCTATAGGTTTCAGGCTGCTTAATCTCTCCCAAAATACATCATCCAGGAGGATCCTCTTGATGGGGCTGTCCATATCGGCAGACTGTGATATGGCCATTTCTTGGAGAGACTCGATGCCATCCAGGAGACATGGATGGCATTGATGATGATGACAACACCACCCCAACGGGTGTTTCTGGGCAGCTTCAATGTGGTGCTCTTATTCTTCTCACTTTGCTTGGTGAGGTAGATTGCTGCTATAACTTGATGACCCTTCACATACCTAACCATTTCCTTGGCTCTCTTGTAGAATGTATCCATTGTTTTCAGTGCCATGGTGTCCTTGAGGAACAGATTCAACGCATGAGCAGCACAGCCAATGGGTGTGATGTGAGGGTAGGACTCCTCCACTTTAGACCAAGCAGACTTCATGTTTGCAGCATTGTCTGTCACCAGTGAAAATACCTGAGCGCTGAGGGAACTTTATGCACTTGACCAGATGATTCCGCATCTTTGTTGCATTCTTCACATATGATTTGGCACAACATTTGCAAATGTACACAGCTTTTCCTTCTACATTAGCTGCAGTGAAATGTCTCCACACATCAGATAGTGCCTGTGGCATTTTCCTGTAAAGATCAGAAACAATAGTTTAAAAATATATATAAAAAATACAATTCCATCTACAGATAAATAGTTAAGCAGTTAGATAAAACAACTCCTTTGTAAGACAAATATTTTAAAATTAAACATGTATGGAAACAGGTGAATTAACACGCCTCAGTTAGCAGGCTCAAGCAAGCTAAAACCCACATGGTAACAAAAACTAACTAGCAGAAACTGGTAACAAGTTAGAAATGATTTAAACACACTTTTCTGTAGGCTACTATTTGCTAATTAACAAAAAAAATAATGTAGGTCATAAAATATATTCACCCCACCAAGTAGTGTAATCAAAACTTACAAGAAAGCATGTAGTCCTTGGCTCAGTGTAGTAGTGTAGGCTCAATAGCATCTCATTAGTGTGCAAGATCTTGAGAATCAGCTGTACATGTGATGGAAGAATGCACTGTGCATGCAGAGGGATAGTTTAACCAAAATATGCCACAAGACCTAGAATTACCTTCTGTGTATCCCATAAAAAAAGGTTCACTGCTATAAGCAAAATTCCCCAAATTCCCGATCCTTTGCAACCCTAATGGAGCATCATCTCAGTGGTAGCCAGACCAGAACAATAGTGTCATCTCACCATGCCGTGGTCGAAGGTGAAGACGCCCACGTCTCTGCCGTGGTGGATGTGGTTCCGTCTGATGATAGGGTTGCCATGGTTTTTCACCCAGATCCCTGCCAGAGCATTGTTGGAGATCTCATTGTCCTCGTAGATTCCCTGGGAACGAAGAATGAGTTGCAGAGTTTCACAGCACAGTCTTGGAAATGGGATGATATGAGTAATCAAGTGCCATATGGAAAAGTGGTGTGCGTTACCTACCTGTGCATGGTCAGTGATGTAAAGCCCCACGTTCTCACAGTCGCTGATGTTGCAGTGTTTGATGGTGGGACAAGCGCCCTGGCCGCTCACACAGACCGCTGAGCCCACTGAAACCAACAGGTGTAGAGCCAGCCAGGTGAGCATGGTAGAGCCCGGTGTATCCACTACACTTCTCAGACAGATACCCACCCACTGTCTCAATTCCATGTGTGGAAGACACTGTCAAAATATTGCCCTATGAGCTATGATCATTATAATACATTTAGGTGTCATGAAAATTAGATTGCACTTGGTAGGTCTGAGATGCTAAAACTATGCTTAGTGAAAGGCCTGTAGGTCTGAGATGCTAAAACTATGCTTAGTGAAAGGCCGGTAGGTCTGAGATGCTAAAACTATGCTTAGTGAAAGGCCGGTAGGGCTGAGATGCTAAAACTATGCTTAGTGAAAGGCCGGTAGGTCTGAGATGCTAAAACTATGCTTAGTGAAAGGCCGGTAGGTCTGAGATGCTAAAACTATGCTTAGTGAAAGGCCGGTAGGGCTGAGATGCTAAAACTATGCTTAGTGAAAGGCCGGTAGGGCTGAGATGCTAAAACTATGCTTAGTGAAAGGCCGGTAGGGCTGAGATGCTAAAACTATGCTTAGTGAAAGGCCGGTAGGTCTGTGGAGAGATGGAGACATTGTGTTGTAAGGTACCTGTGCAAGTGCTGCGTATGATACAGTGGTCAATGATGGGACTGCAGTTGACTGTAATCTCCAGACAGTGGTGGGCATTGTGGTGCTGGGCAGACTTATCATCAGGATTAAACTAAGAGAGGCAGACAAACATAAGGGAGTTAGTTTATTATATAGGACTAAGATAGGAGTCATTCATAACATGTGACTAACATCCACAACTGATATCATGTCAACAGTTCCCTTCGTAAGATGAGGACCACTGTACAGAGTCAATATGATGAGGACCACTGTACAGAGTCAATATGATGAGGACCACAGTACAGAGTCAATATGATGAGGACCACTGTACAGAGCCAATAGGACGAGGACCACCGCACAGAGTCAATAGGACGAGGACTACCGCACAGAGTCAATAGGATGAGGACTACTGTACCGAGCCAATATGACAATATGACGAGGACCACTGTACAGAGTCAATAGGACAACATGAGGACCACTGTACAGAGCCACTGACAATATCATGAGGACCACAGTACAGAGCCAATATGACAATATCATGAGGACCACTGTACAGAGTCAATATGACAATATGATGAGGACCACTATACATTGCCAATATGACAATATGATGAGGACCACAGTACAGAGTGAATATGACAATATGAGGACCACAGTACAGAGCCAATATGAAAATATGATGAGGACCACTGTACAGAGTCAATATGAGGACCACAGTACAGAGGCAATATGACAATATGTTGAGGACCACTGTACCGAGTCAATATGAGGACCACAGTACAGAGCCAATATGACAATATGTTGAGGACCACTGTACAGGGTGAATATGACAATATGAGGACCACAGTACAGAGGCAATATGACAATATGTTGAGGACCACTGTACAGGGTGAATATGACAATATGAGGACCACAGTACAGAGGCAATATGACAATATGTTGAGGACCACTGTACAGGGTGAATATGACAACATGATGAGGACCACTATACAGAGTCAATATGATTTGGACCACTGTTGAGTCCAGGCATACACCAACAGTCAGCTAGGCCCGTATTATGTAAGTCATGGATAAGACCTCACCTTGATGGTCATGTAGCCAACGTATGCATCCTCTGAGCCCTCCATGAAGACAAACGTTGAGTCTCTGGTGTTCTCAATGATCACTTTGTCTGCTACTTTACCAGATGCTGTTGAAAAAACACAGCATTGGGGTTTAGGGCGAAAGACAACACTGGGCTACAAGTGTCCAGCAAAGACAGTCAATGTGTTGCAAGGTCAAGTGGGTAGATAGTAGAGGTCGACCGATGAATCGGAATGGCCGATTTCAGGTTTTCATAACAAATCGGTATTTTTGGACATTTTATTATTATTTTTTTTTTTACACACCTTTATTTAACTAGGCAATTCAGTCATCGAATCACAGCCTACTTCGCCAAACGGGTGATGATTTAACAAGCGCATTCGCGAAAAAAGCACTGTCGTTGCACAAATGTACCTAACCATAAACATCAATGCCTTTCTTTAAAATCAATACGCAAGTATATATTTTTTAACCTGCATATTTAGTTAATATTGTCTGCTAACATTAATTTATTTTAACTAGGGAAACTGTGTCACTTCTCTTGCGTTCTGTATAACAGAGTCAGGGTATATGCAGCAGTTTGGGCTGCCTGGCTCGTTGCGAACTGTGTGAAGACCATTTATTCCTAACAAAAGACCAAAATGAATTTGCCAGAATTGTACATAAAATTATGACATAACATTGAAGATTGGGGCGGCAGGGTAGCCTAGCGGTTAGAGCATTGGACTAGTAACCGAAAGGTTGCAAGTTCAAATCCCCGGGCTGCCAAGGTACAAATCTGTCGTTCTGCCCCTGAACAGGCAGTTAACCCACTGTTCCTAGGCCGTCATTGAAAATAAGAATTTGTTCTTAACTGACTTGCCTAGTTAAATAAAGGTAAAAAATAAAAAATAAAAATTGTAAAATGTAACAGCAATATGTAGACTTAGGGATGCCACCCGTTAGATAAAATACAGAACGGTTCCGTATTTCACTGAAAAAATAAACGTTTTGTTATCGAAATTATACACTGCTCAAAAAAATAAAGGGAACACTAAAATAACACATCGTAGATCTGAATGAATGAAATATTCTTATTAAATACTTTTTTCTTTACATAGTTGAATTTGCCGACAACAAAATCACACAAAAATGATCAATGGAAATCAAATTTATCAACCCATGGAGGTCTAGATTCACACTCAAAATTAAAGTGGAAAACCACACTACAGGCTGATCCAACTTTGATGTAATGTCCTTAAAACAAGTCAAAATGAGGCTCAGTAGTGTGTGTGGCCTCCACGTGCCTGTATGACCTCCCTACAACGCCTGGGCATGCTCCTGATGAGGTGGCGGATGGTCTCCTGAGGGATCTCCTCCCAGACCTGGACTAAAGCATCCGCCAACTCCTGGACAGTCTGTTGGTGGATGGAGCGAGACATGATGTCCCAGATGTGCTCAATTGGATTCAGGTCTGGGGAACGGGCGGGCCAGTCCATAGCATCAATGCCTTCCTCTTGCAGGAACTGCTGACACACTCCAGCCACATGAGGTCTAGCATTGTCTTGCATTAGGAGGAACCCAGGGCCAACCACACCAGCATATGGTCTCACAAGGGGTCTGAGGATCTCATCTCGGTACCTAATGGCAGTCAGGCTACCTCTGGCGAGCACATGGAGGGCTGTGCGGCACCACAAAGAAATGCCACCCCACACCATGACTGACCCACCGCCATACCGGTCATGCTGGAGGATGTTGCAGGCAGCAGAACGTTCTCCACGGCGTCTCCAGACTCTGTCAAGTCTGTCACATGTGCTCAGTGTGAACCTGCTTTCATCTGTGAAGAACATAGGGCACCAGTGGCGAATTTGCCAATCTTGGTGTTCTCTGGCAAACGCCAAACGTCCTGCACGGTGTTGGGCTGTAAGCACAACCCCCACCTGTGGACGTCGGGCCCTCATACCACCCTCATGGAGTCTGTTTCTGACCGTTTGAGAAGACACATGCACATTTGTGGCCTGCTGGAGGTCATTTTGCAGGGCTCTGGCAGTGCTCCTCCTGCTCTTCCTTGCACAAAGGCGGAGGTAGCGGTCCTGCTGCTGGGTTGTTGCCCTCCTACGGCCTCCTCCGCGTCTCCTGATGTACTGGCTTGTCTCCTGGTAGCGCCTCCATGCTCTGGACACTACGCTGACAGACACAGCAAACCTTCTTGCCACATCTCTCATTGATGTGCCATCCTGGATGAGTTGTACTACCTGAGCCACTTGTGTGGGTTGTAGACTCCGTCTCATGCTACCACTAGAGTGAAAGCACCGCCAGCATTCAAAAATGACCAAAACATCAGCCAGGAAAGCATAGGAACTGAGAAGTGGTCTGTGGTCCCCATCTGCAGAACCACTCCTTTATTGGGGGTGTCTTGCTAATTGCCTATAATTTCCACCTGTTGTCTATTCCATTTGCACAACAGCATGTGAAATGTATTGTCAATCAGTGTTGCTTCCTAAGTGGACAGTTTGATTTCACAGAAGTGTGATTGACTTGGAGTTACATTGTGTTGTTTAAGTGTTCTAAGTGTTTTTAGCAGTGTAGTTTCCGGATTTGACCATATTAACTTCTTATGGGCAGGTGGGACGGTGGCGTCAATATCTGGTGAAATTGCAGAGCGCGAAATTCAAACTACAGAATTATAAATATTTAACTTTCATAAAATCACAAGTGTAATACATCAAAATAAAGCTTAACTTCTTGTTAATCCAGCCAACGTGTCAGATTTCAAAAAGGCTTTACGGCAAAAGCACACCATTCGATTATCTGAGGACAGCGCCCTGCCTACAAAAGCATGAAAAACATATTTCAACCAGGCAGGTGTGCCACAAAAGTCAGAAATAGCGATATAATAAATGCCTTACCTTTGATGATCTTCTTCTGTTGGCACTCCAAAAGGTCCCAGTTACATCACAAAATGGTCCTTTTGTTTGATAATGTCCTTCTTTATATCCATAAAAACTCAGTTTAACTGGCGCGCTTCAGTCAATAATCCACACAGTTTCCATCCATCAAAATGCATCCCAAACATTACTAATAAACTTTTCCAAACAAGTCAAACAACATTTATAATCAAACCATAGGTACCCTAATACGTAAATAAAGGATCAAATTTAAGACGGAGAATTGTTATTGTCTTTACCGGAGAAAAATACCAAAGAACGCTCTCTCTTCCAAGCACCTAGAAAAACTACAATTCCTGGCTAATTTTTTCCCAAAAACCAGCATGAAACTCTTTCTAAATACTGTTGACATCTAGTGGAAGCCCTAGGAATTGCAATCTGGGGGGATTTTGCCTTATAATAAAAGTGACAGCCATTGAAAACAGTGGTAGGCTGAATTTTCTTTTGTTGGGGGGGGGGGGGTGGTTTGTCCTCTGTGTTTCGCCTGCCATTTCAGTTGTTATACTCAGACATAATTTTAACACTTTTAGAAACTTTAGAGTGTTTTCTATCCAAATCTACCAATTATATACATATCCTAGCTTCTGGGCCTGAATAACAGGCAATTTACTTTGGGCACGCTTTTCATCCGGACGTGAAAATACTGCCCCCTATCCAAGAGAGGTTAACCTCTAGTGACACCCCATCCCGTGAATGGGACCGTTGTCATCATCTGACATTAATTAGCATAACGTAACGTAATAGGAAAACATTCCTATTCATGAAAATCACAAGTGAAATTTATTGGAACACAGCTTAGCCTTTTGTTAATCACCCTGTCATCTCAGATTTTCAAAATATGCTTTACAGCCAAAGCTAGACAAGCATTTGTGTAAGTTTATCGATAGCCTAGCATAGCATTATGCCTTGCTAGCAGCAGGCAACCTTGTCACGAAAATCAGAAAAGCAATCAAATTAAATCGTTTACCTTTGATGAACTTCGGATGTTTTCACTCACGAGACTCCCAGGTAGATAGCCAAAGTTCATTTTTTCCCAAAATATTATTTTTGTAGGCAAAATAGCTCCGTTTGTACTTCACGTTTGGCTGAGAAATCGACCGGAAATTGCAGTCACGACAACGCCGAAAAATATTCCAAATTAGCTCCTTAATATCGACAGAAACATGGCAAACATTGTTTGGAATCAATTCTCAAGGAGTTTTTCAAATATCTATTCGATCATATATCCACCAGGACAATTGGTTTCTCAGTAGAAGCGATTGGAATAATGGCTACCTCTGTACTTTACGCGAGATTTTCTCCGGGAGCAACATGTGACCACTTGCGCAATGTAGCCCCCTACGGGTATTCTTCAACATAAATGCGTAAAACTACGTCACAATGCTGTAGACACCTTGGGGAATACGTAGAAAGCATAAGCTGGCTCATAGCACATTCACAGCTCAATGGGGACTCATTGGCACGCAGCGCTTTCAAAATATGGGGCACTTCCGGAGTGGATTTTTCTCAGGCTTTCGCCTGCAACATCAGTTCTGTTATACTCACAGACAATATCTTTACACTTTTGGAAACGTTAGAGTGTTTTCTATCCAAAGCTGTCAATTATATGCATATTCTAGCATCTTGTCCTGACAAAATATCCCAAAAATGAAAATACTGCCCCTAGAGTCGCAACAGGTTAATGACCTAAGGCTCGTATTTCTGTGTGTTATTATGTTATAATTAAGTCTATGATTTGATATTTGATAGAGCAGTCTGAGCGGTGGTAGGCAGCAGCAGGCTCGTACGCATTCATTCAAACAGCACTTTCGTGCGTTTGTCAGCAGCTCTTCGCTGTGCTTCAAGCATTGAGCTGTTTATGACTTCAAGCCTATCAACTCCCGAGATTAGGCTGGTGTAACCGATGTGAAATGGCTAGCAAGTTAGCGGGGTGCGCGCTAATAGCGTTTCAAATCGGTGACGTCACTCGCTCTGAGACCTCGAAGTAGTTGGTCCCCAAAAGCCGCGGCATTTGTGGAGCGATGGGTAACGATGCTCGAGGGTGGCTGTTGTCGATGTGTTCCTGGTTCGAGCCCAGGTAGGGGCGAGGAGAGGGACGGAAGCTATACTGTTACACTGGCAATACTAAAGTGCCTATAAGAACATCCAATAGTCAAAGGTATATGAAATACAAATGGTAGAGAGAAATAGTCCTATAATTCCTATAATAACTAAAACCTAAACTTATTACCTGGGAATATTGACGACTCATGTTAAAAGGAACCACCCGCTTTCATATGCTCTCATGTTCTGAGCAAGGAACTTAAACGTTAGCTTTTTTACATGGCACATATTGCACTTTTACTTTCTTCTCCAACATTGTTTTTGCATTATTTAAACCAAATTGAACATGTTTCATTATTTGAGGCTACATTTTATTGATGTGTTATATTAAGTTAAAATAAGTGTTCATACAGTATTGTTGTAATTGTCATTATTACAAATAAAAAAAATATGCAACTTAAAACATTTTTAGAAATTTTAATTTATAAAAAACTTTTTATTTTTATTTTAAAAGAAATCATCCGATTAAATCGGGTATCGGCTTTTTTTTGGTCTTCCAATAATCATAATCGGTCGACCGGTAGTAGATAGACGGGGAACAGACGGTGTACGGTACAGAAAACAATGAACAGAATTAATACGTACCAGCTCCTATCATTGTGATGGGCGATTCGATGTAAATCCACTCATCAGTGTAGACCCCAGAGTGTACGAATATGAGGCCGTCAAAGTGGGCCTCCTGAACACCTCCCAGGGCATCCTCGATGGTGTCATAGTACTGAGGAAGAGGCACCATAGAGAAGTGTGTTACAGCGAAGTCACAGTGAACTCATGATGACCAATCACCCAATAACAACCCACAGATTAAAAAGCATAGTCCTGAACTAAAAATGTAGGCCTATATCAATACAAATAATAAATTACATTTCTATAGCGCTTTCCATAGAATCTCGAAGTGCTTCAAGAGCAAAAAACAAACAAGCAATATATCATGACAGGTCAACCAGTCTTTGAAAGATGCATCTTCTGAAGATGGAGAGGGTCAGTTAATGTCTTGAGTGGAGAATGCTGGTCAGAGGATGGTGATGGAGTCTGCTGCTGATCTTTTAGAGGGTTAGTCTGGGAACCAACCTGACTTATAGCCAGCCACTGGACTTCTCCTCCTTCACTCTGTTTATCACCACTTGGGTGACGCCTCAGCAGCTCTGGTTGCCAGAAAGCTCACCATACAAAGAGTTCAGAATAGTATCCAGTCGTCCTCTCAACAAGCACTCCCATTACTTTAAAGCTTAGGCAATAGAGATTCTTCATTCAGTGTACATTTTAGTCCAGGACTAGGCTTAAATCGGTGTCAAGGAAACTGGCCCTTAAACTCTCTCAAACAAAACACACTTACAAGCATGTTCTCTCTTCCTTTGTATCTGGCAGGATTACTGTAGAAGTGTTCTGCGAAGCCTGGCTTCACATGTGCTCCTTTATACTGCAAACAAAAACAAAAAAACATCAATGAATCTGGCCATTATTATAGCACAGTAATACCAATGGTGGGATTGCTTCTAGAATCACAGCAATCAAGTTGTCACTCCACTGGAACTTCACTTGCCAAGTTAAATAAAGGTTAAATAATAAAATAAATAAACAAATAGAATTACTGGGACTCCACAGTGTTCTTGCATTCATATGTCTGTACAGGTTGTTGACTGTTTTAGCAGCAGTAGGAGTATCTATATGGTTGAGTGACAGTGAGGGTTTCCATAGGTCAGAGGTGAGTGAGTAACAGTAAGGGCAGTGTGGGAAAAGAGGTCATGGGGTCGTTGTCCTACCAGCTGCTGAAAGCTCTCCTTCCACGGGTTGGGCTGCTCGTACTCTTCTGGGTTAATCTGGAAGAATTTCCCCGCCTCAGGATGCATCATGGGACGCGTGTACTCAAACACCTCCATGTACAGCCTCTTCCTGTGAAGCAAAGCAAGGCACAGCCAGACAGGACACCATAAGACAGGGAACTTCAAGCGATAACACACTGGGGGGCGCAGGAGGGGTAAGACAGTGTGTGTTCCAGATTGGATCCATTACATTTGGTTGAAGATACCCAAATTAGGACAACCGAACAATTCCATGCGGAAACTTTTGAAAATAAACAGAGTCGTGTGTTCAGTGCTAACTAGCATTGTGGGTCCCATTGTTTACAATTCTTCCTAATTTATTTAAAGCATTACGGGACATTAGAATCCTCCTCTTAACCTTTTATTTTCAACCTAGCTTTGCACCTATGGGTACACTCGGAATAGCCTGCAAACCAACCAACCAAGCAAACAGCCAAGCAGACAGCTAACAGTCCAACCAAGAGGCCGGCCAGCCAGCCAGCCAACCAAAAGGCCGGCCAGCCAGCCAACCAACCAAAAGGCCGGCCAGCCAGCCAACCAACCAACCAAAAGGCCGGCCAGCCAGCCAACCAAAAGGCCGGCCGGCCAGCCAGTCATCCAACCAACCAAAAGGCCGGCCAGCCAGCCAGTCATCCAACCAACCAAAAGGCCGGCCAGCCAGCCAACCAACCAAAAGGCCGGCCAGCCAGCCAGCTAGCTAACTATCCAGCCGGCTAGCTAACTAGCCTGCCAACCAGCCAACTAGCCTGCCAACCAGCCAACTAGCCTGCCAACCAGCCAACTAGCCTGCCAACCAGCCAACTAGCCTGCCAACCAGCCAACTAGCCAAGCAGCCAGCCAACTAGCCAGCCAACTAGCCAGTCGTGGGTTCAGTGCTAACTAGCATTGCTGGTCAACCAACCAACCAACCAGCCAGCCAAGCAGACAGCCAGCCAAGCAGACAGCCAGCCAAGCAGACAGCCAGCCAGTCAACCAACCAAAAGGCCAGCCAACCAAAAGGCCAGCCAGCCAACTAGCCCAACCAAGAGGTCAGCCAGCCAGCCAGCCAACCAAAAGGCCGGCCGGCCAGCCAACCAACTAGCCAGCCAGCAAGCCAACTAGCCAGCCAGCAAGCCAACTAGCCAGCCAGCAAGCCAACTAGCCAGCCAGCAAGCCAACTAGCCAGCCAGCCAGCCAGCCAACTAGCCAGCCAGCCAACTAGCCAGCCAGCCAACTAGCCAGCCAGCCAACTAGCCAGCAAGGTAACTAGCCAGCAAGGTAACTAGCCAACCAACTAGCCAGCCAGCCAACCAACTAGCATGCCAGCCAGCCAACTAGCCAGCCAGCCAGCCAGCCAACTAGCCAGCCAGCCAGCCAACTAGCCAGCCAGCCAGCCAGCCAACTAGCCAGCCAACTAGCCAGCCAGCCAGCCAACTAGCCAGCCAGTCAGCCAGCCAGCCAACTAGCCAGCAAGGTAACTAGCCAACCAACTAGCCAGCCAGCCAACCAACTAGCCAGCCAACCTAGCCAGCCAGCCAACCAACTAGCCAGCCAGCCAGCAAACCAACCAGACAGCCATTAAATGAGCCAAGCAGACAGCCAACCAGCCGAGCAGACAGCCAACCAACCAGCCGAGCAGACAGCCAGCCAACCAGCCGAGCAGACAGCCAGCCAACCAGCCGAGCAGACAGCCAACCAACCAGCCGAGCAGACAGCCAACCAACCAGCCGAGCAGACAGCCAACCAACCAGCCGAGCAGACAGGCAACCAGCCAGCTAATCAATCAACCAGCCGAGCAGACAGCCAGCCAACCAGCCAGCCGAGCAGACAGCCAACCAACCAACCAAGCAGACAGACAACCAGCCAAGCAACCAACCAGCCTTGGCAGACAGCCAACCAGCCTTGGCAGACAGCCAACCAGCCGGGAAGACAGCCAACCAGCCGGACAGACAGCCAACCAGCAGGGCAGACAGCCAACTAGCCGGACAGACAGCCAGCCAACCAACTAGCCAGCCAGCCAACCAACTAGCCAGCCAGCCAACCAACTAGCCAGCCAGCCAACCAACTAGCCAGCCAGCCAACCAACTAGCCAGCCAGCCAACCAACTAGCCAGCCAGCCAACCAACCAGCCAGCCAGCCAGCCAACCAACTAGCCAGCCAGCCAGCCAACCAACTAGCCAGCCAACTAGCCGAGCAGACAGCCAACTAGCCGAGCAGACAGCCAACCAGCCGAGCAGACAGCCAACCAGCCGAGCAGACAGCCAACCAGCCGAGCAGACAGCCAACCAGCCGAGCAGACAGCCAACCAGCCGAGCAGACAGCCAACCAGCCGAGCAGACAGCCAACCAGCCGAGCAGACAGCAAACCAGCCGAGCAGACAGCCAACCAGCCGAGCAGACAGCCAACCAGTCGAGCAGACAGCCAACTAGCCAGCAAGGTAACTAGCCAACCAACCAAGCAGACAGCCAGCAAACCAACCAGACAGCCAACCAACCGAGCAGACAGCCAACCAAGCAGCCGAGCAGACAACCAAGCAGCCGAGCAGACAGCCAACCAGCCGAGCAGACAGCCAACCAGCCGAGCAGACAGCCAACCAGCCGAGCAGACAGCCAACCAGCCTTGGCAGACAGCCAACCAGCCTTGGCAGACAGCCAACCAGCCTTGGCAGACAGCCAACCAGCCTTGGCAGACAGCCAACCAGCCTTGGCAGACAGCCAACCAGCCTTGGCAGACAGCCAACCAGCCGGGAAGACAGCCAACCAGCCGGACAGACAGCCAACCAGCCGGACAGACAGCCAACCAGCCGGACAGACAGCCAACCAGCCGGACAGACAGCCAACCAGCCGGACAGACAGCCAACCAGCCGGACAGACAGCCAACTAGCCAACCAACTAGCCAGCCAGCCAACCAACTAGCCAGCCAGCCAACTAGCCAGCCAGCCAGCCAACCAACTAGCCAGCCAGCCAGCCAACCAACTAGCCAGCCAGCCAGCCAGCCAGCCAACCAACTAGCCAGCCAGCCAGCCAGCCAACCAACTAGCCAGCCAACCAACTAGCCAGCCAGCCAGCCAACCAACTAGCCAGCCAACTAGCCGAGCAGACAGCCAACTAGCCGAGCAGACAGCCAACTAGCCGAGCAGACAGCCAACCAGCCGAGCAGACAGCCAACCAGCCGAGCAGACAGCCAACCAGCCGAGCAGACAGCCAACCAGCCGAGCAGACAGCCAACCAGCCGAGCAGACAGCCGAGCAGACAGCCAACCAGCCGAGCAGACAGCCAACCAGCCGAGCAGACAGCCAACCAGCCGAGCAGACAGCCAACCAGCCGAGCAGACAGCCAACCAGCCGAGCAGACAGCCAACCAGCCAAGCAGACAGCCAACCAGCCAAGCAGACAGCCAACCAGCCGAGCAGACAGCCAACCAGCCGAGCAGACAGCCAACTAGCCAGCAAGGTAACTAGCCAACCAACCAAGCAGACAGCCAACCAACCAACCAACCAGCCGAGCAGACAGCCAACCAACCGAGCAGACAGCCAACCAACCAAGCAGACAGCCAACCAGCCGAGCAGGCAGCCAACCAGCCGAGCAGGCAGCCAACCAGCCGAGCAGGCAGCCAACCAGCCGAGCAGGCAGCCAACCAGCCAGCCAATCAGACAGACAGCCAACCAACCAGCCGAGCAGACAGCCAACCATCCAGCCGAGCAGACAGCCAGCCAGACAAGCAACCAACTAGACAGCCAGCCAAGCAACCAACCAAGCAGAGAGCCAGCCAAGCAACCATCCAAGTAGAGCCAGCCAAGCAACCATCCAAGTAGAGCCAGCCAAGCAAGCAGACAACCAGCCAACCAACCCAGTCAAAGCAGACAGCCAACCAACCCAGTCAAAGCAGACAGTCAACCAACCCAGTCAAAGCAGACAGTCAACCAACCCAGTCAAAGCAGACAGCCAACCAACCCAGTCAAAGCAGACAGCCAACCAACCCAGTCAAAGCAGACAGCCAACCAACCCAGTCAAAGCAGACAGCCAACCAACCCAGTCAAAGCAGACAGCCAACCAACCCAGTCAAAGCAGACAGCCAACCAACCCAGTCAAAGCAGAAAGTCAACCAACCCATTCAAAGCAGACAGTCAACCAACCCAGTCAAAGCAGACAGTCAACCAACCCAGTCAAAGCAGACAGTCAACCAACCCAGTCAAAGCAGACAGCCAACCAACCCAGTCAAAGCAGACAGCCAACCAACCCAGTCAAAGCAGACAGCCAACCAACCCAGTCAAAGCAGACAGCCAACCAACCCAGTCAAAGCAGACAGCCAACCAGCCACTCACCAGAGGATGGGGTCATTGGCCAGTTCGCTGAAGCGTTTGCAGACACATGCTGCGCGACACAGGTCCTGCTCCAGCAGGTAGGAGAAGATCTTCAGAACCACCTCGTCTGGCAGCTTCTCCTGGAGGTAGTGCTCTGCGGGAACTGCTAGTGATGAACACAACCAGAGGGAAACTTTATTAATGGAGGAGGTATTCACACATCCAAAATAATAACAAGAGATGGACAGAAACAAGGTCCAATACAGAGAGTAGGGGCATTTTCAACCTCCAATTCTCATAACATGTTATTCACCAAAACATTTGTCCTTGGTTTTACTGTAGTGTGTACGTCATTGTTGTCTTTTACAGACATTTGGAAGATTATCCTGGGATGGGCTGAAAGAGATTCTAATAAATACAAATTAAACAAAAACATAATGTTAGAAAGTATTATTTTACCTGTTAAATCTTGAGACTTTCCTGACACTCTGGCACGCTTTGCCCGATGGCCAAAGTCTTCTGTGGCTGAAGTGGAAGCACCCTGCGTATAGAAAGAAAAATAGATTGTTATAAGCCTTGACAGCTGACACGTTTTGATGGAACAGACCATGGTCATCTGCTTAAAAACAACCATATTAATATTTCAGCATTGTTTTTAATGAATCAAGTTCTTCAATTAATCACCACCGCTAGCGAAATACTTATCAATTATGCAAAGAGGAAAGATGAATTATCAAATTCAGCCCATGGGTAAAAGGGAGCCTCATGCTTAAGAAGACACCATTGTGGGTGGAATGCTGATATTGCTCACTAGTCTAGGTCAGAGTACAGCTTTTTGCTATATTTATTTATAACCAGCAGCACTCAGTCCAGGTTAAGTGAGCTGATCCATTTTCAGCAGGCAAACAAATAGATATGTAACGAGTAGAGCTGATATGATACATTATTCTATATGTCAGAGACGCATCATGTTTATTCTACATAACAGATTTCTATCTGAACATTCCACAATGCTGTGGCTAGTTGAAGGTGCAGCAGAAGCCCCTTTTACCCAGGACCCTACCGAGGACACAGAATGACCCACCACCTCTCGGTGACTTAGGCATGTAGCCACTTAAATATTGTGTGCCGTCTTTCCACATACATCACACATAGGGTCTGTCCAAAACGGCACCCTATACTGTATAGTGCACTACTGGTCAAACGTTCTTCACTAAATAGGGAGCCATTTGGAACACATCCCATGCTTATGCCTCACCTCCATGTTAGTCTTTGCTGGACACGCTGCTGTTCTCTTGGGTAGTAGAGACTTTCTTCGAAGTTGGTAAGGACTATTCTGAGCTCCTGGACCGGATTCTTCTGCAACCATATCTGCAGGGACGTCCTCATCTGGAGAGGAAGAGAGGATAGTCAAAACAACCCTATCTGCAGGGACGTCCTCATCTGGAGAGGAAGAGAGGATAGTCAAAACAACCATATCTGCAGGGACATCCTCATCTGGAGAGGAAGAGAGGATAGTCAAAACAACCCTATCTGCAGGGACGTCCTCATCTCATCTGGAGAGGAAGAGAGGATAGTCAAAACAACCCTATCTGCAGGGACATCCTCATCTGGAGAGGAAGAGAGGATAGTCAAAACAACCATATCTGCAGGGACGTCCTCATCTGGAGAGGAAGAGAGGATAGTCAAAACAACCCTATCTGCAGGGACGTCCTCATCTGGAGAGGAAGAGAGGACAGTCAAAACAACCCTATCTGCAGGGACATCCTCATCTGGAGAGGAAGAGAGGATAGTCAAAACAACCATATCTGCAGGGACGTCCTCATCTGGAGAGGAAGAGAGGATAGTCAAAACAACCCTATCTGCAGGGACATCCTCATCTGGAGAGGAAGAGAGGATAGTCAAAACAACCCTATCTGCAGGGACGTCCTCATCTGGAGAGGAAGAGAGGACAGTCAAAACAACCCTATCTGCAGGGACGTCCTCATCTGGAGAGGAAGAGAGGATAGTCAAAACAACCCTATCTGCAGGGACGTCCTCATCTGGAGAGGAAGAGAGGACAGTCAAAACAACCATATCTGCAGGGACGTCCTCATCTGGAGAGGAAGAGCGGATAGTCAAAACAACCCTATCTGCAGGGACGTCCTCATCTGGAGAGGAAGAGAGGATAGTCAAAACAACCCTATCTGCAGGGACATCCTCATCTGGAGAGGAAGAGAGGATAGTCAAAACAACCCTATCTGCAGGGACATCCTCATCTGGAGAGGAAGAGAGGACAGTCAAAACAACCATATCTGCAGGGACGTCCTCATCTGGAGAGGAAGAGAGGATAGTCAAAACAACCCTATCTGCAGGGACATCCTCATCTGGAGAGGAAGAGAGGATAGTCAAAACAACCCTATCTGCAGGGACGTCCTCATCTGGAGAGGAAGAGAGGATAGTCAAAACAACCCTATCTGCAGGGACATCCTCATCTGGAGAGGAAGAGAGGATAGTCAAAACAACCATATCTGCAGGGACGTCCTCATCTGGAGAGGAAGAGAGGATAGTCAAAACAACCCTATCTGCAGGGACGTCCTCATCTGGAGAGGAAGAGAGGACAGTCAAAACAACCCTATCTGCAGGGACATCCTCATCTGGAGAGGAAGAGAGGATAGTCAAAACAACCATATCTGCAGGGACGTCCTCATCTGGAGAGGAAGAGAGGATAGTCAAAACAACCCTATCTGCAGGGACATCCTCATCTGGAGAGGAAGAGAGGATAGTCAAAACAACCCTATCTGCAGGGACGTCCTCATCTGGAGAGGAAGAGAGGACAGTCAAAACAACCCTATCTGCAGGGACGTCCTCATCTGGAGAGGAAGAGAGGATAGTCAAAACAACCCTATCTGCAGGGACGTCCTCATCTGGAGAGGAAGAGAGGACAGTCAAAACAACCATATCTGCAGGGACGTCCTCATCTGGAGAGGAAGAGCGGATAGTCAAAACAACCCTATCTGCAGGGACGTCCTCATCTGGAGAGGAAGAGAGGATAGTCAAAACAACCCTATCTGCAGGGACATCCTCATCTGGAGAGGAAGAGAGGATAGTCAAAACAACCCTATCTGCAGGGACATCCTCATCTGGAGAGGAAGAGAGGACAGTCAAAACAACCATATCTGCAGGGACGTCCTCATCTGGAGAGGAAGAGAGGATAGTCAAAACAACCCTATCTGCAGGGACATCCTCATCTGGAGAGGAAGAGAGGATAGTCAAAACAACCCTATCTGCAGGGACGTCCTCATCTGGAGAGGAAGAGAGGATAGTCAAAACAACCCTATCTGCAGGGACATCCTCATCTGGAGAGGAAGAGAGGATAGTCAAAACAACCATATCTGCAGGGACATCCTCATCTGGAGAGGAAGAGAGGACAGTCAAAACAACCCTATCTGCAGGGACATCCTCATCTGGAGAGGAAGAGAGGATAGTCAAAACAACCCTATCTGCAGGGACATCCTCATCTGGAGAGGAAGAGAGGATAGTCAAAACAACCCTATCTGCAGGGACGTCCTCATCTGGAGAGGAAGAGAGGATAGTCAAAACAACCCTATCTGCAGGGACGTCCTCATCTCATCTGGAGAGGAAGAGAGGACAGCCAAAACAACCATATCTCAGTTTTCGATATTGCGACCAAAACATTGCTTTTGAAACCGTTTGACTTGGCAGTGCAACACACATTTAAAAAAATACAAAGGCAGGGGAATGCCCGTGTGCGTGTAGGGCATATGTCTACCGCTGTGTAGCCGTTAGCGATGTCAATGACAGCCTAACGTCTTCGGGTAGATGGAAATGCAACTAAAAGTTAACTACAAAGTAGCCTCTGCCTACCTGGCAGGTATTTGTATCAATCCAGTGGCCATTTGTTTTGAAGTGTGATACAGACATAGGTGGTAAATTGAATAACAATCACCTACTCCTATCTATACAGAAGTAAATAAAATCATTCAAAATAGGCTGACACCAGAAAGCATGCTTTGGCCACAGATGATCATTAGCTTCTTTTAAAAGAAAAAGCTATAAATGGGTATTTTTCATCGCATAGCATGCAGTCGGAAGGACACACAATTTGGGTAGCACGCACGGCAAATACCAAAGATGATTGTTGAGTTGCGACCATCAATGAAAAGTAGAGACCCAGCCAGGCATTTCGCAATATGACATCATAGTTTGGAAAGCAAATGGCTATTACTGTAAAGAGAAGACAATGAAAAGACTAATCTGTATTTTATAGTTAGCAAAATTCTCTACTTAATTGATTGAACAGCATAAGCCCCCGCTAACGCAACCCTGGACCTCGAAGCCAATTCCATTGCATTTTTTCATTGCTCCCCTCTAATCAGGCACCAATTTAAGCCTGGAAAATCAGGTGTGTGCAAATCATTTTCAGGTAGAAAAGAAAACCAGCAGGCTCCAGACCTCGTAGGGTAAATTGAGTACCCTTGATATAGCCCATCTTATTGGCTCATATCCCCAGTGAGTGCGCATATTCACTATCATTGTTGGGTCAGTGGCACCTGGCTCACCTTCTCGTAGGCCTATTCTATGGATCAGACAACATTGTTTTTATTGATCTGTTTGTCAGTGTCAGCAGAGTAGTCTACCCTGTAAAAAAGACCCTGCTACTGTCTCCAGTAAAATAAAGTAATAGAATTGCATGAAATGTGTTTATAAAAGGCCAAGAAGCGTATCTTATATAGCCTATAGGAGGAATGGGCAACTCCAGTCTTCGGGGGCCGGAGTGGTGTCACTTTTCGCCCCCATCCCTAGCAAACACAGCTGACTAAACTAATTGCTATCTAAACTGAAGACCACTATTAGTTGGTCATTAGAGTCAGGTGTGTTAGCTGGAGCAAAAATGTGACACCAATCAGGCCACCGAGGACTGGAGTTGCCCATCCCAGGCCTATAGCCTAGCCTTACTCTATGCCACAATGCACTCAGCCATGCAGTCTTTTTTGCAAACAGTGATTGGGTTATTTTATTAGTCTAAATTATGAAGATCCGGAATAGTAGGCCATCTTATATAAGTCTGCAAATGCAATGATGCATGGAATGCTTTATCATAAAAGGTAAATTTTTATGGTGAAAATTAGCTTCCCCAACCGTGAAATTCACACCACCTATGGCTACAGAAACACAGCTACCCAAACAGTCTGGCACCACCTCAATTAAAGAGTAACTACACACCAGTGGAGGCTCCTCAGAGGAGAAAGGGGAGGACCATCTTCCTCAGTGAATTACATAAAAATAAAATACATTAACCTCTCTAGGGTACGTGGGACGGTAGCGTCCCACCTCGTCAACCGCCAGTGAAACTGTTCATATTTATATCCAAAATTTACATTGGCGCATTGTGGTCAGAAATGCATTGTCTCAAACAAACATCCGGTTTAAGTGCAGAGAGCCACGTAAAATGACAGAAATACTCATCATAAACATTGATAAACTATACAAGTGTTTTCATGGAAATATAGATAAACTTATAGATGAACCTTAATGCAACCACTGTGTCAGATTTCAAAAACGCTTTACGGCGAAAGCACACTTTGTGATTATGTTAGCTAGCCACAGAAACGCATACAGCCATTTTCCAACCAAGTCATTTTCCAAAAGTCAGAAATAGCATTAAAATGAATCACATACCTTTGATGATCTTCTACTGGTGGCACTCCCAGGTCTCCATGTTAGACAATAAATGTTTGTTTTGTTCGATAATGTCCCTCTTTATGAGCAAAAATCTCCTTTTTATTTGCGCGTTTTGTCCAGTAATCCGAATGCAGAAGTTTTAAAAAAGTACAATAAAAGTTAGTAGAAACATGCCAAACGATGTTTAAAATCAATCCTTCGGTTGTTTTTGTCATAAATAATCAATAATATTTCAACCAGATAAAAGCTTCGTAAATAGGAAAGGAGAAACAAGAAAGGCCTTTCAAAATAATAGTACTTCTTGGTCAGAATTTCCTCGGGTTTTCACCAGCCATTCCAGTTCTGTTATACTCACAGACATTATTTTAACAGTTTTGGAAACTTGAGTGTCTTCTATCAAAATCTACTAATTATATGCATATCCTATATTCTGGGACTGAGTAGCAGACAGTTTAATTTGGGCATGCTTTTCATTGAAAATTCCAAATGCTGCCCCCTACCCTAGTGAAGTTAACATTTGTTTTAAAGTTATCCTTATTAGATAAAACTATACTAAGGATAGTCACGTCATCAAATAATTTATTAAAAAGACACACTGTTTTGCAATGAAGGTCTATAGTAATCTCACCAGCACTCTGTGGGGTAGCACCATGGTGTAGCCGGAGGACAGGTACCTTCTCTCCTCCTCTGGGTACACTGACTTCAATACAAAACCTAAGAGGCTCATGGTTCTCACCCCCTTCCATAGACAAACAGTAATTATGACAACTTCCAGAGGACGTCCTCCAACCTATCAGAGCTCTTGCAGCACGAACTGACATTGTCCACCTAATCAAAGGAACAGATAATGAATCTAGTAAAGAAAGCAGAAGCTACAGCTAGCACTGCAGTGTATAAAATGTGGTGAGCAATTGACTCAGAGAAAGACAATAGTTGAACAGTTCTGAACAAATTCATTTCTTCCAAAATTAAGGGAGAGAGCTATATTTGGTTGTATTATTATAATATTATTTTTTTACTTTCACTTTGCTAGCAAATGCAGCTACCTAGATTAGGATACTCAAACACCCGGCTCAAACCGAGTGGGATGCTATGTTAGCTAGCTGACTATCCAACACTGGACCTCTTCCAAGTCAGTTGGTTTTATTCATTTATTGCCACCGGGGCCAGCCAGTGTAACTGCTAAACTGCTTGCTGATTATACACTGAGGTGCATGATTGTAGCGGGTTTACTAACACGTTAGTCCTAGTAGTTCTAGTTGACTGACGTGACAACGATATGTTATATATTCTGTATGTAGAGGTTAACAGTTATGTTATATATGTTGTGTGTAGCTGTTAACGGTCTTGATACAATATGAAGGTTTGGGTTGGAAACGTTTTTTCGCCTTGCCACAGACAACTGATGTGTTGTGCACTGAGGTCCACAAGCGATGGGAAAAGGTGAGGAGAGCGAGTTGATGAATGCGAGAAGGAATTGTATACACACAATGAGCAGAGTGATTTGTGCTGTTTTTATGTGGCTGATATGAAAGTGAACTTTGCGTGTGCTCAGGGATGTATTCATTCCGCCGAGTCGGTTGGAAAATGTTTCTTAAACGGAAGCAAACAGAATGGGGATAAACATACCTGAATTTACTAACAATTACACCTTAGATCAGCTAGATGCAAGCAAGATTGTGCAAAGCAGGTATTGAATGTGTCACTGTCACCTTGATTACTAAAATTTCTTGACCATGGCACCCTGTAAAGTTTCATTCATAGGCTAGATTGTAGCAACCTAAAGATGGGTACAGGGAAATGTGTGTATCAAGTAGTAGGCCTAAACCTAGCAATGTTTTATTGAGCTGGGTGAAGGGAATATGAATGACAGTCAACCAATATGCTGTGATAGAAATAAGGTCATCCTCATGAAGTATTTTTATCATCGTCCCTCATCTAAAAACGCCACTGACTGCCACACACACTAAAAAAAGCCATAACAATGACATGATGATAGTAAACCATTCATAGTCAATTCAATACAACAACATTTTTCCTGTGACAATGTGTGAAGTAACCTTGTTTATAAAAGAGAACAGGTAAATAAGAGGACAAGGCTAGAATAAAATCGAGGCTAGTCCTGAGAACTCTGCATAGGCTATGACTAATAGAAATGCCAGACTATGGCTGCAATGCAGCGAGCCACATTTCCTTTGCACAGCTCCAAAATCTTTAACAGAGAGTTCAATAAGTCGGCCTGCTTCTCAGATCTCTATGACTGACAGCAGAGTATTTGGCCACATTCCATTCCTCTGCAGTCAAGCTAGGAGTCCCTGCTGTGGATCCATACATGAAGCAGTGAGTAATTTGACTTCCCTGCGCCTGATGGCACTTGACTTCCCATTCACAGCTTCATTAAATAGTACCCGCAAAACACCAGTCTCAACGTCAACAGTGAAGAGGCTAGGATGCTGGCCTTCTAGGCAGAATTCCTCTGTCCAGTGTCTGTGTTCTTTTGCCCATCTTAATCTTTTCTTTTCATTGGCCAGTCTGAGATATGGCTTTTTCTTTGCAACTCTGCCTAGAAGGCCAGCATCCCAGAGTCACCTCTTCACTTCAAAAGGGTTTTCTAACAATCAATTAGCCTTTTAAAATGATAAACGTGGATTAGCTATCACAACGTTCAATTGGAACACTGGAGTGATGGTTGTTGATAATGGGCATCTGTACGCCTATGTAGATATTCCATTATTATTATATATATTTTTTTAACTGTACATTCAAAAATACAAAATATGCATGTGCAAATATCTGAATAAAATTGATGTTTTACCATCTGGCTTCATTCACACAGACCAGTGATCACAATGCTAGCAGCCTACCTATTTATGCTACCTAACAAAAGTAACCAATAGAAAATATCACTTGCATGGTTTATTACTTGCAATGGTGACTTTCATGAATCTGTCTGGGTGAAACCATTGACTACCATGAACCCCCCCTTCGATTTCTCATAGGACATGCACTGCCAACTGAACGTGACCCAGTCTATTGAGAATCAACAGTTGTGCTGAACAGAGCAGGTGATAGAACCCAGGGGACCAGGATAGCATGACCAGAGACACATGGATGGTGATGTGTGCTGATCATAGAATTAGTAGAAGGGGGGAAAAAAAAGCCTTCTCACAACTTGGAAAGATTTATAGTAAGTGGAAAGAAGCATTGTTCTTGTTTGGAACAATCTGTTGACTGCATTTGACCTAATGGAACAGCATGGAAACTTCTCGTGAATATAACAGTGAGGAAGAACCACTGCTCGAGTGACAGGGGGCGGGGCTTGGTGTTCTGGGAAGCAAACTACACAAATGACACATGGCTGAGAGGCCTTTCAGAATATTGCATGCCACAGACTAAATATACTTAGATCAGTTACAAAGATCTCCCTAGAGGGTAGCGTTCAACAAAACCATCCTCTATCCTATCATGTATTTGCAAGCATTTGCAAGCAGCAGCTTCATGACCAGGGCATAAAATTGTCGGGTAGGATTTAGGTATTGACGGGTAAGAATGTCTACTTCACCAGCCACGTTGGCATTCGCATTTGTGAATAGTCAAGTATGGGCATATGTGCGAGTTGCGATTTCTAGCAGAAAAACGCTAAAGTAGCTGTTTTCAAAGTATTTCTGCTGTTTTGTTTCATAGCTGCTTATAGCACAAATAAATACATATCCCACATTCCACCTTGCGCAGCAACAGCTTTGCACAACAGCGTTGCATACTGAGTGAAACGTTGATAGATTCATTTTTGGAGGCGCTGGCACAGACAAACATTGGTCTAATTTACTTAAGTCAGCAAAGTGTCATTGTTATGGCTGTTTTTTGTGCATGTTTCTTGGCTATTTACATTGTTTTGTTTATTGTTAGTTTGAATGTGCTGCTTCCACTGATGGCGAAGAGAAGCTGTCAACTACTAAGTCAAATTCTCACACACCTCGTGGCCACATTACCACGGTAACCTCCCGCCTTTAAAGGAGCTGCTGAACATTTTTTCTCATCTGATATTTGGGTTAAAATAACAAATGAAATTGAGCAATATGCCACATTACGTCTTACTAATACATTTCTTGTTCTGGAAACAATACAAAGAATGGTCATCAGTTTATGTAATTATGGGGGGGGGGATATTTTGGCTGGTTAACAATCTGAGTGGCTGATAGATTTTTTTCATCTGCCTGCCACCATGGTTGAATACAACAAAAAGTTAATTTAGGCCCTGTTCATGACTATTGAACTCTGAGAAGGGATCAGATTCCAGGCTTGACGAACAGGAGCAGGCCGATCAGCAATAAAGAGTTGAGTTGTTTGGGGGCGTAGGCTAATGGCAACGGGAAAAAAATCAAGAACAGCAATGATTCCAGACCAGTCCTTCCCACTACTAAACTTCTAATCCGTGACCTTCACTAGGTCCAAAGACCATTACATCATCAAAACCACATCATAGTTTCAGAGGCAGCAGGTCAGAATTTCACCGGAAAAAGCCACGTCTTTGGCCTGGAAGACATGGTACAAACGATTCACAACCTGACAATGATAATAGCCTGAATGGTCAGTTGTACAAACAAGATATGGCAAATCAGCTGGCTTAGTGAACTAGGCTACCCCTCAGGGCATCAGGGTCAGAACATCTATGTATGTGTCACACAGACAGACCCTGTGAAACCTTCCCTGTCAGTTTGTATCAAGCCTAACCATAGACACACATAGGCTACATCACATGATAGGCCTATCAAGAGGCATATAGATAGATATATATGGCTCTGGGCCAATATACACTGTGGCAAGTTTATTAGGTACACCCATTCAAGAAAATGGTTTGCTCCTACAGACAGTCACGAGGCTGTAGTTTGCTACATAAAGCAGGCAGACAGGAATTGAGGCATTCAGTTACTGTGTAGATTGAAAGTAAGAATGGGCAAAACGAGTGACCTAAACGACTGAGTGTGGTATTATCCTCGGTGCCAGGCACCAGTAACTCAGAAACGGCCTCCTGGGCTTTCCACGCATGACAGTGTCTAGGCTTTACCGAGAATGGTGCGACAAACAAACAAACATCCAGTCAGCAGCGCGGTGGGGCAAAACAGCTTGTTGATGAGAGATATCAAAGGAGAATGGCAAGGATCGTGCAAGCTAACAGGTGGGCCTCAAACAGGCGAATAACGGCGTGCAGAACGGCATCTCGGAGCACAACTCATTAGTCCTCGTCACGGATGAGCTATTACAGCCGACAACCACCCTGGCTCCACTCCAATCAGATAAAAACAAGAAGCAGCAGCTCCAGTGGGCACGCGATCACACCACTGGACAATTGAGTGGAAAAACAGCACCTGGTCCGACTTAGCGTAAGTAGCATGAGGCCATAGTCCCATCCTACCTGGTGTCAAAGGTGTAATGGTGTGGGGCAAGTTTCTGGCAGATGTTAGGTCCCTTGATACCATTGGAGCAATGTTTCCATGCCCCAGAGAATTCAGACTGTTCTGTAGACAAAGGAAGCCCCCGACCCATTACTAGAGGGGTGTACCTGAAACTGAGTATGCATACATACACACACATACACATACATATATATATATATGAGACAGTCTGCTGTTTCCTGAGGGAATGAATCCAATGACAAAAGTTGGGAGAGATACAACAGATTAAAGTTCAGCCTTCTAGCAATGTTGCACAGAGCCTTCTAGTGTCTATCATAGTGCAAAGCGTATAGGCGTATGCACAGCAGTGTTCTACAGGGTCACGTTAACGCACAATTCTTTGTTTTCTCAAAGAAGAAAGATAAACTGCTTAAGATCTAAAATGCTTATTATTGTAATTTCTAGTCGGCTTCAGAATAATTTTGTGCTTCAGTTGCACTTCTTCACTTGGATGAGAATTCACAAACTGGCATTCTATCAGCATTGTGTAGCATACTTTTGTCCGGTAAAATGCAAGATTAACTTCAATAAAAACATTAGGAAATGTAGCTGGCTACATTCTATGATTAACATTAGAAATATGATGGCCATGCATCATTTGCAAAAAAATACCTTGCTTTTTCATTGTACGCTCATTTACTTGTGTGGCTGCTAGTCAAATAATGTTGCACTTCTGTTGTCATCTGATGAAAATTAAGTTATTTTCTGCCAAATGTGTTGCACTAATGCATTTTCTGTTGAGGAAAGCTATAGTTGCACGCTAGGGCCTAAAATTGACACCCGCGGGTAGATTTTGGCATTCGCAGATAAGATGTCTATTTCACCAGCTCTTTGGCGGGTGGTCAGGATGCCACAGAGTGAGCACTTCACTTGTATTCGTTAATAAAAATAGTCAAGTATATTGGAGCATTTATTTTACAAAGTATTTCTGCCATTTTGTTTCATAGCTGGTAAATGAATCGTGCAAAGTCAAAGAACTATGAATCCTATCCCACTTCGAGCTGCAACACTGCCTGGTTCGGGCCTGTGCACAAGTGAAGAGCGGAGTTAAAGATTTGTTTTTAGAAGCGCTCTGCACAGGCATAAAAGTTGGTATAATTTACATAGTTTTGTTCATGAGCTAGGTTGTTTTTCAACGTTTGAGTTTAAACTGCTAGGAAAGAGAAGACAACGCAGCTATTAGACAATCTCACAGGCACAAGACTTGAGTTGCATTACCATGGTAACCTATCCCTACAGTGAAGCATGACAGTGGCAGCATCATGCTGTGGGGATGTGTTTCAGCAGCAGGGACTGGGAGACTAGTCAGGATCGAGGGAAAGACTAACAGAGCAAAGTTCAGAGATCCTTGGTCAAACCCTGCTCCAGAGCGCTCAGGAACTCCTACTGGGACAAAGGTTCACCTTCCAACAGGACGACCCTAAGCACCCAGTCAAGACAACGCAGGAGTGGCTTGGGGACAGGTCTCTGAATGCCCTCGAGTGGCCAAGCCAGACCCTAAACTTGAACCCCATCGAACATCTCTGGAGAGGCCTGACAATAGCTGTGCAGCGACGCTCCCCATCCAAACAGAGCTTGAGAGGATCTGCAGAGAAGAACGGGAGAAACTCCCCAAATACGGGTGTTCCGAGCTTGTGGCATCATACCCACGAAGACTCAAGGCTGTAATCGCTGCCAAAGGTGCTTCAACAAAGTACTGAGTAAAGGGTCTGAATACTGATGAAAATGCACTGTATATGGATGACATAAAGCCAGGCACATTTAACAGTTAGGCTATTGATTTATAGACCTAATCAAGTTGGGGTTTGCTCGATCCTCAATTTTCTTATACAACTAGGCTAAGCCCTAGTCGCACAGGACTAGTAATACTAGAGAATGTTGGTTATGTAATTATTACCCCATAATTCCGTTATTCCAGAGGATGACTCAGGATGACTTAGTTTTTTCCCAAATTGCCCCCTGGAATTCCTTCTTTTTTTGTCAATTGAGCCAAGGCGATAACTGGGCTACATTGATAATTAGAGCTTGGTTCCCATGTTTCTAAACCGTACCAAACCATCTTTGGATAGTGTCAACAAAATATTTGAACTGAGGAAGTATAATCATAATCACCCTCACCAGCAGCATACCAGCCGGCGTACCACCGCTGGCTTACTTCTGAAGCTAAGCAGGGTTGGTCCTGGTAAGTTCCTGGATGGGAGACCAACCAGATGCTGCTGGAAGTGGTGTTGGAGGGCCAGTAGGAGGCACTCTTTCCTCTGGTCTAAGAAAAACATATCCCAATGCCCCAGGGCAGTGATTGGGGACACTGCCCTGTGTCTTTCGGATGGGACCTTAAACGGGTGTCCTGACTCTCTGAGGTCATTAAAGATCCCATGGCACTTATCGTAAGAGTAGGGGTGTTAACCCAGGTGTCCTGGCTAAATTCCCAATCTGGCCATCAAACCATTACGGTCACCTAATAATCCCCAGTTTACAATTGGCTCATTCATCCCTCTCCTCTCCCCTGTAACTATTCCCCAGGTCGTTGCTGCAAATGAGAACATGTTCTCAGTCAACTTACCTGGTAAAATAACAGATTGATTAAAAAAGATTCATTAGGATATTTTAGACATCCGCAGTAGACGTCCTAAATGCCCCCCAGCCTTCAAATTAGTTTTAAGGCTGTGGATGCGAAAGTGAACTTTCCATTTCAAAATATTTAGGCAGTTGTATGCTGCTTTGTGATCCATTTACAGCAAGGGTTACATTAAATATGCACAATATTTTTTACTGATGCATTTGCCAATATTCAATTAATACACACAAAACATATGAACAAAAGCATTCACTGTGAAAGTTGATGTAGGCCTTCATATTTAGGCTATGTATCCAATCAGTTAGTTTTCTTGCTCAAACCACGAGCAACACCTGTCAAACTCAGACATTTATCTCAAAATACAGGGATGTTGATTCGCATGGGACTGGTATTATCAGAGGACCTTGGAGTTTGCCAAAAACCATTTGATTATTCTGGCTGGATTTGTAACTCTTCTGCAAAGTACATATGATTGATATGGCAGATTCGGACGGGACAAAAATTACGGTTGTGGTGTCTTGTGCCAATAAAACTAATCCCGTCAGAATAGGGCTTAAGGCAAAGACTTTTTCCTCGTCTCTGCTGCTGCTGCCTCCGCTGCAATAAAAGACAGTACTGTGCAGCCGTCTTCATCGACCTTGCCAAGGCTTTCGACTCTGTCAATCACCATATTCTTATCGGCAGACTCAGTAGCCTCGGTTTTTCTGATGACTGCCTTGCCTGGTTCACCAACTACTTTGCAGACAGAGTACAGTGTGTCAAATCGGAGGGCATGATGTCCGGTCCTCTGGCAGTCTCTATGGGGGTGCCACAGGATTCAAATCTCGGGCCGACTCTTTTCTCTGTATATATCAATGATGTTGCTCTTGCTGCGGGCGATTCCCTGATCCACCTCTACGCAGACGACACCATTCTGTATACTTCCGGCCCGTCCTTGGACACTGTGCCATCTAACCTCCAAACGAGCTTCAATGCCATACAACACTCCTTCCGTGGCCTCCAACCGCTCTTAAACGCTAGTAAAACCAAATACATGCTTTTCAACCGTTTGCTGCCTGCATCCGCACGCCCGACTAGCATCACCACCCTGGATGGTTCCGACCTAGAATATGTGGGCATCTATAAGTACCTAGGTGTCTGGCTAGACTGTAAACTCTCCTTCCAGACTCATATCAAACATCTCCAATCCAAAATCAAATCTAGTCGGCTTTCTATTCCGCAACAAAGCCTCCTTCACTCACGCCGCCAAACTTACCCCAGTAAAACTGACTATCCTACCGATCCTTGACTTCGGCGATGTCATCTACAAAATAGCTTCCAATACTCTACTCAGCAAACTGGATGCAGTTTATCACAGTGCCATCCATTTTGTTACTAAAGCACCTTATACCACCCACCACTGCGACCTGTATGCTCTAGTCGGCTGGCCCTCGCTACATATTCGTCGCCAGACCCACTGGCTCCAGGTCATCTACAAGTCCATGCTAGGTAAAGCTCCGCCTTATCTCAGTTCACTGGTCACGATGGCAACACCCACCCGTAGCACGCGCTCCCAGCAGGTGTATCTCACTGATCATCCCTAAAGCCAACACCTCATTTGGCCGCCTTTCGTTCCAGTTCTCTGCTGCCTGTGACTGGAACGAATTGCAAAAATCGCTGAAGTTGGAGACTTTTATCTCCCTCACCAACTTCAAACATCTGCTATCTGAGCAGCTAACCGATCGCTGCAGCTGTACATAGTCTATCGGTAAATAGCCCACCCAATTTGACCTACCTCATCCCCATACTGTTTATATTTATTTACTTTTCTGCTCTTTCACACCAATATCTCTACCTGTACATGACCATCTGATCATGTATCACTCCAGTGTTAATCTGCAAAATTTTAATTATTCACCTACCTCCTCATGCCTTTTGCACACAATGTATATAGACTCTCTTTTTTTTCTACTGTGTTATTGACATGTTAATTGTTTACTCCATGTGTAACTCTGTGTTGTCTGTTCACACTGCTATGATTTATCTTGGCCAGGTCGCAGTTGCAAATGAGAACTTGTTCTCAACTAGCCTACCTGGTTAAATATAGGTGAAATAAATGTAAAAAATGTAATATGCTGGTTAATTTTGCTGTTATGCACATAGCAACATTGGAAAAGGTGCCAATTCTACACTGCACTGAAGATTACGTTTCAGAACCGTGGACAGCAAATGCGGGGGAAAGCCCATGTTATAAAATTATTTATTTATTAGCGTTGCACCATCATTATTATATAATATAACTATATAAAATGTCAGTATCACATGTATTAGAGTGATGGACTGTGCCATCCCTGTGGCCTCCGCAATGGATTAGACCACTGAGTAAGGCGCGAATCAGCTGGGTGTCTTGTGCACCATGACAAAATTACAACTGCTCAACAAAAAAAATCTCGGTCGACTAACAGCCTATCGACCAAACAATCTACCAGTCGACTAAATGGGGTCAGCCCTACAAAGGACACGTAGTGTGTCGGGTTGTGCTCCACCTTCATTATAGCATCAACAATGTATCATTACTGGGGAACAAACCAAGACTAGAGATGGGATCCTGGGGGTGGTGGGGAGTAGCCAGAATAAAGACCTCGATAGGAAGAAGCTGGGTTCACTTACTAAAAAGACAGCCAGGGTCAAGCTGCATTGTTCCTGTCATGGTTCCTGTGCCCCACTAGTTAATCATCCAACAGATCAATGGAAATTGGCAACAGAGGCACATTTATGATTTTGCCAACATCAGCTAAATTACATTTCAGGTCTTTAGGGTACAAAAGTAAAGGAAGATCTAATATAATACCAGATACATGGATTGTAAACAGTTTAAGAGGTGGTAGTAACAAAAACAAAACAGTGTTTCAGGCCGATGAATGCAAATGTCTATATGTAGGCCTGTAATCTGTAAATGTAGCCTAGGGCTAATCTCTATTCCAGTGTATGCCCTTCCACATCTGAAGTAGACCGAGCCCAGTTCACAAATGCCAGTCGCAAACATTCTTATTGAATTTCATGTTTCCCTAAGACTGCATTTAGACAGCAGCCAAATTCAGATCTTTATTTCATTAATTGTTTTTTCAGTTTTGAAAAAGATCTGATGTGAAAAGATCTGAGGTGAGTTTAACAAGGCTTCTGTTTGCAGTCAACATTTTGCCAGAGTAACAATTTCAGTTGAACGATTTGAATACACATTCCAAAACGTTAGTGAAACATCACTACATCACTACAAAACTACTTTTTGTAAGGATTACTGACTTTTTAGCACAATATTCAAACTGAAAATGATTTGGCAATTCCTACTAAATTGAATTCCTACAATTGAAAGTCTACATGGCCACTTAATTATTTTTAGCGGCAGTTTAGACCCAAAGCAGACACTTCCATTCGCCACATACTACCTTCTCAGACTGTTCGCAAACGATTTCAGACTGTCGCGGCTAAAACAAAACAAAAAATGGAATATGTACGCTAATGTTAGTCAAAGTTCACTAACTATTTCCCCTGTTGAACGGATCTCTGATGTGATTGGTCAAAAGACCAATTAGTGGGAAAATATTAGAATCGTCAGCCTGTCTAAACGCAGCATAACTAATTAGAATAAAATATTTTCTAACAATTGGAGGTATATTTTTTACCAATCAGAGCAGCTTTTTAGCTAATAATTGCAATAACATATCTGTAGATTGTGGTTACTACATGCTGTGGCCACTGCTATTGAGGCTACTAGCGCTGTCTCTGCTCCACACTCCAGCACAATAAGTGGCGGTAATACATCAACGAAGGATGCTAACAGCCCCCCCCAACAACAACAAAATAACCACAGGAGAAGGCTGCTAGGTAGTGTCCTTTGTCCCCGCCGACATGTACTGCTTTCCGGCAGTTCTGTTAACAGTACGGTAAGTAGCTAACTAGCAGGGAAACGGGTACACTGTCATTCGCCTCCCGAGCACTGCTTTCCCGCAGCTCTTAACTTTATGGCGCGCAAAGTAGCTAGCTAGTGTAGCCAACTCAACTACCCTTACCGTAACATTAAATTAACTGGGAAAGCACTGCTCGGCAGGCGTTGGCGAAGGACACTGTGTCGGTGTCCTGGCTAGCAGTCGTTAATGGCAGTGTCCGCAGCATGTAGTTAATGTGGTAGTGGGTGTGGTATGGAGTAAGGGTCTGCAGATGGATGCAGACTAATTCATAATTGCCCAAAATATCAGAATTGGGCTGCCTGTGTAAACGCAGCCAATATAGCCTAGTTAGCAAAAGTTACATGCACCTCTGCAATTCAAAGAGGCCTCAGATCACCATTTGAACAGCTGCCTTGACTATGTTGAAGCTGCCTCAGCTAACGTTACTACTAGTGCTGGCTGTCACTTATCCAACAAGTTAGTTAACTAGTCACGTTCATTTATAGTTATTACAATAACGTAGCTGGCAAATTGACTGTAGTAAACCTAGTTTTATCAAGCCAACTGAATCACCTAACGTTAGCACTCACAAAAAGCTCTGCTGACGTGATGGTCGGTCCCTTCAGGTATTATTTCCCTGCATTTAGAAAGTCATCTTTGTCTAAACATCAGTTGGCAAAGTACCGGTAGTGAGCCTATTTTTGGAGATTATCGCACATGGAACATAAACATTGTTTACCTTTGAAATGTTATCTTTCGAAAGATTGCATGGTTACCACATTGCTAACCCACTGTGCGCTTCGGGACACAACGCCAATGGGTGTCCGACCGTCAGATGTCCATCCCAACACAGCCAGACATTGATAGTGATTTACGGTGGTGAGACGCCGCACATAGACAAAATGGATAAACTGGCTAGCAAATTTAGATGCGTCAAGCTAATTTAGCTAACTGTCTAATTTATCTTATGCGAGAGTAACGTTAACCACAACTAAAACGTGATTTATTCAGCTACTATGTAGTTCATTGAACTATCCATGCTGAATATAGTAACCAATATTATTCTCTACAATTTGTGACGTGACTAGATAGCCACCTAAACAATTACCTAACTGCTTTAGCTAATGTTAATATTAGCTAGCCAACACAAACAACTCGTCTCCAGACCAAACGCAACTTTGGTTAAGTTAATAACAAGTGAAGGCGTAATTAGAAGAAAGTCAAATGTGCCGCCAATGTGCTAATTTAACAACAATTGTAAGTAAATGTGCACTTTGATACTTTCCTAAGAGCTATTCAAACAAAGGCGTAGTTCCTGGCTAGTTGTCTACAGATAACGTCATCATGGGTTGCCAATTTGCTTGTTACGTTAGCGTACTAGCCAGCTGGCTAACTTTACATGCTAATAAACACTAGCGAGACTACCAAGAAATAGAAAAAAAACTACCTCATGACAAACTCGTGGGCTAACCATTATTAGACGTGTATTATTATAGTCGTTGGTGCGTTTGAGCAATCTAGCTAGTTAGCTGGCATTCTTGTACGACCTGTAGTCTAGTCAAGATCAGCAAGGATTCGCTTAGGTCTAGGAACAAACCAAGCCAAACAAAGCGCGGCCTAAGAGATTGTCGACAGAACAAGAAGCCTCGGCGTTTCCTACAGTCTCCACCAAAAGGGAAAGACGTTTTCAACCCATTTTTTTTTAAGCCACGGCTATATTCAAACGTTTAATTTGGGTCAACAAGTAACCGAACCAACGTATTTCTGAAATGGTTTAAAATGCGCCCAGTTAGCTTAGAGGTGACGTTACATGCATTACCTCTTTCCTGGTTGTTCCTTTCCGGCTGTACCGGGCGCGGCCTCGACACTCGCCTGGGTCTTCTGCTGGTTGCTCTGACGGAGTTCATTTGCGGTGTTTAGACTAAAATAAATCAAACCCTTCTCTATAGTTGGAACGACGTCTAAGCACGCAATCTAAAATGTTTTTTTCTTAAACATTGCGCAATAAGTCACCCCTTTCCTGCGGCTCGGGAAAAATATATATTTTTGCGTTGCCCCTGCAACCCTTGCTCAGCTCCGTATCACTGTTGCAGGAGGAGCCATTAGCACACAGCGACCGTCCGACAACAAGAACATCACATGGGAAGACTATCCACCAATAGCACATCGAAGTAGGCCGTTTTTTTTCTGCCACTGCAAATAGGAATGTGTGTCTGTAATGTCTGAATTTGACTGACTGAGACTGAAACAAGAAAGGCTATTATGGACTCAATTTACCTTCTGAACTATTGCTATTATTAGCCTACTGTAGCCTAATAATCACGATTACCTGTGTGTTAGTACTGGTCTGGAACCAAACCCTGCACACCCGTGGGTCTCCTGTACAGACCAGTCTACTGAATCATAAAAGCATGTGTTCTGTGCAGGGGGGCTAGTAGCCCACAATAGGACTGAAGAACAAAGGCCTATATGGTTAATGAAGCCCAAGCCATGGTCTATATGGCTAATGAATCCCAAGCCATGGTCTATAGGATTATATATGGCTAATGAATCCCAAGCCATGGTCTATAGGATTATATATGATTAATGAATCCCAAGCCATGGTCTATGGCCTATATTTGGTTAATGAAGCCCAAGCCATGGGCTATAGGCCTATATATATATATTTATTTATTTTTACCTTTTATTTAACCAGGTAGGCCAGTTGAGAAAAAGTTCTCATTTACAACTGCGACCTGGCCAAGATAAAGCAAAGCATTGCGACAAAAAACAACACACAGTTAAACATGGGATAAACAAACGCACAGTCAAGAACAATAGAAAAATCTATATAGAGTGTGCGCAAATGGAGTAAGGAGGTAAGGCAATAAATAGGCCATAGTAGTGAAGTAATTACAATTTAGCAAATTAACACTGAAGTGATAGATGTGCAAGTAGAAATACTGGTGTGCAAAAAAAGTTAATAAAAACTATTTGGGGATGAGGTAGGTAGTTGGATGGGCTATTTACAGATAGGCTGTGTACAGCTGCAGCGATTGGTGAGCTGCTCAGATAGCTGATGCTTAAAGTTAGTGATGGAGATATAAGTCTCCAATTTAAGAGATTTTTGCAATTCGTTCCAGTCATTGGCAGCAGAGAACTGGAAGGAAAGGCGGCCAAAGGACATGTTGGCTTTGGGGATGACCAGTGAGATATACCTGCTGGAGCACTTGCTACGGCTGGGTGTTATGGTGACCAGTGAGCTGAGATAAGGCGGAGCTTTACCTAACAAAGACTTATAGATGACCTGGAGCCAGTGGGTCTGGTGACGAGATCATACAGGTCGCAGCGGTGGGTGGTATATGAGGCTTTGCTGACAAAAACGTATGGCACTATGATAGACTGCATCCAGTTTGCTGAGTAGAGTGTTGGAGGCTATTTTGTAAATGACATTGCCGAAGTCGAGGATAGTCAGTTTTACGAGGATATGTTTGGCAGTGTGAGTGAAGGAGGCTTTGTTGCAAAATAGGAAGCCGATTCTAGATTTAATTTTGGATTGGAGATGCTTGATATGAGTCTGGAAGGAGAGTTTACAGTCTAGCCAGACACCTAGGTATTTGTAGTTGTCCACATATTCTAAGTCAGAACTGTCCAGAGTAGTGATGCTCGTCGGGAGGGCGGGTGCAGGCAGCAATCGGTTGAAAAGCATGCACTTAGTTTTACTTGCATTTAAGAGCAGTTGGAGGCCACGGAAGGAGAGTTGTATGGCATTGAAGCTTGCCTGGAGGGTTGTTAACACAGTGTCCAAAGAAGGGCCAGATGTATACAGCATGGTGTCGTCTGCGCAGAGGTGGATCAAGGAATCACCCGCAGCAAGAGCGACATCATTGATATATACAGAGAAAAGAGTCGGTCCGAGAATTGAACCCTGTGGTGCCCCCATAGAGACTGCCAGAGGTCCAGACAACAGGCCCTCAGCTTTGACACACTGAACTCTTATCTGAAAAGTAGTTAGTGAACCAGGTGAGGCAGTCATTAGAGAAACAAAGGCTTTTGAGTCTGCCAATAAGAATACAGTGATTGACAGAGTCGAATGCTTTGGCCAGGTCGATGAAGACGGCTGCACAGTACTGTCTTTTATCGATGGCGGCTAGGATATCATTTAGCACCTTGAGTGTGGCTGAGGTGCACCCGTGACCAGCTCGGAAACCGGATTACACAGCGGGGAAGGTACGGTGGGATTCGGAATGGTCAGTAATTTGTTTATTAACTTGGCTTTCGAAGACTTTGGAAAGGCAGGGCAGGATGGATATAGGTCTGTAACAGTTTGGGTCTAGAGTGTCATCCCCTTTGAAGAGGGAGATGACCGCGGAAGCTTTCCAATTTTTAGGAATCTTAGACGATACGAAAGAGTGGTTGAACAGACTAGTAACAGGGGTCGCAACAAGGGCAGAAGATAATTTTAGAACGAGAGGGTCCAGATTGTCAAGCCCAGCTGATTTGTACGGGTCCAGGTTTTGCAGCTCTTTCAGGACATCTGCTATCTGGATCTGGCTATATGTGTAACGGATGTGAAACGCTAGCTTAGTTAGCAGTGGTGCTCGCTAAATAGTGTTCCAATCGGTGACGTCACTTGCTCTGAGACCTTGAAGTAGTGGTTCCCCTTGCTCTGCAAGGGCCGCGGCTTTTGTGGAGCGATGGGTAACGATGCTTCGAGGGTGACTGTTGTTGATGTGTGCAGAGGGTCCCTGGTTCATGCCCGGGTATGGGCGAGGGGACGGTCTAAAGTTATACTGTTACATATGGTTAATGAAGCACAAGCCATGGGCTATAGGCCTACAGTGGCGCAAAAAATATTTAGTCAGCCACCAATTGTACAAGTTCTCCCACTTAAAAAGATGAGAGAGGCCTGTAATTTTCATCATCGGTACACTTCAACTATGACAGACAAAATGAGAAAAAAAATCCAGAAAATCACATTGTAGGATTTTTAATGAATTTATTTGCCCGGGCGGTGTGTTTGGGATCATTGTCATGCTGAAAGACCCAGCCACATTTAATCTTCAATGCCCTTGCTGATGGAAGGAGGTTTTCACTCAAAATCTCACAATACATGGCCCCATTCATTCTTTCCTTTACACGGATCAGTCGTCCTGGTCCCTTTGCAGAAAAACAGCCCCAAAGCATGATGTTTCCACCCCCATGCTTCACAGTAGGTATGGTGTTCTTTGGATGCAACTCAGCATTCTTTGTCCTCCAAACACGACGAGTTGAGTTTTCACCAAAAAGTTATATTTTGGTTTTATCTGACCATATGACATTCTCCCAATCTTCTTCTGGATCATCCAAATGCTCTCTAGCAAACTTCAGACGGGCCTGGACATGTACTGGCTTAAGCAGGTGGACACGTCTGGCACTGCAGGATTTGAGTCCCTGGCGGCGTAATGTGTTACTGATGGTAGGCTTTGTTACTTTGGTCCCAGCTCTCTGCAGGTCATTCACAAGTCCCCCTGTGTGGTTCTGGGATTTTTGCTCACCGTTCTTGTGATCATTTTGACCCCACGGGGTGAGATCTTGCGTGGAGCCCCAGATCGAGGGAGATTATCAGTGGTCTTGTATGTCTTCCATTTCCTAATAATTGCTCCCACAGTTGATTTCTTCAAACCAAGCTGCTTACCTATTGCAGATTCAGTCTTCCCAGCCTGGTGCAGGTCTACAATTTTGTTTCTGGTGTCCTTTGACAGCTCTTTGGTCTTGGCCATAGTGGAGTTTGGAGTGTGGTTGTGGACAGGTGTGTTTTATACTGATAACAAGTTCAAACAGGTGCCATTAATACAGGTAATGAGTGGAGGACAGAGGAGCCTCTTAAAGAAGAAGTTACAGGTCTGTGAGAGCCAGAAATCTTGCTTGTTTGTAGGTGACCAAATACTTATTTTCTTATTTGCAAATGAATTCATTAAAAATCCTACAATGTGATTTTCTGGATTTTTTTTCTCATTTTGTCTGTCATAGTTGAAGTGTACCTATGATGAAAATTACAGGCCTCTCTCATCTTTTTAAGTGAGAGAACTTGCACAATTGGTGGCTGACTAAATACTTTTTTGCCCCACTGTGTATGGTTAATGCCTATAGGGACAAGGTCAGAGACTTGGCAGTGGTGCCAGGATAACTATGACAAAGAAGATTATTGTGGACTACAGAAAAAGGAGGACCGAGCACGCCCCCACTCTCATAGGCAGGGCTGTAGTGGAGCAGGTTGAGCACTTCAAGTTCCTTGGTGTCCACATCACCAACAAGCTATAATGGTCCACACACACCAAAGCAGTTGTGAAGAGGACACGACAACGCGTATTGCCCCTCAGGAGACTCAATAGATTTGGTATGGGTCCTCAGATCCTCAAAGAGTTCTACAGCTGCACCATCAAGAACATCCTGACTGGTTGCATCACCGCCTGGAATGGCAACTGCTTGGACTCGACCGCAAGGCAGTACAGAGGGTAGTGCGTATGGCCTAGTAAGTCACTGGGGCCAAGCTTCCTGCCATCCAGGACCTCTATACCAGGCAGTGTCAGAGGAAGGCCCAAAAAATTACCAAGGACTCCAGCCACCCTAGTGATAGACTGTTCTCTGCTACCGCACGGCAAGTGGTACCGGAGTGCCAAGGCAAGGTCAAAAAGGCTTAACAGCTTCTACCCCCAAGCCATAAGACTCTTGAACAGTTAATCAAATTGCTACCTGGACTATTTGCATTGTTCCCACCCACCCCATTTTTACACTGCTGCTACACTCTGTTTATTATCTATACATAGTCACTTTACCTCTACCTACATGTACATATTACGTCAATTACCTTGACTAACCGGTGCCCCCGCACATTGACTCTGTACCGGAACCCCCTGTATATAGCCTCGCTACTGTTATTTTATTGTTGCTCCTTAATTATTAGTTATATTTATTTCTTTTTTTTTTTCTTAACTGCATTGTTGCTTAAGGGCTTGTAAGTAAGCATTTCGGGGCATGCAACAAAGATTGGATTTGATTTGAAGCCCAAGCCATGCGCTATAGGCCTACTCCATTTCAAAGTAGATCTAGGTAATTTGTCAATTTCATCTGATATTGGGGAAATATATTTGGTCAATGTGGTTTATTTGTGTTGTCTGAAGTAGAAGATGGCATAGGTTTATTATTACAGTCTTCCTGACATATCTGACACAACCAATTGCCTGCTGTAGGATAGACAGGATGACCCTTTTCTTTCCCCCGACACACATAATTGTGTACAGGGTTCGGATTACAGGGAAGCTAGAGGGGGCATCAAAACAGGCCCACCATGAGAATTGAAATATCAATACGGCCCCCCTCAAAGATATTGACATCTGGCACCCATAAGACACATTGGGTACCCCAAGAGTCACTGTGATTCGAACCATGAGTTGATCTGCTAATGCCAGTCAAATAATCCTACAGACAGCAGTACTCCTGTACATGGCCTTTATCACAGCTCCGCTGTCTATGTAAATCGGTGTAATAAAAACATACTTCTTTATCAATCACAAGTGCAAACTTATCAGCAGAGGTCCCCTCCTTTGTGTTCAGCTGTTATGATGCTTAGTTCCTGACTGACAGCTGTATAGAGCCCATGTTGTGAGGTTGGTGGCAAACTGATTGTGTATTCACTCAAAAGACACTCTGTGTCACAAATGACAACCTATTCCCTATTTAGTGTACTACTTTTGAACAGGGCCCGAAGGTCATTTGGGACACAAGTCACTTGGCAATTATCAGGCAAAAATACTGACAGTCAGATGGTGAGGTTCAATGCCTTCATGTATGGATCATTGATCTGTGAAATTGCTGAGCAAAGCTCATTCATGATTCATGTCAGTGAAATAGAACGAAGAAGCTTTCATGTATGGGACCTTGGATGGCATCATGGGTAATAGACTACCTCCTCTCAGTCAAATGTCTATCTATTCATGCACTCCAGTCTGGTGAATGTTCACCCACAGATGGACCTATACTCTACTCTGAGGCACCAGGCTCTGCTTTCCTTGAGTCCAGTTGGTGGAAGGATCATTGTGAAGGACTAGTAATGTCACGTAGGAAAGGACACTATCTGTTGGGAGTTGGCCTAATAGTGACGTAAACCTCAAACCAGAGATGGAAGAGAAAGCGAGACTTCTCACAAGCAACTCTTTTTCTGGTTGAGGGTGGGGGGGTAAGTATACCAGAGCCAGCTGATATTCGGCAGTTTCCCACTGAAAACATCCTATCTGTGTATGTGGGAGTTCCGTCTCTTGAGTGAGCATGCCAGAGATTATGGAGGAACCGTGAGCTCACGTGGGAAAGCATGCTCACGCAAGAGAGGGAACACACACTTGACCATTTTGTCCAATAGTCAGGGGCACAACTTTCACTGGGGACGGGAGGGACATGCCCCCGACACAGTTTTGTCATTGGAATGTGATACAAAACAAGGCAACGGTAATCTCTGAGCGTTGGGTAGGCTGTTTGGAGTGTATCCAAATGGATGAAAATAATTATTATGTCCCCCCCACTTCTAAAACCAAGTTGCTCCCCTGCCAATAGTAAATTGCTTTTATGAGACAGCTTCATTATCCACCATCTTTGCCTCAAACCAAGGATTGCCCAGGCATGGGGTAAATTGCATTTGAATTCAGAAACTGAAACCAATTCCTCTGATCCCAATTGCTTATGAATGAGGAGAATTTGAAATTCAGTTTACTTCTTATATTGAAATGGAATTGACCCCAACCCTGATGCACTAGTATAGTTGCTGAAAGGAAGAAAAACTAGCTTGGTGTCTCTTCATCATATCAGATGTCATCTCTAATGAAGAGGGACAGATCAGATGGATGCAAATCTTCTACTGATTCTTTGTTTGTAACTGTTCAGTCATGCTCAGCTGTAGGAAGAGACTACTAACTGTTCCCCTGTCTGCCAGCTCCTTCTTTGACAGCATCACCATCAACAGCACTGTCAACAAAATACAGAAGCAGTGAGATTCCCTCTCTGCTCAATCACCCTTACCATCAAATGCACATCACACTATCAACCACCAGTCAGTGGGTATCGCTGCTCTGTGTTTCTTACATCAGCTTCGCTCTGTGCTGTAGTGTAGAACCATGAATGGCTACTGTAAGAGATGGCATCCCATCATTCCTTGCATGTTTCCTGGGGTTGTTTGATCTCTCACAAACACAATACAAAGCCAATCAATACACATCCTTAGAACACAATGTGTCAGTATTGCAATACAATTTTACCAACTCAGCCTTAACGCTTAATCCATTTTTACTCGAGGGCCTAATGCTGGACAAGATAGCATTTTTCTGTTATCTAGTTGCTAATAAAACAGATTGATCTTAGAAGTAAACTCATTGATGTAATAGTGGTTCACCACTAGAGGACGCTGTATTATCTAGGACTATAATGGCATATCAGGTAAGATTTCCTCTTGGATGTAGGATATGCTTTATTATTTTAGAATTGTCAAGAATTTCATGTTCATGTTTTTTGGGGGGCTTAAATTGGTAGTCATGATCAGTGCACTGCCTGATGTGTAACTATCACAAGGGTTGAGTTCCTATTGTAGAAATTCATTATTTGGACAATTTTCACATAGTTAGCACTGAGTGGTCAAATGGGGTAAAGCTTTGAAGTAAAATATGTTACAGACTAAGACGTTTGTCCCTTGGGACAATGGGACCTATAATTATTTGCATTACAAGTCACTTCTGACCTCCCTTTCATTTAAGATGAGTCATTACCTGCTCTAAACAGCAGGTGGGGGTGTTAATCAACATGTTATTAATAAAGCAGGAACTTTTGGGATTTCAGAACCAAGGACTTTGTCCCACATTTTTGGTTGTTCAAATGTGTAGGTTTTTGAATACATCATTTTCCCAAATGCACCCATGTCCATGTCATTAAGGATTTCTGGTCAGTGGTAATGCAGAAATTAGATTTATCTTGATACAGTATATCCTTTTATGACAGATTTGTCTTTATAATTTCACCATTTCATCGAAGTAAACATTAACAATTGAAAAACAAACAGGCCCAAAAATAAAACAAGATTTTATTTATTTTGTAATACCATATATAATGCAAATTGCATATCTTTGGTGAAAATAAACTTTAGAAACATTTTATTAAGAGGTTAGCATACAAAAACCAAAAGGTGTGTCTAACAGACATGGCAGACGACTGAAGGATACTGGGTCGGCAGCTTTAGTTCAATGCGACAAAACGCTTTATCATAATCAATAAATTGCAAGTGAGAAAATAAAAACGCATAATCAATACAACACATTTTCAAACAATGAAGCATCCTATGTATGTAGCTTTGAGTTTAGCATAATCTGTCACCATGTCAAGTGAACATTATTGGTGACGATACAGACCCCTAGGGTGCCTCATCGTGTTTATTAGTCTAAGATGCTGAGGAGTATTTCTGTCTGTAATAAAGCCCTTTTTGTGGAGAAACTCATTCGGATTGGCTGGGTCTGGCGCCCAAGCTCACCCATGGCTGTACCCTTGTGAAATCCATAAATTAGCACCTAATTGATTTATTTTAACTGATTTCCTTATAAACAAACTCAGTAAAAATGCTTGTTGCATTATTTTTGTTCAGTATAAAAAAAAAAACTTACTGAGAGACTCAGGATCATCTTCATGTTGAGTCTGATAAGAGCTTTCTTCTAGCAACAGCATGAACAAGTTACTGGAAGTTGTCCTATCTAAGTTTAAACAGAAGTCCATGGGGGTACCAAGACTAACACCAGGGCAACCCTCAAATGTGGGTTTTTAGTTTCAGTAAGTGTAGGCGACATCTATGGTGGCAGGATCCTAACATGGAGAGGGGGTGCCAACTAATATCTATGGTGTGACTACTTAGGGCAGTCAGAATATTATCTAAACAAACAGTACAAATTCAGATAAACTTCAACACCTTTATGATGATTAAATCAACTTTCCCTATCAAGATAGGGAATGCCATCTGAAGTGTCTACCTTTGCTTCTCTGTACATCACAGTTGGCACAAAAAAAAATGGTTCAGAATCCATGTTAATCAATAGTCTTTTATCCAACAACAAAACATTGGAAAACTTGGCAGTCATGGTTAAATTAAAACACCCGCTCGAAAGACAATATACATTGGCCATATACAGTACTTTCTCAGACACACTATCACTATAACACATAGTGAAAATAGTGGTCTATGGCAGTAAAATATCATTTAGAAAATAAAACTAAGTCTCAAAAGGATTTTCCAGAAGGGAGAGAGGAAGTAACATTTCCACTCACTTCAAATTACCTTTATTTGATAGAAGTTCCTTTCAATAGTCCATTATAAATTAATTATACATTTAATGGACACCATTCATTTGTTCTTTGTTTATTCACAGCCAGCTAAGACCAGTGTATTCCATGTCCATCTTATTTAGGAGAACTGCAGTTTAGATCTAAGAACAAAATCCCCTTTCAAAGAATACGGCGATTCCCATTCCAGAACAACCAAAATAAACTGAATATCAGACTAGGTCAGAGTTCTCCTACATTTCCTGTTGGCAGGCTTCTAAAAAACAGGGGCAACAACATTACTGTCAGTCACAAATGCGGTGAGAAGAGGAAGATGGTTGCAATGGCCTTGGTAGTTCCACTTCTGTGACACATTCATGTTTGGCACTGCATACAATCTATACTTACTAACGTGACTTAATTTAACATTTCCTGTGATACAACACAAGTGGAAACCTAACTTGCACTTAAGTTGGCTCATGACAGAGGACAGTACACTGTACTGCAGTGCACCAACTAAAAGCTATTCTAATCATATGGGCATATTGGCATTTTGCTTACTAATGCAAGTTAATACACGCAAGCCCCAAAGAGCATCAGTCTGGCCTCATCACTACACAAGTTCTGTTTCCACATCCTGTACTTTCCGTCACTGAACTCAATGTAATCTACTGGCCCTAAACACATTACTGTACAGTGTAGAGAAGAGTGGTGCACTTCCTGATTTTGCCCTCCGTGTTTCCTTAATGGGGAACAAAACGAAGCAAAGCCTCTTTCTGTCACCACAGTCTGAACTCTGCCACAGGGTCAGCCAACACCATTCAGGAGGGGCAGTAGTACAATAAGTCTCTCACAACATTGTCCATCTAACCTCACAACAACATTATTATAACATCTTTGTTTTAACTTCCCTTTGGCCTGAATACTAACGTTCGAGTAGGTGTGACTAGTATTACATGATTGAAAACTGAGCAGCACATCTGCCAGTGAGTGCCCTCATGCCAAGCGCATTGTCTTGGTATCACTATGGTTACAACAACATTTGCTTAGTTTCAGCCAGATTAGTCTACACTACACTTTGCATAGGATAGAACAAGACAAGACAGGATAGAATATATTAAATGTATTTCTCAGTTTACACACTAAACACAATGTATGACAGAATTAGAGGGGTCAGGAGAGGAAGAGCGATGAAGAGGAGTAGGTTCTAATGCGAAGATGTAATTCTGTTTCTCTCAGAGTAGGACTAGAGTGGACTCTTCCTGATCTAGATGTAATGATGTTTCTCTCAGAGTAGGACTAGAGTGGACTCTTCCTGATCTAGATGTAATGATGTTTCTCTCAGAGTAGGACTAGAGTGGACTCTTCCTAATCTAGATGTAATGATGTTTCTCTCAGAGTAGGACTAGAGTGGACTCTTCCTGATCTAGATGTAATGATGTTTCTCTCAGAGTAGGACTAGAGTGGACTCTTCCTAATCTAGATGTAATGATGTTTCTCTCAGAGTAGGACTAGAGTGGACTCTTCCTGATCTAGCAGTCGGACACCTTTATTTTATTTCCCTGCCCACCATCGCAGTAGCAGAGTTCCAACATTCCCTTGGTTACGTTTCCATTCCCTGCTATTAAACCCTGACATGGACCCAGTCCAGCGTTCCACTCCGTGGAAGGATGTTTACGATCAGCCGCACTACTTTAATCTGTTGTTTTTAAACAGCAGTACCATCATCAACCCAGGAAAAATACAAAAAGTGGTTTAAGTTATTGCATCTCTTTGGAAGGTTTTCCAGACCAAGGATGTCATCTATCAAAAAACAGTGGTATCTTCAGCACGGAGAAACTGACTTCAACATGAGGAGAGGTTAGTTTGTTAGAGACATGCACTCATAGAAATAGGTTCACTTGGAAGAGGATACAAGTTGAGGAAGCATGCAACGCTTTGAGTTCTAAAAAGTTTCAGCTTTTCCCGTCTTATCCCTCAAAACATTATTTGAGTTGTCAGAAACAACAAGCCATCAGAAACAACAAGCAGTTTTGTGATGGTTCTTCTCAGTAGTCCTCAAACACCCCTGTTTTACCCTGACACACCCCAGTTTCAAAAGTCTCAATATGGCTTTGTTCTCCTGTGTCAATGATACTATTGCCATTTGTTGTGTTGGATAGTGAGGGATATCCCATCATGTGTCAAACCAAAAACAGGCTTAAAAATCAGCAACCAGAAAAAGAGGCACAACCAAGACCAATCAGGACACATGATCAGATCAGGGGTTACAGGGGCAGGAGTCTGAGGGCAAGGGCAGGAAAGTATGCCAACCTCATTTCCTGTTCAGTTTTTTGCTCTTGGCACTCCGTTTGTTAAGGTCCATGGAGGTACGGATCCCAGCCAGGTGGAGCAGAGACCCGGCCGCCTCCTTCAGCTCCTCATCCAGCTCTGGGTTGGATGTCAGCTCCCTACGGGCCCTCTTACCCGCCGGGTGCTTCACCGAAGAGGAGGAGGAGCGGCGAGGAGCAGGCCGGGGGCGGCCGCCTCTCTCGTCCCGGTCCCCGAGGTCGGAGTCGTCCTCGTCACTATGGAAACCCTCACTGCCGGCGCGGCATGTACGGGGCCTGTGGTGGGCATGGCCAGGGGAGGGGCCTCCATCGTCGAGGGAGGAGGAGGAGGAGCGGGAGGAGCAGCGCTGCAGGGCCATACTGCTGTAGTTGTGGTCCTGGTTAGGATCGCTGCTCACCAGGACCAAGTCTGGCCGGGACAGGTCCAAGGGACTCTCTGGATCACCTGGGACAGGGAGGGAAAGAAGAGGATAGCAAGATTTAGAGGGAGGAGAAGAACATCCTGACACTAAAGAAGGAGCGTTTCAGGGTGCAACAGGGCAGTAGGAGTGGGTTGTGTGATAAAGACAAGTGTTTTTAATCAAATAAGCGGCGGGCTAGGCAGTGTCTCTGTTCAGCAGACAACAGTAATTAACATCCATAACAATTGATGGCAACAGCAGTGGCACAAGTGTCTAGTCGAATGAACACTATGAGAAGACATGGGAGAAAATACAACAAATCAAATCACATTTTATTGGTCACATACACATGGTTAGCAGATGTTAATGAGAGTGTAGCGAAATGCTTTTCCTTCTAGTTCCAACAGTGCAGTAATATCTAACAAGTAATCTAACAAATTCACAACAACTACCTTATACACGCACATGTAAAGGGATGAATAAGAATATGTACATATAAATATATGGATGAGTGATGGCCGAACGGCATAGGCAAGATGCAGTAGATGGTATAGAATACAGTATATACATATGAGTAATGTAGGATATGTAGACATTATTAAAGTGGCGTTATTTAAAGTGACTAGTGATACCTTTATTAAATCCATTTATTGAAGTGGCCAGAGATTTGAGTCTGTATGTTAGTGATGGCTGTTTAACAGTCTGATGGCCTTGAGATAGAAGCTGATTTTCAGTCTCTCGGTCCCAGCTTTGATGCACCTGTACTGACCTCGTCTTCTGAATGATAGCGGGATGAACAGGCAGTGGCTCGGGTGGTTATTGTCCTTGATCTTTTTTTGCCTTCCTGTGACATCGGGTATTGTAGGTGTCATGGAGGGCAGGTAAGTTTGCCCTCTGTGATGCATTGTGCAGACCGCACCACCCTCTGGTGAGCCTTGCGGTTTAGGGCGGCGCATTTGCCGTACCAGGCGGTGATACAGCCCGACAGGATGCTCTCGATTGTGCATCTGTAAAAGTTTGTGAGTGTTAGGTGACAAGCCAAATTTCTTCAGACTCCGGAGGTTTAAGAGGCACTGTTGCGCCTTCTTCACCACACTATCTGTGTGGGTGGACCACTTCAGTTTACATAGAGTCCAGTGAAGTTCTTTCAGGGCCGTCGATGTGTCTGCTTGGGGGGGATATACATGGCTGTGACAATCGAAGAGAATTCTCTTGGCAGATAATGCGGTCGGCATTTGATTGTAAGGAATTCTAGGTCAGGTGAACAAAAGTACTTGAGTTCCTGTATGTTGTTATGATTACACCATGCACCCCGGCCCTTCTTCTTACCAGAGAGATGTTTGTTTCTGTCCGTGTGATGCGTTAAGAAACCGGGTGGCTGTACCGACTGACAACACATCCCGAGTGAGCCATGTTTCCGTGAAACAGAGAATGTTACAATCTCTGATGTCTCTCTGGAAGGCAATTCGTGCCCTAATTTTGTCCACCTTGTTGTCTGGACATTGGCGAGTAATATGCTCGGAAGCGGTGGATGGTGTGCTCGCCCTCTAAGTCTTCCGGTTATTCACAGGAAGAGAATTCTATATGCAACCTTGTCTGGCTTAGAATGACAATATGTGAGTGGGACTTCAACTGTGCTGTTGAGTGCATATATGAATCAATGGAGAGGGGATAACAGGCAGTTAACCCACTGTTCCTAGGGCCATCATGTAAAATAAGAATTTGTTCTTAACTGACTTGCCTAGTTAAATAAAGGTAAATATGTGTTACAAGGGTGGATAGATGCTGGGTGAGGGATGCAAAAGCAATAAAGAAAGATGAAAGTGTGAAATCGGGTGGGTGACAGAGAGATACCAGAATGTGCCATCACAGCAGTAAGATTTGTGACCTGTTGCCACAATAAAAAGGGCAACCAGTGAAGAACAAACACCATTGTAAATTCAACCCATATTTATGCTTATTTATTTTCCCTTTTGTCCTATTTGCACATCGTTACAACACAGTGTTGTATAGGACAATGGACATAATGAAATTTGAAATGTCTTTATTCTTTTGGAACTTCTATGAGTGTAATGTTTACTGTTAATAAACAAAAGTGAAATAAAACAATAAACATGATCTAGTCACTTGCTTTGACAATGTTAACCATGCCAATAAAGCCCTTAAATTGAGAAAGAGAGAGAGTAGTTAGGTGTAGAGAGAGAAGTGGTGTGGGCATGATGTGGGGTGGAGTCTCTTACATGGATTGGCATGGTGATGGCCAGGGGCGGTGTTTAAGAGCATCATGGCAGTGGCAGCATCTATGTCAGACTCTGCAAGAGGAGAGAACATGCATGGTGGTCAGTGAAATAGCCAGTGTGTGTGTGTGTGGCCAGTCAAGGAGGGGCTAGAGGGAGGTTTCCTAGCTCTCGCCATACCACACTTCAGGTTCTCGAAATGATTTCTAATCACCGAAAGGATTGGAGAATTATCAGCAGGGCCTCTGTAGTCAAGGTTACCAAACAAGAGGGTAGGGGGGAAAAAGGAGAGGATTCAGATCAGAATAATCTACATTGAGGCCTCTATGGTTTGAAATAAAACAAATGACTAAAATGACAATTAACCCTTCAGACCCCAATAGAATAGAATGCTGCGGTAGATTACTGAGTTCAAGATAAAGCAACGTAAAACACCAAATAATGCATGCGGAGGAGAATTAGGCCGATACCTGCTAATTATCAAAATTCTACAACTACTTCTCTCTCTAGGTGGCTGTAGAATTTAACGTCTCTTTTCTGGATTTTGATAATTAGCAGGTATCGGCCTAATTCTGCTCTGCATGCATTATTTGGTGTTTTACGTTGTACACAGAGGATACTTTTGTAGAATTATGCATGCATAGTCTCAATTTAGTGTTTGTCCCATTTTGTGAATTCTTGGTTGGTGAGCGGACCCCAGACCTCACAACCATAAAGGTCAATAGGTTCTATAACTGATTCAAGTATTTTTAGCCAGATCCCAATTGGTATGTTGAATCTTATGTTCCTTTTGATGGCAGAATGCCCTTCTTGCCTTGTCTCTCAGATCATTCATCTCTTTCTCTAATGTTAGCTGATTAGTTTCCAAATTAATTGCATCAGGAAAACAGGACAAACCATGCAACTTGTTAGCTGGCTATGTAAACGTATATCAAATGAGCTCCACTGCGCTGGCATCCACTACCCTAACACGACCGCTAAGCTGTCAAATAATAGGAAAATGAGGCAATGTCAACCTAACAAACCATAACCTAAACCCAATAGATAAACACAAATTACTCTAGCCTTCATTTCAGCTGGTTGTCTGTATGGCTAGCTCGTGAAAATGACAGCTGAGGTTGACGCTTTGTGAGCGCTGCCAAAATGTACCACTAACTAGTTAGCTAGCTATAGCAAGCAGATTGGGCTGTTTCCATATGAATCACATCAAAACAACCAACTAGCAGAATATATACAGCTAAACACTGCAACTATCCACGAGAGAGAGAGCAATCATTCGAGCTTCACCGCTGATGTGCTCACCTGTACCAACCAAGTTACAATGACATGACAGGACTTTCACAGCACCAAACATAGACCGCAGCAAACATATCTGTCGTTGACTTATTTCACTCACCTTGTCAAGCCACGCAAATACAACAGGTTGTTAGCAATACATTTTGCGATATTCACACAGATAATATTGTTAGAAAAACAAGACTATTCACGGCCGCTATAGTAACCTAAAGGCCTTCGCTGGTCGCTATGGATTCTAATTATTAAAGATGAGAGGATGGTTATGTTGAATGTCTTGTCGGCCAAAGTTGCATGACGAAAATGTGCAGAGGCAACAACCATGTGAATTTGAAATGACATGCAGCGAGACAGCTGAAACTGGATCTAATTTGATATGAATCATATTTCTAGAGAATCTGAGGTGTGATCATCAGCAGAGATTATGTGTAACTGTTTATTTTTGTCGCACAGCTTTGCTTTATCTTGGCCAGGGCGCAGTTGTAAATGAGAACTTGTTCTCAACAGGCCTACCTGTTTTTTTGAAGAGTTGTGTAAAGGTTTGCTGGTTTTCGCTACCTGTTTTTTTGAAGAGTTGTTGTGTAAAGGTTTGCTGGTTTTCGCTACCTGTTTTTTTGAAGAGTTGTTGTGTAAAGGTTTGCTGGTTTTCGCTACCTGTTTTTTTGAAGAGTTGTTGTGTAAAGGTTTGCTGGTTTTCGCTACCTGTTTTTTTGAAGAGTTGTTGTGTAAAGGTTTGCTGGTTTTCGCTACCTGTTTCTTTGAAGAGTTGTTGTGTAAAGGTTTGCTGGTTTTCGCTACCTGTTTTTTTGAAGAGTTGTTGTGTAAAGGTTTGCTGGTTTTCGCTACCTGTTTCTTTGAAGAGTTGTTGTGTAAAGGTTTGCTGGTTTTCGCTACCTGTTTTTTTGAAGAGTTGTTGTGTAAAGGTTTGCTGGTTTTCGCTACCTGTTTTTTTAAAGAGTTGTTGTGTAAAGGTTTGCTGGTTTTCGCTACCTGTTTTTTTGAAGAGTTGTTGTGTAAAGGTTTGCTGGTTTTCGCTACCTGTTTCTTTGAAGAGTTGTTGTGTAAAGGTTTGCTGGTTTTCGCTACCTGTTTCTTTGAAGAGTTGTTGTGTAAAGGTTTGCTGGTTTTCGCTACCTGTTTTTTTGAAGAGTTGTTGTGTAAAGGTTTGCTGGTTTTCGCTACCTGTTTTTTTGAAGAGTTGTTGTGTAAAGGTTTGCTGGTTTTCGCTACCTGTTTTTTTGAAGAGTTGTGTAAAGGTTTGCTGGTTTTCACTACCTGTTTTTTTGAAGAGTTGTGTAAAGGTTTGCTGGTTTTCACTACCTGTTTTTTTGAAGAGTTGTTGTGTGAAGGTTTGCTGGTTTTCACTACCTGTTTTTTTGAAGAGTTTTTGAGTAAAGGTTTGCTGGTTTTCGCTACCTGTTTTTTTGAAGAGTTGTGTAAAGGTTTGCTGGTTTTCGCTACCTGTTTTTTTGAAGAGTTGTGTAAAGGTTTGCTGGTTTTCGCTACCTGTTTTTTTGAAGAGTTGTTGTGTAAAGGTTTGCTGGTTTTCGCTACCTGTTTTTTTGAAGAGTTGTTGTGTAAAGGTTTGCTGGTTTTCGCTACCTGTTTTTTTGAAGAGTTGTTGTGTAAAGGTTTGCTGGTTTTCGCTACCTGTTTTTTTGAAGAGTTGTTGTGTAAAGGTTTGCTGGTTTTCGCTACCTGTTTTTTTGAAGAGTTGTTGTGTAAAGGTTTGCTGGTTTTCGCTACCTGTTTCTTTGAAGAGTTGTTGTGTAAAGGTTTGCTGGTTTTCGCTACCTGTTTTTTTGAAGAGTTGTTGTGTAAAGGTTTGCTGGTTTTCGCTACCTGTTTTTTTGAAGAGTTGTTGTGTAAAGGTTTGCTGGTTTTCGCTACCTGTTTTTTTGAAGAGTTGTGTAAAGGTTTGCTGGTTTTCACTACCTGTTTTTTTGAAGAGTTGTGTAAAGGTTTGCTGGTTTTCACTACCTGTTTTTTTGAAGAGTTGTTGTGTGAAGGTTTGCTGGTTTTCACTACCTGTTTTTTTGAAGAGTTTTTGAGTAAAGGTTTGCTGGTTTTCACTTCAGCTACTCCTTGTCCACTGTCACACTGGTGCCTCACAAGAACAACAGATGAGTACTAAAAGTGTTCTTGCAAGTTAAGTTGGGGGGTAGGACTCACCTTTGAGAGAGCAGCCCTGCAGGAAGAGATGTCTATGGGGTGAGGTGGCAGGCGGTGAGGAGGCAGGCGGTGGGGAGGCAGGCGGTGTGCAGAAGGCATGAGCTGCAGGGAAGTGCTGCTTCTTGAGCGCCTGGATCAGGTTGGGCCTGTACTCTGGGTCCACACACCACAGAGAACCCTTACCATTCAGCTGAAATAAACATCACACACTACATTACAAAATACAATAAGACTGACCTGGGTGGTGTTCATTTGGAGAACACTGTAGCTAAAAGTTTCAACTGAGCATTTCTTAGTGGATACATTCATATAGTATCTCATTGTAGTACCACAAGACTCTGGCAAAGCTTTCATGACTAAGCTTAACACTAATAATAAATACCATTTTGCAGACGCTTTTATTCAAAGCAACTTAGTCATGCATGCATACATTTTATGTATGTGTGGCCAGGGAATAAAAACCCACAATCCTGACGTTGCTAGTGCCATGCTCTATAAACTAAGCCATACAGGACCTCTTGATAGGCAGCAGCAGACAGCTGTTTTGCCTGCATGGCTGACTCTAACTGTAGCCTCACCAGGGCTTTAGTTTCTCTAGCTGCCATAATGACTCATAATGCAGTCACCTGAGCATGTGATTACCAATCCAGGCCCTGCTGGGTGAACTGCATGATGGGGGGAAACTGGCGATAAACATTCCATGCCGTCCTTAAATGGCTTATTACAGGGTTGGACTGAGTTTAGCTTTTTATACGCACTGGGAAAGTCCTTTTCAAACGACTTGCATTTGTAGAACCTCCCTACTGTAGCCAAGACGTATGTTATATATCCCATATGCAGGCTCATTAACTACCACTGAGACAACACACATCTCCATGATGTAAAACAATATGTTCACATTTGTACATCTGTTTGTGTGTGTGTGTGTGTGTGTGTGTGTGTGTGTGTGTGTAAGAGAAAGTGTGTAAACGGTTCTCTCATCTATATCTGGTGTTCTTTTTCAGCCCAGATGAGGAGGAAGAGAGGAGAAGGAAGCGAGAGGAGTAGGGAGGGAGGAGGGATGTAACCTTGACTCAGATTACCAGCCGGCACACAGGCAGGAAGGAGGAAATGTCACCATGGCAACGCAAATCACCAGGTAGTGTATCATCTCAAACCAGTGCTGATCGCTCAGTTCAGCAGACAGGTGTGCTCACACTGAGCACCTGCATATTGTGCCCAGAGAGCCTGCCTGCACTGTTGGTGCACCGTGCCACAGTACTGTTGGTGCACCGTGCCACAGTACTGTTGGTGCACCGTGCCACAGTACTGTTGGTGCACCGTGCCACAGTACTGTTGGTGCACCGTGCCACAGTACTGTTGGTGCACCGTGCCACAGTACTGTTGGTGCACCGTGCCACAGTACTGTTGGTGCACCATGCCACAGTACTGTTGATACACCGTGCCACAGTACTGTTGATGCACCGTGCCACAGTACTGTTGATTGCAGCTCTCTGTGAAACACAGAGCTGCAAATACAGTGAGCACATTATCAATGTTACACTACAGAATATCAGTATAGCGCTCCAATGATTCTTCATGACACTTTCACACAGCCAAAAATCTCAGAGGTAGGATACTATCAGCTAATTTGAACAATATTTGAATATTTATTTGTATTTCTTTGTCATTTAGCAGATCCTCTTATCCAGTGACTTACAGTACTGGCCCCCCCGTGGGAATTGCACCCACAACCCTGGCGTTGCCAGCGCCATGCTCAGCCATGCTCAGCCATGCTCAACTGAGCCACAAGGGACAACTTTAAACCCACTGAATGACGTCCATCGTCTCAATCTCAGCATTAGAGATTGGCATTTTACGTTTTTTGACAGTTCGAGTACCTCACATGATTTATTTTAGTACACAAATTTAATTAGGTATATACAGTACTTTGCAAAAGTATTCACCCCCTTGGCGTTTTCACATTTTGATGCATTACAACCTGTAATTAAAATGGATTTTTATGTAATGGACATACACAAAATAGTCCAAATTGGTGAAGTGTGAGAAAAAAAGTGGTGCGTGCATATGTAATCACCCCCTTTGCTATGAATCCCCTAAATAAGATCTGGTGCAACCAATTACCTTCTGAAGTCACATAATTAGTTAAATATTGTCCACCTGTGTGCAATCTAATTGTCACATGATCTCAGTATATATACATTTGGTTCGAAAGACCCCAGAGTCTGCAACACCACTAAGCAATGGGCACCACCAAGCAAGCGGCACCATGAAGACCAAGGAGCTCTCCAAACAGGTCAGGGACAAAGTTATGGAGAAGTACAGATCAGGGTTGGGTTATAAAACAATATCAGAAATTTTGAACATCCCACGGAGCACCATTAAATCCATTATGGAGGTCGACTGATTATGATTTTTCAATACAGATACCGATTATTGGAGGACCAAATATATATATATATATATATATATATATATATATTTTTTTTTTTTGCAATAAATGACAATTACAACAATACTGAGTGTACACTTATTATAATACACAAATAAATAAATAATGAAACATGTTCAATTTGGTTTAAATAATGCAAAAACACAGTTTGAGAATAATGGAAAAGTGCAATATGTGCCATGTAAAAAAGCTAACGTTTAAGTTCCTTGCTCAGAACATATGAAAGCTGGTGGTTCCTTTTCACACGAGTCTTTATAATTCCCAGTTAAGAAGTTTTAGGTTGTAGTTATTATAGGACTATTTCTCTCTATACCATTTGTATTTCATATTTACTTTAGTATTGCCAGCCTAATCTCGGGAGTTGATAGGCTTGAAGTCATAAACAGCGCTGTGCTGCAAGCATTGCTAAGAGCTGCTGTTTGAATGAATGCTTACGAGCCTGCTGCTGCCTACCACTGCTCAGTCAGACTGCTCTATCAAATATAAAATCATATACTTAATTATAATAAACACACAAATACGAGCCTTTGGTCATTAATATGGTCAAATCCAGAAACTATCATTTCGAAAAGAAAATGTTTATTCTTTCAGTGAAATACGGAACCTTTCTGTATTTTATCGAAGGGGTGGCAACCCTAAGTCTAAATATTGCTCTTTATACATTACACAACCTTCAATGTTATGTAAAATTCTGGTCTTCGTTAGGGATAAATGGCCTTTCAACAGATCGCAAAGAGCCAGGCGGCCCAAACTGCTGTATATAACCTGACTCAAGTAACAATTTCCCTAGTTAATATTGCCTTCTAACATGAATTTCTTTTAACTATATATGCAGGTTAAAAAAATAGATATACTGTGTATTGACTTTAAGAAAGGGATTGATGTTTATCGTTAGGTACATTATTGCAACAATTGTGATTTTTGCAAATGCGCATTTGTTAAATCATCACCCGCTTGGCAAAGTTGAAGTAGCCTGTGATTCTATGATAAATTAACATTGATTATATCCAACACAGAACAAGCTAGTTAATGTATATAAAAACCATGTGTAGTTAACTAGTGATTATGTTAAGATTGATTGTTTAATGCTAGCTAGCAACTTACCTTGGCTCCTTGCAGACACAAGTTCCTTTTGATGCTGCACTCACGTAACAGGTGGTCAGACTGCCATGCAGTTTCCTCATGGATTGCAATGTAATCGGCCATAATCAGCGTCCAAAAAGGCAGATGAACGATTGTTATGAAAATCGTCCCTAATTAAATGGCCATGCCAATTAATCGGTCGACCTCTAATCCATTAATTAAACATTTTAAGAATATGGCACCACAACAAACCTGCCAAGAGAGGGCCGCCCACCAAAACTCACAGACCAGGCAAGGAGGGCATTAATCAGAGGCGCAACAAAGAGACAAAAGATATAACCCTGAAGAAGCTGCAAAGCTCCACAGCGGAGATGGGAGTATCTGTCCATAGAACCACTTTAAGCCGTACACTCCACAGAGGTGGGCTTTACAGAAGAGTGGCCAGAAAAAAAGCCATTGCTTAAAGAAATAAATAAGCAAATACATTTGGTGTTCGCCAAGAGGCAGGTGGAAGACTCCCCAAATATATGGAAGAAGGTACTCTGGTCAGATGAGACTAAAATTGAGCTTTTTGGACATCAAGGAAAACGCTATGTCTGGCTCAAACCCAACACCCTGAGAATACTATCCAGTGAAGCAGGGTGGTGGCAACATCATGCTGTGGGGATTCATCGGCAGGAACTGGTCAGAGGTCCACCTTCCAGCAGGAGAATGACCCTAAGCATACTGTTAAAGCAACACTCGAGTGGTTTAAGGGGATATATTTACATGTCTTGGAATGGCCTATTCAAAGCCCAGACCTCAATCCAATTGAGAATCTGTGGTATGACTTAAAGATTGCTGTACACCAGCAGGAACCCATCCAACTTGAAGGAGCTGGAGCAGTTTTTCCTTGAAGAATGGGCCAAAACCCCAGTGGCAAGATGTGCCAAGCTTATAGAGACATTCCCCAAGAGACTTGCAGCTGTATTTGCTGCAAAATGTGGCTCTACAAAGTATTGACTTGGGGGGTGAATAGTTATGCACACTCAAGTTTTCAATTTGTCATATTTTTCTTGTTTGTTTCACAATAAAAAAATATTTATCATCCTCAAAGTGGTAGGCATGTTGTGTAAATCAAATGACACAAACCCCCCCCCCAAAATATATTTTAATTCCAGGTTGTAAAGCAACAAAGTAGGAAAAATGCCAATGGGGGACAATACTTTCGCAAGGCACTGTATTTGTATAACATAACGCCCGCACTGGAAAGAAATGTGAGCATTTATCTATAGGCCTAAATGTTTTCAAATGTAATAAAAATAAAAACAGACAACCTTACTTACATAAACATTCAGACCCTTTGCTATGACACTCAAAATTGAGCTCAGGTGCATATTGTTTCCATTGATCATCCTTGAGATGTTTCTACAACTTGATTGGAGTCCACCTGTGGTAAATTCAATTGATTGGACATGATTTGGAAAGGCCCACACCTGCCTATATATGGTCCCACAGTTGACAGTGCATGTCAGAGCAAAAACCACGCCATGAGGTTGAAGGAATTGTCCGTAGAGCTCTGAGACAGGACTGTGTCGAGGCACAGATCTGGGGAAGAGTACCAAAAAATGTCTGCACCATTGCAGGCCCAAGAACACAGCGGCCTCCATCATTCTTAAATGGAAGACATTTGGAACCACCAAGACCCAGAGCCGGCCGCATGGCCAAGCTAAGCAATCGGGGAGAAGGGCCTTAGTCAGGGAGGTAACCAAGAACCAGATGGTCACTCTGACAGAGCTCCAGAGGTCCTCTGTGGAGATGGGAGAACCTTCCAGAAGGACAACCATCTCTGCAGCACTCCACCAATCAGGCCTTTATGGTTGAGTGGCCAGACGGAAGCCACTCCTCAGTAAGGCACATGACAGCCCTCTTGGAGTTTGCCAAAGGGAACCTAAAGACTCTCAGACCATGCGAAACAAGATTCTCTGGTCTGATGAAACCAAGGTTGAATGCTTTGGCCTGAATGACATGCGTCACATCTGGAGGAAACCTGGCACCATCCCTACGGTGAAGCATGGTGGTGGCAGCATCATGCTGTGGGGATGTTTTTCAGTGGCAAGGACTGGTATTTTTATTTAACCTTTATTTAACTAGGCAAGTCAGTTAAGAACAAATTCTTATTTACAATGACGGCCTACCCCGGCCAAACCAGGACGACGCTGGGACAATTGTGCGCTGCCCTATGGGACTCCCAATCACGGCCGGATGTGATACAGCCTGGAATCTAACCAGGGCCTGTAGTGACGCCTCTTGTACTGAGATGCAGTGCCTTAGACCACTGCACCACTCGGGATCCCCAGTAGAATAGTCAGGGGGAAAAAAACTTTATTTGACAATATGTGGCATTGTGTGTGGATTGAGGGCAAAAAAAAACGATTTAATCTAAGGCTGTAACGTAACAAAATGTGTAAAAAGTCAAGGGGTCTGAATAATTTCCGAATGCACTATACAAATACAACACCAGCAAATTAATGGTCATCTTCAAGACAAAAAAAACTTTTTGATATTTTATTTTCCCATTCTGGATGTCACAAAGCACATTTCACCAAATGGTATTACAGTATTTGAATTGTATTTTTAATCTCTGGTTAAAGATCAAGCATTGACATCCGTTTGAGTACTGGATTACTAACGGCCACCCCTAGTCAGATGAGAACTGGTTATCCTTGCAGGAATCGAACCCACAACCTAGGCACTGCCAACTCTTTGCAGGGTAAACAAACAAAGTGTGTGTGTGTGCACGTGCATCTCAAAGTTCCCTTACCTTTCCCAGGCTCCTCTCCACCTTACGGAAACACTTGTTGAGTGACAGGTTGTGTCTGACGCTGTTCTTCCAGCCGGTGGGGGCCGAGGAGAAGTATGGGAAGTGCTGTACGATCCAACCATAGATGTCCTTCACTGGCAGGCTCTTACTGGGGCTCTGCTCTATGGCCATGTAGATCAACAGAGAGAATGAGAAGGGAGGCTTGGACTTCAACGAGTCCCTCTGTGACAAGGAGGCAGAGGATGAAGAGGGGGGGTTCTGAGGGGCTCCGGTGTTGCCCTCAATGTCAAAGAGGGGGCTGGCACTGTGTTGGGCCCCGGCCTCGCCGGCCCCCCCTAGCGTAAAGTTCTGGAGCAGGTTCTCATGGAGCCAGTTGAGGTTGGTGAGCTCCTCATCCTCAGAGCCAACGGAACCCCGGTCCAGACTGGTGGCCAATGGGCTGGCTGCACCGCACTCTGCCTCTGGGAGAGTCCCCGCCCCCCCACACAAACCCCTAAGTCCCACCCTTTCCCCCTGCATCCCCGGCGTTTCCGCTTTCTTATCCGGCGACATCCCGATGATTGGACCCATTAAACCAGGGAGGTCTGGAGAAAGAAGAGAAGAAAGGTTTAGAGTTGGTTCCAAAATAACTGACAGAGGGGCTACACAGAGAAAGGGGTTGCATAGGCTAGAACAGTTGGATACTAGTAGCTAGATAAAAACAGGGTTGGTAGCATTGAACTTTCCTTCACACAGCGGCACAATCACAGCAGAGAGCAGCTTTCCCAACACGACTGGAAACATGAAATACATGGATGTGACAATTTGAAATTATGTGCTCTACCAAGCACTCAATGTGTTTTACTAAGGTTGCCCCGAGGACAGGCAGGGCTACCCTCCCCTCCTTCTTCCCTCTCCTTCACATGCAGGCTGACGTGTAGACTACCCTCCCCTCCTCTCTCACTCTCCAGCCAAGAGCCTTTGATGAGGACCTCTGAAGAGTGAGACAACTCCAATCTCTCCAGCCTGCTCTCCTCTCCGCCCACCTCGTCTGACCAGACGCACCTGCTTGTTAGATGCCAATGAGCATTAAACCATCCCTGTCACGATGAGAGAGAGCTGACAGAGAAAGGATCCTTCCCTCTTACACTGCCTTAAGTAGACAGCTCTCAAATACAGAGCTGCCTGCCCTGCAATCATCTAGGAGTCAGGACTACCACTTATCTTGGCACAACCCAACTGATACCGCTTGACTGGAGATTAGAAATACAATATGAACATCATTTAGAATCAAGGTAGGAGACAGCAATAATACTATCTAAAGGGACTTCCAAGATTAGGACTAGAAAAGACCGACATTCTGTAGAAATGGGTTTTAAGTCCTGTTTTAAAAGTTCATAATGATGGAGTGGCTTTCAGATGGTCAGGGAGAGCATTCCATAGGTGAGGGGCAAGGGAGCAGAAGGCTCAGTCCCCCAGGGAGACGTGTCTTGGGGACTTGACGCAGTAGGGATTGGCTAGAGCAGTGATAGGAATTAGGTCCCCGATGTAGGTGAGGACTCAATCCATTCAAGCCTTTGAACACTAGGAGGAATTTAAAGTCAATCCTATAGTTAACCGGTAGCCAGTGGAGTTCTGTGGGGGTGGTGTGGGCTGACTTGCTGGTTAGTACTCTGGCAGCACAATTCTGGAGAAGTTGCAGCCTCTTCAGTGATTTTGACTGGAAGGCCCACGAACAGGGCGTTGACGTAATCTTGCAGTTGTTCAGCTGGAGTAAGTTCTCTTTCATCCATGACCTGATGTCATCTAGGCAGCTGCCAAGTTTTGCTTGGGCTGAGAGATGGCATCCAGTTTGGTGTTGATATATCAAGGGTGATACTGGGTGGGAGAACAGTAGACGGGGGTCCTAATATTTTTAACCTTTTAAAATGCATTTCTACACAGTTTGACACTACTTACTATGCCTATCGAGGGGTATATGGGGGGGTATATATGGAGGGGTGTATGCCCCCCTCCATATAAAAAGATTTATTTTGGGGGGGACGGGGAAAGATTTCTTTGGGGGAAAACAGCAAACTTCCTGCATATACAGTGGCAAGAAGAAGTATGTGAACCCTTTGGAAATACTGGGATTTCTGCATAAATTGGTCATAAAATTTTAGGTCACAACAAGACAAACAGTCTGCTTAAAACGAATAAGACACAATATGTTTTCATGTCTTTATTTAACACATTGTGTAAACATTCACAGTCCAGGGTGGAAAAACTATGTGAACCCTTTAATAACTGGTTTGCCCTCCTTTTGGCAACAATAATAACCAAACGTTTTCTGTAGTTGCGTATCAGACCTGCACAACGGTCAGGAGTAATTTTGGACCATTCCCCTTTACAAAACTGTTTCAGTTCAGCAATATTCTTGAAATGCCTGGTGTGAATTGCTCTCCTGAGGTCATGCCACAGCATCTCAAAACAGGTTGAGGTTAGGACTCTGACTGGGCCACTCCAGAAGGCATATTTTCTTCTGTTGAAGCCATTCTGTTGTCGATTTACTTCTGTGTTTTGGGTCGTTGTCCTGTTGCATCACCCAACTTCTGTTGAGCTTCAAATGGCGGACAGATAGCCTTACATTCTCCTGCAAAATGTCTTGATTAACTTGGAAACTCATTTTTCCGTCAATGATAGCAAGCTGTCCAGGCCCTGAGGCAGCAAAGCAGCCCCAAACCATGATGCTCCCTCCACCATACTTTACAGTTGGGATGAGATTTTGATGTTGGTGTGCTGTGCCTTTTTTTCTCCACACGGTGTTGTTCCTTCCAAACAACTCAACTTTAGTTTAATCTGTCCACAGAATATTTTGCCCTTGAACACCATTCTTGTTTAGTGTTTACGTGTCGTAGACTCGTCAACAGAGATGTTAGCATGTTCCAGAGATTTCTGTAAGTCTTTAGCTGACACTCTAGGATTCTTCTTAACCTCATTGAGCATTCTGCACTGTGCTCTTGCAGTCATCTTTGCAGGACAGCCACTTCTTGGGAGAGTATCAACAGTGCTGAACTTTCTCCATTTGTCTTACCGTGGACTGATGAACATCAAGGCTTTTAGGGATACTTTTGTTACCCTTTCCAGCTTTATGCAAGTCAACAATTCTTAATTTTAGGTCTTCTGAGATATCGTTTGTTCGAGACATGGTTCACATCAGGCAATGCTTCTTGTGCAAGGCAACATCTCCAAACTCATTTCATTGATTGGACTCCAAGTTAGCTGACTCCTGACTCCAATTAGCTTTTGGAGAAGTCAGTAGCCTAGTGGGTTCACATACTTTTTCAACTTACCCTGTGAATGTTTATGTATTCAATAAGGACAAGAAAAACACATTAATTTGTGTTATTAGTATAAGCACACTGTTTGTTTATTGTTGCGACTTAGATGCAGAGCAGATCAAATTTGATTAACCAATTTATGCTGAAATCAAGTAATTCCAACGGGTTCACATACATTTTCTTGCCACTGTGTACACACAGAGAAAGTATTCAGACCCCTTCACTTTTTACACATTTTGTTACGTTACAGCCTTATTCTAAAATGTATGTATTAGTTATTTTCCCCTCAATCTACACACAATACCCCCATAATGACAAAACAAAAAAAACGTAATATCGAATTTACATAAGTACTCAGACCAAAGACGGGTCCTGAGGAGCAATTTGGTGATGCAGCTAGCTGCATGTAAGCTGGCAGGGTTTTCTTGAGGGCTCGACGTGATTAGCCATTTCGGCTGGGACCACGGATTGTCCCGGGTTTGTGGTTGTCTCGATCCCTGCTGTTTTGACGTTTTCAATCTTCCCGGTTACCTGCCATGTCTGGAACTGCGAGGAGCTACCATGACAAAGACCAAAGCCGGCGAGAGTACCGTTGAGGACAGTGGTGTTTCTATAACAGGTGAAGGATGTTTTAAAACGAACTAAAATAGTTCTACAAGCAGTTGTTACAACAACAAGAAAATAGCATCAAGTGTTTTGTCCAAATTACTGGTGGATTCAACTAATAAAAGAATAGACAACCTGACCAGAGTGGTCCAGGACCTGAATAACAGTTTGCCATTCTCCCAGGATCAGCTCGATGAGTTGAAACAGGAGAACCGCAAGATGACAGCAATCTGTAAGTCAGTGAAAGAGGACATCAATTATGTGTGGGAATCCATAACAATGACAGATAAATCAACTTGATGGACAATCAAGGCGGAACATGGGACGGAATTTCAGAATCTCCACGAGACCTGGACGGAGTCTGGGGACAAAGTGAGGGAAACTATTTCTGAGAAATTGAAGATGGACCACAGGAAGATTGAGGTGGCGCGCACCCACAGGACTGGAAAACCCAGGTGACAGGCCAAGGCCCATAGTTGTCAAGTTCCAGAGGTTCAAGGACAAGGTAGCTGGTCTGGAAAGAGCCAAGAACTTGAGAGGAATGTATATCTTCCTCAATGAGGACTATCCTGAAGTTGTGTGACAGAAGAGGAAAGAACTTCTACACAGCCATGAAAGTTGGCAGAGAGCGCGTGGGGACATTACTTACATCCGCTGTGACGGGCTCATCGTCCAACCTCCCAGAAGCCTATAAGGGATGAGCGAGCCAAGCCTATTGGTTAGCAGCTTCAACCCCGCAGCACACTCACCTATTGATTGTTTGCTCTTTTCAGTATTAGGTCTTTCTGATGAGTTCCCAGGAAAGGGCTGAAACAGCCCATATTAATACGTAGTCTTAGAAATCGGGTTAATGAAATCCTTAACTTGCTAACATCAGATAACCTTCATATATTAGCCATTTCTGAGACTCCGATAATTCATTTGATGATACAGCAGTAGCAAAACAAGGCTATAACATCTATAGAAGAGACAGAAATGGTTAAGGGGAGGTGTTGCTGTATAAATTCAGAGCCATATCCTTCTAATGCTTAGAGAAGATCTTATGTCAAGTGTTATTGAAGTGTTGTGGTTGCAGGTTCACTTTGCACATCTACAGCCTTTTCTTTTGGGGTGTAGCTATAGGCCACCAAGTGCTAACAGTCAGTATCTAAATTATGTGTGGAATGCTTGAAATTGTATGTGATGTAAACAGAGGTCTACTTTCTTGGGGACCTGAATATTGACTGGTTTTCAACAAGTTGTCCGCTCAAGAGGAAGCTTCTTACTGTAAACAGTGCCTGTAATCTGGTTCAAATGATTTAATCAATGTACCAGGGTGTTTACAAGATCACCACATGCATTGATCACATTTTTAGTAATACTGAAGAACTTTGTTCTAAAGCTGTATCCTTTCCCATTGGATGCAGTGATTACATTATAAGTGGCTATATCCAGGAATGCCAAAGTTATATCCAGGAAAGTCAAAGTTCCAACAGCTGGGCCTTAAATTGTGTATATGAAATCATACAAAAGATGTTGCTTTGATTCTTATGTGGATGATATTTGTTGGTCTGGTCTGATTAATGAGGAGCATCCAGACGCAGCACTTGATGCATTTATGAAATTGCTTCTTCAAATGATTGATTAAACATGCAATCTGACTGTTAAGGATCCGTGGATTAACGAGGAATTGAACAACTATGGTTGAAAGACATGGGGCAAAAGGAGTGGCTAATAAGTCTGGCTGCACATTTGACTGGTTGACTTACTGAAAATTGAAAAATTATGTGACTAAACTCAACAAAAATAAACCATTATGAAGCTACGGTCAATGGTGGGGGGACCTTTAGAGCACCTTAAATAAAAGTATGGGCAGAAAGACATTCAACTCCATCTTTCATCGAATCAGATGGCTTATTCATCACAAACCATTTGATGTTAATTATTTTAATGATTACTTCATTAGCAAAGTGGGCAAACTTAAGCAGAAAATTCCAACAATGAACAGTGAGTCATCGTATTCATGCACAAAAAAACAAATAATTAAAGAAAAGCATTGCAACTGTGAATTTTGTAAAGTTTGTGTGTGAGAGGTGGAAAAATTGTTATCGATCAATAATGACAAACCTCCGGGCACTGACAACTTCGATGAAAAGCTAATTAGGATGGTAGCTGACTCTGTAGCCACTGCTATCTGTCATATGTTTAAATCTGCGCTTCATGGAAAGGCTTCATCCTCAGGCCTGGAGGGTGGCCAAAGTAATTCCGCTTCCCAAGTGTGGCAAAGCGACCTTTACTTGTCCTAACAGCAGACCTATCAGCTTGCTGCCAGCTCCTAGCAAACGGTTGTAAAAAATAGTGTTTAACCAAATATGCTATTTCTCTGTAAACAAATTAACAACAGACCTTCGGCATGCTTATAGAGAAGGGCACTCAACATGTACCGCACTGACACAAATGACTGACAAAGAAATTGATAATAAGAATATTGTGGGAGCTGTACCGTTAGATTTCCGTGCAGCCTTTAATATTATTGACCATAACCTGTTGTTGAAATAAAATGTGGGTGTTATGGCTTTTCAACCTCTGCCATGTTGTGGATTCAGAGCTATATATCTAATAGAACTCAGGCATTTATTTTCTTCTCTAATGTCAAAATAAGTCAAGTGGGGTGTACCGCAGGGCAGTTCTAGGCTCTCTACTCATTTCTATTTTTACCAATGAACTCCCACTGGCATTAAACAAACCATGTATGCTGATGATTCAACCATATACGCATCATCAACCACAGCTAATGAAGTCACTGAAACCCTTAAAAGATTTGCAGTCTGTTTTGGAATGGGTGTCCAGTTATAAACAGGTCCTGAAAATCTCAAACTGAAGAGCATTGTATTTGGTACAAATAATTCCCTAAGTTCTAGACCTCCCTCTAGAATCGGCTTCATGTTGCGAAATATGAAGCCGATTCTAGATTTCATTTTGGATTGGAGATGCTTAATGTGGGTCTGGAAGCGGAGTTTACAGTCTAACCAGACACCTAGGTATTTGTAGTTGTCCACATATTTTAAGTCAGAACCGTCCAGAGTAGTGATGCCAAACATACCCTCGTAAAACTGACCATCCTACCGATCCTCGACTTTGGCGATGTAATTTACAAAATAGCCTCCAACACTCTACTCAGCAAATTGGATGCAGTCTATCACAGTGTCATCCATTTTGTCACCAAAGCCCCATATACTACCCACCACTGCGACCTGTACGCTCTCGTTGGCTGGCCCTCGCTTCATACTCGTCACCAAACCCACTGGCTCCAGGTCATCTACAAGTCTTTGCTAGGTAAAGCCCCGCCTTATCTCAGTTCACTGGTCACCATAGCAGCACCCACTCGCAGCATGCGCTCCAGCAGGTATATTTCACTGGTCCCCCCCAAAGCCTCCTTTGGCTGCCTTTCCTCCCAGTTCTCTGCTGCCAATGACTGGAACAAACTGCAAAAATCGCTGGAGTTTTATATTTCCCTCACTAACTTCAAGCACCAGCTGTCAGAGCACCTGTACATAACCCATCTGTAAATAGCCCATCCACCTACCATCTTCTGCACTTCTATCACTCCAGTGTTTAATTGCTATATCATAATTACCTCGCCACTATGGCCTATTTTATTGCCTTATCTCACCTCATTTGCTCACATTGTATATAGACGTATTTTTCTACTGTATTATTGACTGTGATTATATGTTTGTTTTACTCCATGTGTAACTGTGTCGTTGTATGTGTCGAACTGCTTTGCTTTATCTTGGCCAGGTCGCAATTGCAAATGCGACCCAGCCTACCTGGTTAAATAAAAGGTGAAATACATTTTTTTTGTGTGTGTTTACAATGAATGAACCACAAAACAGCAAAACATTATTTTGTATCGCAACACAATACATTGACTCACACAGTAGCCTAAAGGAGAACACACAGGAAATAGTCTCACAGTACATGGAATTTACTTCCTCCTCTGGAATGTTTGTACACATTCAGTAGCTACTTCATAAGACTAGCTGAAAATATAGTACAATCACGCAAGAGCACAGAAGGCAGCCAGCAAAGAGACACCCCCCCCTCTCCTCCCCCCTGCTCACAACAAACTTTAGTCTTTGTCCCATGTCACCATGACAACCCTGCTACGGTCACTTCAATTAAGGGCACAAATCCTCCCAAAGAGAGAAAGTGGGAAAATAAGTAATCCATCGACGCTGGGCTGTGTCTGTCAACTGTAGCCAACAACCAATCAGCATTCAGCTTGAGGAAACCCTACAGTGACCGGGTAGTGTCTGTGGGGAACCACCAAACTTCCCGGTATAGGCTGGGGTGGTGCTGGAGTGATGCTGAGGCTGGGGTGGGTTGTGACTAGACTGGTGCTGGGCTAGGGTGGTCTGGGTTATGTCTGGGCTGAGCCTGATGCTTGGGGTGGGGGTTGAGGGACAGAGGATGGCTGGGCCCATCCTTTCGCCGTCGTTGAAGAGGAATTGGGTCAAGCTCTGCTCTGGACAGAGAAAGCAGGAGAGAGGGGGGAGACGGGAGAGTGAGGGCATAGAGTGGGAGAGAGAGAGTAGGCTCTGGGGACCTGGTGATGAGATGGAGGGAGCAGAAAAGAGGGCAGGGATGTGATGTGCACCAGTATACCCCTCAGCCCTAGACATTCATCTCACATCTCAGAGAGAGAGGATCAGTCTAGGTCTGGAGTTGGGTATTCACTTTCAGGGTTTACAGGGGGGGTCAGCAACAGGCAACCTCCTGTAGAGATTTTTTTTCAAAGGAAGAGTAAAACATTTGTACATTTGTACATAGCCTAACAACAAGTGTCCTTACAAAGAGAGTGTAGTAGAAAGAAAAGGGTTGAGAGAGCGAGCCAGCCAGCAACAGAGAGAGAGCGAGCAAGCTAGAGAGCGAGCCAGCCAGCCAGCCAGAGAACGAGCCAGCCAGCCAGAGAACGAGCCAGCCAGCCAGCCAGCCAGAGAACGAACCAGCCAGCCAGCCAGAGAACGAACCAGCCAGCCAGCCAGCCAGAGAACGAACCAGCCAGCCAGCCAGAGAACGAGCCAGCCAGCCAGCCAGAGAACGAGCCAGCCAGCCAGCCAGAGAACGAGACAGCCAGCCAGAGAGTGCCGGCCAGAGCCAGAGCGCACCGGCCAGAGAGAGACGGAGCTCCAGAGAGAGACGGAGCTCCAGAGAGAGACGGAGCTCCAGAGAGAGACGGAGCGCCAGAGAGAGACGGAGCGCCAGAGAGAGACGGAGCGCCAGAGAGAGACGGAGCGCCAGAGAGAGACGGAGCGCCAGAGAGAGACGGAAGTGTTTCCTCTATATTATATATATATTCATTGCCACCACAAAGGGGGAAAAAAAATCCATCATATGTATTTATTATTTTGGGGATGGTCAAATATTCAGTGTAAACTTAAAGGACTAATATCTGAAAAGTATATAGCTCTATCTTTAAATAAGTTATTTAAAAACTAACAATCAACAAAAATACATTGAACTTAAATCTAACCGCATGATGTAAAGTGTTGATCCCATGTTTCACTTCTAATGCAGTTCTTCTAGCTGGCTGATGAGGCATATCTGCTGCTACTACTCAACAATTAGAACCACTCTGTTGTATGATGTGGAGGTCTGGGACAACAAACAGGCCGGGTGGTCATTAACCTCAATTAGTAGCACAAAGACCCTCCTCCCCCTCTCTGCTGCACCACCACCGGTCCAGGGCCCACGCCCCCAACATCCTTCAGGTAAAACCCCACCAGCCACATTTAAATATCAACAGTCTTTTTTTATGTGCATGGTGTTCTAGTGGGTATGTACATATACTGAACAAAAATATAAAATGCAACAGGCAACCATTTCAAAGAATTCACTGAGTTACAGTTCAATTGAAATAAATCCATTAGGCCCTAATCTATGGAATTCACATGAGGTTGTGGTGGTGGATGGGCACGACAATGGGCCTCCGCATCTCATCACAGTATCTCTGTGCATTCAAATTTCCATCAATAAAATGTAATTGTGTTCGTTGTCCTTAGCTTATGCCTGCCCATACCATAACCCAACCGCCACCATGGGGCATTGTTCACAACATGAACATCAACAAGCCGCGGTTATATTTTTGGCCTGTTTATTTGTGTATAGTGCATTCAGAAAGTATTAGACCTCTTGACTTTCACATTACAACCTAGTTATAAAATTGACTAAACACATTTTTTACTGATCAATCTTCACACAATACCTCAAAATGACAAAGTGAAAATAGGTTTTTAGAAATACCTTATTTACATTAAGTATTCAGACCCTTTCCTATGAGACACGAAATTGAGTTCAGATGCATCCTGTTTCTATTAATCATCCTTGAGATGTTTTTCAACTTGATGAGCCCACCTGTGGTAAACTCAATTGATTGGACATGATTTGGAAAGGCACACACCTGTCTATATATGGTTCCACAGTTGACAGTGCATGTCAGTGCAAAAACCAAGCCATGAGGTGGAAGGAATTGTCCGTAGAGCTCCGAGACAGGATTGTGTCGAGGCACAGATCTGAGGAATGGTACCAAAACATTTCTGCAGCATTGAAGGTCACCAAGAACACAGTAGCCTCCATCATTCTTAAATGAACAAAGTTTGGAACCCCAAGACTCTTCCTAGAGCTGGCCAGCCAGCCAAACTGAGCAATCAGGGAAAAGGGCTTTGGTCAGGGAGGTGACCAAGAACCAGATGGTCACTCCGACCGAGCCCCTCTGTGGAGATGGGAGAATCTTCCAGAAGGACAACCATCTCTGCAGCACTCCACCAATCAGGCCTTTATGGTAGAGTGGCCAGAAGGAAGCCGCCACTCAGTAAAAAAGGCACAGGACAGCCCACTTGGAGTTAGCCAACATAAAAATCAGATTCTCTGGTCTGATGAAACCAAGATTGAACTATTTGGCCTGAATTCCAAATGTCACATCTGGAGGAAACCTGTCACCACCCCTACGGTGAAGCGTGGTGGTGGCGGCAGCATCATGTTGTGGGGATGTTTGTCAGCGGCAGGGACTGGGAGACCAGTCAGGATCGAGGGAAAGATGAACGAAGCAAAGCACAGAGAGATTCTGGATGAAAACCTGCTCAGAGTGCTAAGGACCTCAAACTGAGGCAAAGGTTCAAGTTTCAACAGGACAACGACTCAAAGCACACAGCCAAGACAACGCAGGAGTGGCTTTGGGACAAGTCTCTGAATGTCCTTGAGTGGCCCAGCCAGAGCCCGGACTTGAACCCGATCGAACATCTCTGGAGAGACCTGAAAATAGCTGTGCAGCGACGGTCCCCATCCAACCTGACAGAGCTTGAGAAGATCTACAGAGAATGGAAGAAACTCCAAATACAGGTGTGCCATGCTTGTTGCATCAAATCCAAGACTTGAGTCTGTAGTTGCTGCCAAATGTGCTTCAAAGTAACGAGTAAAATGTTTGAAGACTTATGTAAATGTGATTCAGATTTCTATTTATTTCTAAATTTGCAAAAACCTGTTTTTGCTTTATCATTATGGGGTAGTGTGTGTAGATTGATGAGGGGGGGGGGGGGGATTTGATCCATTTTAGAATAAGGCTTTAACCTAAATTGTGGAAAAAGTGAAGGGGTCAGAATACTTTCTGAATGCAGTGTGTGTGTTATTTATGCTAGATAAAACAGACCAAAACACCAGCTGAAGGGAACCCATCCCAAGATCACAAAGGAAGTGCTCTTAGCTGATTATCACATTCCCGCTGCGTAGTTGAATTATCATCGCTGTTATGAGTATCATTATCCTTGCTCTTATCAAAAGGCATCAAAGCGGGATGCGGCAAGGTGATCGAGGGGTCCGCTAGCTGGTTAATGGGCCACGTGTGAGTGAGTGAGAGCTAATGAGAGATATTAGCTTGTTGACTTCTCAGTGCTAAGCAAATTGCTACCGAAGCTGGCCCGGATGGTAGCCTATCGGTTCACCTGCAAGTTAAAACTACCACCCTCTCCATCGGGCCAGCCCCTCCATTATAAATGTGCTAACAGACAGACAAAAGACAGGTGCAGAGGCATATTAGGCTAATTTCCCTTTGAAACTTTATCCTATTAATGCACTGATTTAAAAAGACAAAAGAACATACAGCGGCATTAGGTTTGTGGTGACTTAATGACTCTTTAGATATGTACAGAAAAATGTGATGGCATTAGTGGGTACAGTCAAAGCAGTGGTTTTCTTAGCTTTGGTGCCTTTAAACACCACCCAGGTTATGGAGCGATTTCCTCAGTGACAACAGAAGAGGAGACTGGCTTCTGCTCCATCTCCCGATCTGCAGTGGTTGCCGTGGCAGCAGGGCCTAGCTGTAAAGGGAAGTGATTGTGCTGTACTCTATGGCGGAGCGAGGCATGAGGAGAAAGGCTAATGTGGAGAAATCAATACACGCTCCGCTCAAAGTGCTGAGGCCAGCATTCTCCTCAAACCTCCCTCACAAAGACGAGGACACACTGACAGAGAAAGAGAGACATCAGCCCAGCTGTCAGAAAAAAAGTAATTATTTGAGAATGCAGAAAGCATGAGAGCCTCCCTTAAAACAATTTAAATGACCCCCACACTACAATTCAAATGTTGCATTGAAATCTAAACATGCCATTTTGAGTTGATAGAAGTGGATAAAGGCATAGACACACTGTACCAAAACGATTGACTCAAACCTCTAACACCTCTGTAATAGATACTGTGTGTCACAATACTGAAGCACACATTATGACAAAAGGTTGGTTAGATTTCAGCTGATACTTGTTAGAGTGGGTGTTACATTACAACCTGGTCTGTGTAGTGTGTGTCTTACTCTGTTGGTCAAACTGGTTTGTGTGTCTCTAGTCTGTCGGAGTGCAGTAGACCGGCAGGTCCACTGATGAGAGGTCAGAGATGCTACAGTATTCCTCATTGAGGTTGAATATTTTCTGACACTGAGAAATGGATGGGGTTGAATGTGTGCTAGAGGTGAAAGCAAACAGAGTTGAGTTGAAACAAAGACGTTAGATTCAGCCTCGCTTTCTCCTCATACAAAGGAGCGGTTGTTTTTGCTCTGGCGACATTTCACAAGCCCAACAGTATTCTAAACAGAGAACTGAGCAAGGGGGAAACGCCTCAGGCCTGGTGAGGAAGTTCATTTACAAAGACAGACCAACTCACACAGAGCAACTCACAGAGAGACACCTCTATGGGACTGTGGACTTGACCAGCGACAGGAGTGGAGGTTAGGTGGAGTTCCCTACAAAAGCTCTATGCGTGTGCGTCTACAGAATGTACCCATTACCACAGCATGCACTGTCAGACAAACAGTACCCACATGGCAAGCATATGGGGAAATACAAACAGAGTTGAGGATGAGAACAAAATTACAGAACAAGGATGAGCACCAGAGAATGCCAAGAGTGCGCAAAGCGGTCATCAAGGCAAAGGGTGGCAACTTTGAAGAATCTAAATATATTTCGATTTAACACTTTTTTGGTTACTACATGATTCCATGTGTTATTTCATCATTTTGATGTCATTATTATTACACAATGTAGAATATAAGTAAAAAATAAAGAAAAACCCTGGAATGAGTAGGACTGGTACTGAGATATATATATATATATATACACACACACACACACACACACACACACACACTGCTCAAAAAAATAAAGGGAACACTTAAACAACAATGTAACTCCAAGTCAATCACACTTCTGTGAAATCAAACTGTCTCCATAAATTTCACATGCTGTTGTGCAAATGGAATAGACAACAGGTGGAAATTATAGGCAATTAGCAAGACAGGAGAACGTTCTGCTGCCTGCAACATCCTCCAGCATGACCGGTTTGTCGATGGGTCAGTCATGGTGTGGGGTGGCATTTCTTTGGGGGGGGCCGCACAGCCCTCCATGTGCTCGCCAGAGGTAGCCTGGCTACCATTAAGTACCGAGATGAGATCCTCAGACCCTTTGTGAGACCATATGCTGGTGCGGTCGGCCCTGGGTTCCTCCTAATGCAAGACAATGCTAGACCTCATGTGGCTGGAGTGTGTCAGCAGTTCCTGCAAGAGGAAGGCATTGATGCTATGGACTGGCCCGCCCGTTCCCCAGACCTGAATCCAATTGAGCACATCTGGGACATCATGTCTCGCTCCATCCACCAACGCCACGTTGCACCAGACTGTCCAGGAGTTGGCGGATGCTTTAGTCCAGGTCTGGGAGGAGATCCCTCAGGAGACCATCCGCCACCTCATCAGGAGCATGCCCAGGCGTTGTAGGGAGGTCATACAGACACGTGGAGGCCACACACACCACTGAGCCTCATTTTGACTTGTTTTAAGGACATTACATCAAAGTTGGATCAGCCTGTAGTGTGGTTTTCCACTTTAATTTTGTGTGTGACTCCAAATCCAGAACTCCATGGGTTGATAAATTTGATTTCCATTGATCATTTTTGTGTGATTTTGTTGTCAGCACATTCAACTATGTAAAGAAAAAAGTATTTAATAAGAATATTTCATTCATTCAGATCTAGGGTGTTATTTTAGCGTTCCCTTAATTTTTTTGAGCAGTGTATATATAGCGCAAGTCCGATAGGGAAAGTATGTGGTGAGGACAAACACGGTCCTTTAGCTCAGATACTAGTGGAGAGAGTGAGATAGATAGCCTAACCTAGGCCTCCCCAGTGGTGCAGCGGTCTAAGGTACTGCATCTACAGACCCGGGTTTGATCCCGGGATGCATCACAACAGGCCATGGTCGGCGCACAACTGGCCCAGGGTCATCCGGGTTAGGGGAGGGTTTACTTGGCTCATCGCGCTCTAGCGACTCCTTGTGGCAGGCCGGGCACTTGCAGGCTGACATCGGTCGGTGTTTCCTCTGACGCATTGATGTGGCTGGCCTCCGGGTTAAGTGGGTGTTAAGAAGTGCGGTTTGGAGGGTCACGTTTCGGAGGATGCACGACTCGACCTTCGCCTCCCGAGCCAGTTAGGGAGTTGCAGCGATGAGACAAGATCGAAATTGGGGAGAAAGGGGGGGGTCAAATAAAAAATATAAATTAATAAAGTAGGCTAAACTAAAGGGTTGCAGTGGAATATGGATCTCCATTTGTCTACCGATTGTTCAGAGCACTGTTGATGTCTGACTGCTGACATTTTCATGTGATTCTACATGTAAAAATCACATCTAGCATGGCACGTGTTGTTGTCTATCCTCACCACCTGGGGACGGCCCGTCAGGAAGTCCAGGATCCAGTTGCAGAGGGAGGTGTTTAGTCCCAAGGTCCTGAGCTTAGTGATAAGCTAGGAGGAAAGGGATCGTCGACGCGTGGGAAACAGGGGGTTAACTGCCTTGCTCAGGGGCAGACAACAGATTTTTACCTTGTCAGCTTGGAAGGCACTATACTGTTGAACGCTGAGCTGTAGTCTGAACAGCATTCTCACGTAGGTGTTCCTTTTGTCCAGGTGGGAAAGGGCAGTGTTGAGTGCAATAGAGATTACGTCATCTGTGGATCTGTTAGGGCAGTATGCAAGTTGGAGTGGGTCCAGGGTGTCTGGGATGATGGTGTTGATGTGAGCCATGAGCCATGACCAGCATTTCAAAGCAATTCATGGCTACAGATGAGTGTTTTACGGGGCAATAGTCATTTAGACAGGTTACCTTGGCGTTCTTGGGCACAGGGACTATGGTGGTCTGCTTGAAACATGTACATATTACAGACTGGGTCAGGGAGAGGTTGAAAATGTCAGTGAAGACACTTGCCAGCTCTGGCCTTCCAAAGTACAACTCAGACTATCAGTGTTCAGCGATGGCTCACTCTTAAGGGTCATGTGATTTAGAGTTCAGTCAGTTGGTGTGCAAACATTGCCCCAGCTAACACAGAGCTACGTGGCAGAACACTCACAAGCTGCAGAATCATGTATTAAAAGGGTAGTACTACGCAACTTTCGGAACAAATTAAAATGCATGTGCTCATTCCAGAAGATGTGGGTGAAATGTGTGGAGAATTTCAGCAACGCTTGTTAATACTAGTCTATTCAAATCAATGACGTAACAGAATAATTATTTAATAATCTAGAAACCCTTTCGTCTCAACTTTTTTCTTGACATTTATTACATTGCAACCTCTTGACACCAATGTGAGTCGTTGTGCATTCTTTGAACATAGGCCTACACCATTATAAACTCGGTTAAGCTATGAAAGAAACAGGATTTTTGGTGCAGGTACAGCCAACTAGCACATAAATATTACGATATTGTCAATATTATACAGTACAATATCACGGTATGTAACTGTATCAATTTTTCCTCCACCACTAGTAAAGTCACACTAGTCTTAAATAGACAGGATCAGAGAAGCTTTCAGAAGGTACACAACGTCTGGTCCGTGGCTCTGAGCAGTGTGTGTGTGTGTGTGTGTGTCAGGAGATGAAATATGTGAGCAGCTGCAGTCATTAAAAGCAGTAACCTCCAAACAAAGGCCAGATCATATCAGCAGACAGACAAGAGCCTTGATGGGTTGATAGAGGAGGCAGTGGCAACAGACAAATTGGCTGCTTCAGTGGGATAAACCAGAAACCACCAGATATGGCCAGAGAGGAGCCGGAGAAGAGGAGAGCTTACTAACCCAAAGGGGACAACTCTCAGAGAAGACAAGAAGGAGATATGGTCCTGACATGAATCAGGAAGACTAAAATAAAGAACCAAGACAGCACACCGCTGTTGTTTTTCTGCTCTTCTTTCACTTCCTTTAAAGCTGCAATATGTCACTTTTTGGGCTAACTGACCAAATTCACATAGAAATGTGAGTTAGACAGTAGATCTGTCTCTACTGTCTCTACTGTCTCTAGGTCTAAGAAGCGTTAGATCTGTTCTATACATGCTGTTTCTATGCTTCCCGTTCTTAGTTTTGTTTGTGTCATACTTTCAGTTTTGTACACCAGCTTCAAAAAGCTTAAAATACAATATTTTTGGTTATTTAAAAGATACTTCACAGCAGATTAGATACAAGGGACAATGATTCTCTATACTTCTTTTGTCACAAACTGAAATTTGGCGAACTATTATAATTTTGCGACCAGGAAATAGTGGTGCGATTTCCACATACTGCACCTTTAAATCACACAGCCTGAGTTGAATACAGATTGAATTTTCACTTTTTCATGCAACACTGAGGTGGTGTCTACACTTGACACTTACATGGGACTTATGCTATCCTAATATAAAGATCACATTGAAAAGACGGGTCTAGACGCACAAGTCGCTTTATGGTCCGATTGTGGTCAGATCTGGCTGACATATCAGGGGTAGTCAGGGATGCATCGTGTGCGGATTTCTCCTCAGTCTGAACGCAATCAGGCTACCAAAAGCACATACAGTGGGTGAAATCATCAGCACTTTTCCCACAATTCTCCAGAGGCATAATAATGTTGGAGGAAATTCATTCCCAGCATGTGAGGAACGTGTGTGCTGGCCTCATAAATGCTAGCAAGCTAATTAATATTTAGAAATCCAAGAGTTAAGCTAACCCATTTGCAATCCCTTTAACATTGCCTGCTAGTTTGCAGACTGGCCAATTCCATTTGAATACAGCCCGGGAAAAGGTCATCTGGACACACTGTGGACACATTTACATGCAGTTGCAGATGCATGACGCACTGGGTATTCCATGATCAAAACTCTAAGATCAGAATACTAAAGCTACATGAACGGTTAAGTCTAGACGGCCTGAGAAACAGTAAACAAGAGTGGTGAACATCTTGCTACTGTGTCTGTCCATGAAAATGCTGGCGCTAAACTGAAATTCAATAGTCCACCGGTTTCCCTCCTTCAAAATGAATCCCAAACGTTACCAATAAACTTATCCAAACAAGTCAAACAATGTTTATAATCAAACCTCAGGTACCCCAATACGTAAATTAACTATAAAATTTAAGACGGATAATAGTATGTTCATTACCTGGAGATAAATAACAAAGAATGCACTTTCACCCACGCGCATGGAAACACTACAGCCAAAATGGGAGCCACTTAGAAAAACTACAACCTCTAGCTCCATTTTCCCAAAAACCAGCCTGAAACTCTGTCTAAAGACTGTTGACATCTAGTGGAAGCCCTAGGAACTGCAATCTGGGAGGACTTCTCATAATAAACATGAAAGCCATTGGAAACGGTGGAAGGCTGAAATTATATATTTTTTGGATGATTTGTCCGCTGGGTTTTGCCTGCCATGTCAGTTCTGTTATACTCAGACATCATTTTAACAGTGTTAGAAACTTTAGAGTGTTTTCTATCCAAATCTACCAATTATATGCATATCCCAGCTTCTGGGCCTGAATAACAGGCAGTTTACTCTGGGCGGGCACGCTTTTCATCCGGACGTGAAAATACTGCCCACTACCCAAGAGAGGTTAAAAGAAAAGAATTTTAGCAGGCAATATTAACTAAACATGCAGGTTCAAAAATATATACTTGTGTATTGATTTTAAAGAAAGGCATTGATGTTTATGGCAAGGTACACATTGGTGCAACGACAGTGCTTTTTTCGCGAATGTGCTTGTTAAATCTTCACACGTTTGGAGAAGTAGGCTGTGATTCGATGAGAAATTAACCGGCACCGCATCGATTATATGCAACGCAGGAGAAGCTAGATAACTACACGTGGTTGATGATATTACTAGTTTAATTACAAAAATAAACCAACCAACCACGCAGAGAACACAATGTTTGAAGGTCATTGTTAAAATCACAGACCTTTTCAAGACTGGCTGTTGATCAGACTGGTACTTTAGTTAACTACATGAACGGCACAAAACTCACCCGTTTTTGTTCCTACAGGCAGTGTGTTTTCTAATTCTAACACCATCTCAAACCCCAAACGCTACTCCAGAATGTTCAGATAGGCCCAGTTGCTACACACATCGTCAGACCACCAGTTATCTTCACACCTTGAGTGTTAATTGGGTATAAAGGGTGTTGAGTGCAGCACCTTAGCACACTGGAGTCAATAGAATAATAGGAGTGACAGAGGTTAGTTAACTATTTCGGTCTCCATAACAGACTTCCAGACATGTCAACTTATTTAAGGACTGCTGCTAATCCTAATGGCCTCCATTAAACAGCCCCAGCTAAAACACAATCCCCTATACAGACCACTACTATAGTTCTGAAGAGGTATAGGCTAACCTTTCATCATTCCGGGTCGAAGTCCATCACACTGTGATAACATGGCATTGTTGTTAACGTAATAGGGAATGCTTTGTATTCACAGACTGGTAGGCCTTAAAGTAACAGACATACAAGCCTTATAAGTCCTTAACACTAATGCATGTGAAGAACATGCAATCTAACAGTATTTACTTATTGGAAAGCGGAATAACTGGCATATTACCTTGTGAAACACGTTTATGATAGTTATAGCGCCTATAGGCAAGGCATGATGAATGTATTAAGAGTAACAAAGCACCTATAGCCTCCTACATGTCTCAGAACCATTAGTGAGTGTTCCATTCCCTAGTCTCCAGAGTGAGATGGATAATGTCAGTCTGGTACACTTCAACATGTCCCAGAGGACAAGGACAGAATATTCACCAAAATTGAAGCACCGGGCTCTTTCTATTGCACTTCTTGATTAAAATGGCATGTCTTTCACTGTGGAATATGGTTAGTGTGTTGTTGTCAACATAGTGCTGAGTGCAAATAAAGGGGTGGGATTTCGATTCTAGAATCTAATGCCGGCGATTGAAATAACCTTATTATGTTGAGCAGCCAAGATGATCAACAACACATACACCCTACACGCACGCACACACAGACTTGTGACAATCTTTCCACCATGTGCCTGTGCTGAGAGATAGCCATTACATAGCAGGGTTAGCAGCAGCATTACTAGGGTTATGGGCAGGGCATATTTATAGTCATGAATGCCATGAAAGAGAGAACGTCTCAAACTACTTCAGGCAGCTAAGATACTTACCCGTCTGACTGCAGCCCTCCTCTAGAAGTATGTATACGTGTGCACATTATGGTACATACATTTTTTTCCCCTTGCAAACGCACAGGGTAGAAACATTTTTAACAGCATATGGTTCAAAGAAAACCAATCATGTGCAGTGTGCTCACACACAAACACACGATGGGCCTGAATTCCTGGCAGTAAACTAATGACAGGTTGATCACTTCTGTTTCCCTACTTTTGTCTCAGGCCTGTTTATCTGTGGCACATTTGTCAGCAAACAGCATCTGTTTGACAAAACAGGAACACTGCCCCTCCCCACCCTAATCTCACACACGCACTTGCCTGCGTAACAAGACAACTACAGTAGGCAACACGTTTCAATCCAAATCATCATCCTGTTTTGTAAGAGAAAGGGGGAGACATGATCACACAGACACGAGAGGGGATACAATAATAGTATGTTATCACACCAACTGCCACACCTATGGAGAAAAAAAATGTTGAATTGGCTACCAACAGTCAGACAATCTTGTGATAATCCATTACCTCATGGATTTAGTGTAGCAGTCATTCTCAGAAAACAGGCAGCTAACCCACTGTTCCTAGGCCGTCATAGAAAATAAGAATTTGTTCTTAACGGACTTGCCTAGTTAAATAAAAGGTAAAATAAAATAAAAAATAATAATTAAAAAAATTCTCTCAAGAATCAACTTTCACAAAATGCCCTCTGGAATCTCTGAGATTAGGATATGTACTTATCTATTTCATAAATATTATGTTTTGCGGCCAGATATTACGCATTTTAAAAACATTCCAAATTTCATTACCATAAAAATCCCCAAAAGTTACAAATGAATATTGAAATGTTTTTTTAAACAACGCTACCCTAATGAAAAGGGTCAAACATAACGCCGAAAACAAAAAAAGATTTCAAATTAACTTATCAATAATAATACAATTTTAGAAATCGGACTTTTCCACAATTTAAGCCGTTTGATAATGAGAAGGCCAAGGGGGTGTTTGAGAATATAACCTCATTCTGAAGGCATATAAGCAAATAAATTAACCTGTGCTCATCTAAGGAGTTTTTACAGGAACTTGAAAAAGTGTTACGTCACGAGACATGTCCACAGAAGTGTTAGTGCGTACTCCATACTATAACTTTGGGTGAAAATGTACCATTTAAAATATGACACCTTAGTCCTCAGAATGATGGTTGATTTTTGCTGTTAAACCATAGTTTTATAACTCAATTTGCTACAGACATTTTAAAACTGGTTTCATCGACCGTTGAGGTCAAGCACAAGGCAGTGTCCCCCTCACAAATTCAGAGTCCCTCTGTCGAAATAAAGGAAACACTTCAGGAAATGAGGGATACAAATTGTATTGGAAGCAGGCGCTTCCACACAGGTGTGGTCCCTGGGTTAATTAAGCAATTAACATCCCACCATGCTTAGGTTCATGTATAAAAATGCCCAGTTGGCCATTTTTCTGGCTACCATGGTAGACGAGATCTCAGTGACTTTGAAATAGTGGTCTCAAAGGAGCATAGGGGGTTTAAAGTGTGTGTGTGTGTGTGTGTAAGTGTCGCAATCACCAGATCTCAACTCAATTGAACACTTAAGGTTGTTTCTAGAGTGGCGACTGAGACAGCGTTTTCCACCACCACCATCAACAAAACATCCAATAATGGAATTTATTGTGGAAGAATGGTGTCACATCCCTCCAATAGAGTCCCAGATACTTCTAGAATCTATGCCACAGAATGGCAACATGGACAGGGTTGTGGGCCACAAAATGTGAACTCATAAGGAGCTGCAGTGGCTCGCAGATCAGCTACGCACAACCATTCTCACACATGCAGTCAGAGCCAGCCCTAGCCTTTTGGGGGCCATCAGCAACATTTTGTGGATATGCTATGTATATGCTAAAAAAAATCAATCATTTACCAATCTACTTTATTTTAGCTGACACGGCTAATTGAGTGACTGATAAGAAAATAAATACTGATGGATAACCAAATATAGAAATGTCACCTTGTGTATTCTACTATTATAACTCTCAACAATAAGGTGAGACCCAGACTAAGTTCCCCAAAAATGTGTGGGTAGCAAAATTCCAGGAAATTTCAATAAATTCCCAGAATTCCTGGTTGGAGAATTACAGAATTTGTTTTAAGTTCCTGGAATGTTGCAACCTGCAGCCCCAGTGTATGTGTGTATATATATATATATTATTATTTTTTATTTTTTTTGGGGGGGGGGTCAGTTGCCCATCCCTGATCTATGCCAAGGCGCATTGAAGATGTGCTGGATGCTCGTGGTGGCCCAATGCCCTATTAATTCGAATAATCCACCCAAAACCACTCATTCCTATAATTTACCATGTTATATAACACTAATATGTGATAATAATATTTTTGTTAACAAATCCTTAATTTTATAGTTTTAATAAGGTTGGTAGCAACATGTGAAAATTATTGTGGAAATCTGTTGCAGCTCAAGTCAACTACAAAACCCACAATACAATGAATGTAAAAATCAGCTAAACAAATTCAGGAGCCTACAATTTCACCATGTTCAACCTGCAGATCAATGTGCCTCGAGTGTTGAGTCTGACATTCACAACGGTACCATGCAATGCACCCTGGACTGAAGAGGTGACCTCTTAAATTACACATATCTTGAGGTAGGAATATCGCAAAAATATAATCAATGGCTCATTTGAGAGAAGACGACCTCCTGCGTTATGACATTAGCCAGTATTTACATCCGACATTGTATGATATGCTTTTGCTAGAAGTCACATTCTGATTAACTTCCAGTGTAATGAGAGCGGCTTTATCGCAATGCTAAGTCATACCGGCAGAATTTCTGCCTGCTTTAATGGAAATAGCTCAGATACACATGAAATGACACCAGGAATCGATAGAACATTGCTTAGAGATGCGAAAACAACAGTCCAAATCTTTCCTCTAAGACACCACGTTGGTGTTCCCTTTATTTTGGCAGTTACCTGTAGCTACTCCAAAGGCAATTTGACACTAAACACATTGAATGTCCAGGGATGTGCTGATATGTTCCAATATATGACGAGGGTCTTCTTCAGAGTTGCTGTGGTGACTTCTTCCATCACCAGTGAGCTGTGTCGCTGTCCCATAATGCATTGTCAAATACCACGCTCCATTTCAACTGGCAAAATTGCAGCGTGGGACAATCTGCATGTGAGTGATTGAGGATTTGACTCAACGTCCATCCAGATATATATTGCATTGAGTGCAGGCCAACTCATGGGACAGAGGCTGAGCGGAAGAAATTAAAGGTTAGCAACCAATCTTTCGCTTGATCAGCTCTTCGATATCCCCTGGACCACGTGTCACGGGAAATTTCACTCAATGAGGAATCAATAACAGAAATAATTCACTCATCATTTTCACACACAAAGCGACTATCGCTGTTTGATAGACCGAAAACACCGCAAATGGGCTACAGTCAAACATGGTAACACCCCCTGCTACTGTCGCCCAACAAAATTGCCCTACATGTTCTCCTCAAATGAAAAAGCGTTCTTGCATTAACAAATCAACGACTAAGGTTTAAAATACTATTTCAGATTACTTTAAAAATCTCCATGCTGCAAATTACACAGATGGCATGACCTCATTTAATACATGAAATAAGTTCAGGCAGTTATCGATGTGGTGTCTGACAAATGGTTGAACTTGCAGGCAGACTCGTGTCATGACTCATGGCAATCTAACGTCGAATGAAACAGGGAGTAAACATAACACATTCAAGAAACTACAACGATACGTGTTCATCGAATGACTGCATGCGAAAACTTGCCATTTGATATGACCCTTAAAACCGTTAGGAAAGTAGCGAAGCTACTTCCATCGTCGCTACACATATATCCACCGTCGCTACACATTGTTGCAATTGATATATACGTCTGTAAAGGTGTTTAATGCATGCTCAAATCGGAATAAAAACATTGGACGGCCAATTGTATCTTGTTGGCTACTGCTCGGTCACAAACGAAGTTTGCTACAGTTAGCTCGATAGCTAATGCCACATGGAAGACAAGACGCCAAAACAACTTCTTAGCACAAGGTAGCTCTAGTATAGTATATATTGTAGAGTTGAGAAACTCAAGTATTTTTTTTTATTAAAAACACATTTCACGTTTCCATATAACATATGGAATTATGTTGAAATTATGAATTTATGTAGCTTACCATAACCTAAAGCTAGAGTTCGGATAACAAACGGGGGAAGTAACGTTACATGTTTGTCCGCTATAGAACTGCCATGCTGGCTGCTCGAGCTATCAGTTACTGCTCTCATTTACTTCGCGCTGCCTTTCACCGGCCATGGAAAACACAACGCATTCCGTGATATCTCACACCATGAAATGAAATAAGCATATCTTCTCAACTACTTACAATCATGCACGCGGTTCCTGTAAAATAGCAGTGTGGCTGGAATCGTGTGTTCAGGTGTCTGTCTCAGTTTCTCACAGTGTCGGAGATCACATCCGCAGCTGCTTCCTCATACACGCAACGCGCAGATCACGCCGCACAGCAACGCTACCAAACCCCTCTCCGTCGCCAAGGCAACAAACCCACTTCAGCCAATCATAACCCCTCCCTTCCATACCCCCTGGCATCTGGCCGCAGCGCGGAAGAACAGCGTTGATTTGTGCGCGCGGTCGCCGCTACACAATTTGTATTTATTTTTTATTCACAGGAGTTCATTATGTAGCCTAACTAGAATATGGCGTATTGTAAACGCAATTAAATTAGATTGAACAAGCGCACAGTACCATTGTTTTATGTCTCCAAATAATACAGTTAATTCCAACTGTTAGAATAAACTGCACAGCATTTGGTGGTGAAAGTGGGGATTAAAGGGAAAGAAAAGGCATCTGCTTCACTTTGGCGGGGGAGTCCAGCCAGAGGCCTCATGCCCATAGGGGAAACAGGGGCATGTGCCCCTTCAGAATTTTCCTTTAAAAAATAAAAAAAAATATCTGTAATATGACTAGACACCTTGCAATTTTATGAAGTTAGCTCAGATAGGTTCCCAACATCATAACTAGCTACCAAGAAGCCTTTTCAGGCTGTCAATCAAGTTAGAGTAGTTAACTTGTCTCACTATCTTAGCTGACATGCCTGTTGGCCAGGTTTGTAGACTTCAGAAAAGCAAGCAATAACTAAATGTACTGAATAAGACTCACATTCCTTTTAATCTTTTACCCAAATTTGAGCATATTTTGTTTCTTTAAAAAAAGAAGCAGGAGGATCGGACAGTTGAAGAGGTATGCTTAGATATGCAGATAAATATACTTTTTTATTTTTACATAGAATTAAGTATAATGATTATGTCTCTAGGTTGCAGGAAAAAGGTGTTTTAAAAAAATGCAAAATACGCCAATTTATGGTTGGAAGACCGAGCCCCCCCTCTGGACAACCCCCCAGCCATCCTCACGTAATGTGCCCCCTCGGGTTTTTGGGATGCATGGTGCCCCTACGCTTGACATATTTGCACAGTATTACACAGTCATGTAGACCCACAGTATAATGGCAAGGGATGCATTATATGTATTCTTGAGTACAGCCTATTGATCATTTGAGAGCCTATGGGCCACAGTGCAACTCTATGGGCTCTCTAAGCATCACAGTTTACACCAAACTGTAACTCTCACATCAGAGTATGATAGCTGACTCACTTTAGACCTCCTCCTCCTGCTCCTCTGTCCTCCTTCTCTGTCCTCGTCCTACCGCTCCTCTGTCCTCCTCCTCCCGCTCCTCTGTCCTCCTCTGTCCTCCTCCCGCTCCTCTGTCCTCCTACTCTGTCCTCCTCCTCCTGCTCCTCTGTCCTCCTCCTCCCACTCCTCTGTCCTCCTTCTCTGTCCTCCTCCCGCTCCCCTGTCCTCCTTCTCTGTCCTCCTGCTCCTGCTCCTCTGTCCTCCCACTCCTCTGTCCTCCTCCTGTTCCTCTGTCCTCCTCCTCCCGCTCCTCTGTCCTCCTTCTCTGTCCTCCTCCTCCTGCTCCTATGTCCTCCCGCTCCTCTGTCCTCCCGCTCCTCTGTCCTCCTGCTCCTCTGTCCTCCTCCACTATCTTTCACTCCTCTGTCCCCCTTCTCTGTCCTCCTTCTCCCACTCCTCTGTCCTCCTTCTCTTCTGTCCTCCCGCTCCTCTGTTCTTCTCCTCTGTCCTCCCCCTCCCCTCCTTCTCTGTCCTCCTTCTCTGTTCACCTCGTTCCTGTTTTTTCAGAACCTCCCTCAGAGATATAACTTTGAAAAGCTACCAAAGTAATCTAATTTACTGCTGTAGCCTACAACCCCTTTTTTCTGCCAAATGTTATTCTTTCAAAATGTTGGGTTCAAGTGAAATCATTTCTCTATTACCTTGTAATTAATTACCGACCCTTTTGCTCACTTTGAAATGTCATAGTCTTCCTACACCATTCTTCTGTTTGGAATGTTGTAGTAGACCAAATTTGCAATGCTTTTGCATCTTCCTTCTAGTGGAAACAGAAACACACCCTGTTCTGCTTCATGTCCTTCAGTTAGTTCAACTGGACAAACAGGATCTTCTGTGAATGGGTGGTGTGCTACAGCCAAGCGGGAGTCAATGAAACCAGCAATTTAGGGTTAAACAGAAACCAGCCATTAGAGGGTTAAACAGAAACCAGTAATTAGAGGGTTAAACAGAAACCAGCCATTAGAGGGTTAAACAGAAACCAACCATTAGAGGGTTAAACAGAAACCAGCCATTAGAGGGTTAAACAGAAACCAGCCATTAGACCGATAAACAGAAACCAGGCATTAGAGGGTTAAACAGAAACCAGCCATTAGAGGGTTAAACAGAAACCAGCCATTAGAGGGTTAATCAGAAACCAGCCATTAGAGGGTTAAACAGAAACCAGCCATTAGAGGGTTAAACAGAAACCAGCCATTAGAGGGTTAAACAGAAACCAGCAATTAGACTGGGGTTAAACAGAAACCAGCCATTAGACTGGGGTTAAACAGAAACCAGCAATTAGACTGGGGTTAAACAGAAAAAAAGCCGTTAGAGGGTTAAACAGAAACCAGCCATTAGAGGGTTAAACAGAAACCAGCCATTAGAGGGTTAAACAGAAACCAGCAATTAGACTGGGGTTAAACAGAAACCAGCTGTTAGAGGGTTAAACAGAAACCAGCCATTAGAGGGTTAAACAGAAACCAGCCATTAGAGGGTTAAACAGAAACCAGCAATTAGACTGGGGTTAAACAGAAACCAGCCATTAGAGGGTTAAACAGAAACCAGCCATTAGAGGGTTAAACAGAAAACAGCCATTAGAGGGTTAAACAGAAACCAGCCACTAGAGGGTTAAACAGAAACCAGCCATTAGAGGGTTAAACAGAAACCAGCCATTAGAGGGTTAAACAGAAACCAGCAATTCGACTGGGGTTAAACAGAAACCAGACATTAGAGGGTTAAACAGAAAACAGCTATTAGAGGGTTAAACAGAAACCAGCCATTAGAGGGTTAAACAGAAACCAGCCACTAGAGGGTTAAACATAAACCAGCCATTAGAGGGTTAAACAGAAACCAGCCACTAGAGGGTTAAACAGAAACCAGCCATTTGAGGGTTAAACAGAAACCAGCCATTAGAGGGTTAAACAGAAACCAGCCACTAGAGGGTTAAACAGAAACCAGCCATTAGAGGGTTAAACAGAAACCAGCCATTAGAGGGTTAAACAGAAACCAGCCATTAGAGGATAAAACAGAAACCAGCCACTAGAGGGTTAAACAGAAACCAGCCACTAGAGGGTTAAACAGAAACCAGCCACTAGAGGATTAAACATTAATCAGCCATTAGAGGGTTAAACAGAAACTAGCCATTAGAGGGTTAAACAGAAACTAGCCATTAGAGGGTTAAACAGAAACCAGCAATTAGAGGGTTAAACATAATGGATCTAACCAATTTACTTTTCATGTTTTGCTGTTGTTTTTCTGGGTGTTGAGGCTTGAAAGAAAAAAAAAGACAAATCTGATGTGGTCCTCTCTTAAATCTTTGATTAGAAGTCACAGTTTGGAGTTTTCCTTATTCACTGGTTTTCTTTCTGAAGCTGCTGTTTCTGTTTTTTTTCCCCAGCGCAATTCACCATGGCAACTGTTAGTGACTGGGTCACATGGCCTATCTCGTGCTTGGAGAATAGGAAAGGATGGACAGATGATGCAGGCATCTGTCTGTCGGTTTCTGGTTTATTGGTTAAAAGTCATTTGTTGGAGTGGAATGAACCATCCCAAAAATTGCCCCTTTGAATACAAAAACCCTACAAACACTTTAAGGCACGTGTGTCAAACACATTCCACGGCAGGTCGAGTGTCTGTGGGTTTTCGCTCTACCCTTGTACTTTATTGATGAATTAAGGTCACTAATTAGTAAGCAACTCCCCTCACCTGATTGTCTCGGTCTTAATTGAAAGAAAAAACAAAAACCCACAGACACTCGGCCCTCCATGGAATGAGTTTGACACCCCTGGTTTAATTTGACCTACAGTATGTGTTTTTATAAACCACATTCAATCTAGAGAGAATGACCAAGGCCTATTCTATTTCTCTTGAATACATGTTTTGTGTCTGTGGCTCTGATGGTCATGATTCCCACCAATGTAGCTCTGATGGTCATGATTCCCACCAATGTAGCTCTGATGGTCATGATTCCCACCAATGTAGCTCTGATGGTCATGATTCCCACCAATGTAGCTCTGATGGTCATGATTCCCACCAATGTAGCTCTGATGGTCATGATTCCCACCAATGTAGCTCTGATGGTCATGATTCCCACCAATGTAGCTCTGATGGTCATGATTCCCACCAATGTAGCTCTGGTGGTCATAATTCCCATCAACGTAGCTCTGATGGTCATAATTCCCATCAACGTAGCTCTGATGGTCATAATTCCCACCAACGTAGCTCTGATGGTCATAATTCCCATCAACGTAGCTCTGATGGTCATAATTCCCACCAATGCAGCTCTGATGATGATAATTCCCACCAACGTAGTTCTGATGAATCACAATTCCCACCAATGTAGCTCTGATGAATCATAATTTCCACCATCGTAGCTCTGATGGTCATAATTCCCAACAACATAGCTCTGATGGTCATAATTCCCATCAACGTAGCTCTGATGGTCATAATTCCCACCAACGTAGCTCTGATGGTTATAATTCCCACCAACGTAGCTCTGATGGTTATAATTTCCACCAACGTAGATCTGATGGTCATAATTCCCACCAACGTAGCTCTGATGGTCATAATTCCCACCAACGTAGCACTGATGGTCATAATTCCCACCAACGTAGCTCTGATGGTCATAAATTCCAACAACGTAGTTCTGATGAATCCTAAATCCCACCAATGTAGCTCTGATGGTCATAATTCACACCAAAGTAGCTCTGATGAATCGTAATTCCCACCAACGTAGCTCTGATGAATCATAATTCCCACCATTGTAGTAGCTCTGATGATCATAATTCCCACCAACATAGCTCTGACGGTCATAATTCCCACCAACGTAGTTCTGATGAATCACAATTCCCACCAATGTAGCTCTGATGAATCATAATTTCCACCATCGTAGCTCTGGTGGTCATAATTCCCAACAACATAGCTCTGATGGTCATAATTCCCATCAACGTAGCTCTGATGGTCATAATTCCCACCAACGTAGCTCTGATGGTTATAATTTCCACCAACGTAGCTCTGATGGTTATAATTCCCACCAACGTAGCTCTGATGGTCATAATTCCCACCAACGTAGCTCTGATGGTCATAATTCCCACCAACGTAGATCTGATGGTCATAAATCCCACCAACGTAGCTCTGATGGTCATAATTCCCACCAACGTAGCTCTGATGAATCATAATTCCCACCAACGTAGCTCTGATGATCATAATTCCCACCAACGTAGTTCTAATGAATTATAATTCCCACCAACGTAGCTCTGACGGTCATAATTCCTACCAATGTAGCTCTGATGGTTAGAATTCCCACCAACGTAGCTCTGATGGTTATAATTCCCACCAATGTAGCTCTGATGGTTATAATTCCCATCAACGTAGCTCTGATGGTTATAATTCCCACCAATGTAGCTCGGATGGTTATAATTCCCACCAACGTAGCTCTGATGGTTATAATTCCCACCAATGTAGCTCTGATGGTTATAATTCCCACCAATGTAGCTCGGATGGTTATAATTCCCACCAACGTAGCTCTGATGGTCATAATTCCCACCAACGTAGCTCTGATGGTCATAATTCCCACCAACGTAGCTCTGATGGTCATGATTCCCACCAAAGTAGCTCTGATAAATCATAATTCCCATCAACCTATCTCTGATGGTCATAATTCCCACCAACGTAGCTCTGATGAATCATAATTCTCACCAACGTAGATCTGATGGCTATAATTCCCACCAACGTAGCTCTGATGGTCATAATTCCCACCAACGTAGCTCTGACGGTCATAATTCTCACCAACGTAGCTCTGACGGTCATAATTCCCACCAACGTAGCTCTGATGGTCATAATTCCCACTAACGTAGCTCTGATGGTCATAATTTCCATTCATTATTCATACTCTACATGGTTTATTTATTGTCCCTGAATGTTTATTGTCCCTGAATGTTGATGTGAGTGAATGCACATGGTGTTTGTATGCTCTAACACAGACCTAGCCGAGATAAAGAGGAACAATATATATTGAGAATGGTATTTATGGTATCTTCCCTTGCCAGTCTCCCTTCTAGATAGATTTGCCATACCATTTGAGAGCATATGAGAGGGAGAGCGTTATGATTTACGACCAATGTCAAAATAAAATCCTTGAGTTCATCCTCTTCATTCTCTTACTCTACTGTCTGTACGTTGCCTTGGCTCAGGTTGACGTGACGTTATTTCAATGAAGGCTAAGAGTTATCCATACAGCCAGAGGCAGAGGTCAGCCTATAGCCGACTCACTCTGCTCCATCTTTATTCTACTCTCCTTCCTGTATCACTCATTCCTCTCCTACCCTCACTACATCACTCCTTCCTCTCCTACCCTCACTACATCACTCCTTCCCCTCCTTTCCTCCCTGTATCACTCCTTCCCCTCCTTTCCTCCCTGTATCACTCCTTCCCCTCCTTTCCTCCCTGTATCACTCCTTCCCTCCATGTATCACTCCTTCCCCTCCTTTCCTCCCTGTATCACTCCTTCCCTCCATGTATCACTCCTTCCCCTCCTTTCCTCCCTGTATCACTCCTTCCCTCCCTGTATCACTCCTTCCCTCCCTGTATCACTCCTTCCCTCCCTGTATCACTCCTTCCCCTCCTTTCCTCCCTGTATCACTCCTTCCCTCCATGTATCACTCCTTCCCCTCCTTTCCTCCCTGTATCACTCATTCCCTCCCTGTATCACTCCTTCCCCTCCTTCCCTCCCTGCATCACTCCTTCCCCTTCTTCCCTCCCTGTATCACTCCTTCCCCTCCTTTCCTCCCTGTATCACTCCTTCCCCTCCTCCCCACCCTGTATCACTCCTTACCCTCCTTTCCTCCCTGTATCACTCCTTCCCCTCCTCCCCACCCTGTATCACTCCTTCCCCTCCTTTCCTCACTACATCACTCCTTCCCCTCCTTTCCTCCCTGTATCACTCCTTCCCCTCCTTTCCCCACTGTATCACTCCTTCCTCTCCTTCCCTCCATGTATCACTCCTTCCTCTCCTTCCCTCCCTGTATCACTCCTTCCTCTCCTTCCCTCCATGTATCACTCCTTCCTCTCCTTTCCTCCCTGTATCACTCCTTCCTCTCCTTCCCTCCATGTATCACTCCTTCCTCTCCTTCCCTCCATGTATCACTCCTTCCTCTCCTTCCCTCCCTGTATCACTCCTTCCTCTCCTTCCCTCCCTGTATCACTCCTTCCTCTCCTTCCCTCCATGTATCATTCCTTCCTGTCCTTCCCTCCATGTATCACTCCTTCCTCTCCTTCCCTCCCTGTATCACTCCTTCCTCTCCTTCCCTCCATGTATCACTCCTTCCTCTCCTTTCCTCCCTGTATCACTCCTTCCTCTCCTTCCCTCCATGTATCACTCCTTCCTCTCCTTCCCTCCATGTATCACTCCTTCCTCTCCTTCCCTCCCTGTATCACTCCTTCCTCTCCTTCCCTCCCTGTATCACTCCTTCCTCTCCTTCCCTCCCTGTATCACTCCTTCCCTCCCTGTATCACTCCTTCCCTCCCTGTATCACTCCTTTCCTCCCTGTATCACTCCTTCCCTCCATGTATCACTCCTTTCCCTCCATGTATCACTCCTTCCCTCCCTGTATCACTCCTTCCCTCCCTGTATCAGTCCTTCCTCTCCTACCCTCACTACATCACTCCTTCCCCTCCTTCCCTCCCTGTATCACTCCTTCCTCTCCTTCCCTCCATGTATCACTCCTTCCTCTCCTTCCCTCCCTGTATCACTCCTTCCCTCCCTGTATCACTCCTTCCCTCCCTGTATCACTCCTTCCCTCCATGTATCACTCCTTTCCCTCCTTCCCTCCATGTATCTCTCCTTCCCTCCATGTATCACTCCTTCCTCTTCTTCCCTCCATGTATCACTCCTTCTCCTCCTTTTCTAGCTGGATGATGAATTTACAAAGGCAGCAAAAGGGAGAGGAAAACAAGATATAGCAATCACCAGGGCAACAGAGCTGATTGAGAATGCCTTGAAAATACATGGCCATTAGTCTTTGTGTCTGCTAATCTGATTTTAAAGCTGTTACTACAATCTACAGCATTATGCCCCAGCGACCACTGACAGCGGTGGGTCCAGGGCGGAGGGCACGGCTCATACAATATCACTGACAGGGATGGGTCCAGAGACCTGATTCAGGGCGAAGGTCATGGCACAGACCAGAATAAATCAAATCAAATTTTATTAGTCACATGCGCCGAATACAACAGTGAAATGCTTAATTACGAGCCCCTAACCAACAATGCAGTTAAAATAAATATATGGATAAGAATAAGAAATAAAAGTAACAAGTAATTAAAGAGCAGCAGTAAAAATAACAACAGCGAGACTATATACAGGGTACTGGTACAGAGTCGATGTGTGGGGGCACCGATTAGTTAAGGTAATATATACATGAAGGTAGAGTTATTAAAGTGACTATGCATAGATGATAACAACAGAGTAGCAGCGGTGTAAAAGAGGGGAGGGGGGGCCAATGCAAGTAGTCTGGGTAGCCATTTGATTAGGTGTTCAGATGGCTTGGGGGTAGAAGCTGTTTAGAAGCCTCTTGGACCTAGACTCGGTGCTCCGGTACCGCTTGCCGTGCGGAAGCAGAGAGAACAGTCTGTGACTAGGGTGGCTGGAGTCTGACAATTTTTAGGGCCTTCTTCTGACACCGCCTGGTACAGATGTCCTGGATGGCAGGAAGCTTGGCCAGAGTGATGTACTGGGCCCTTCGCACTACCCTCTGTAGTGCCTTGCGGTCGGAGGCCGAGCAGTTGCCATACCAGGCAGTGATGCAACGCTCTCGATGTTGCAGCTGTAGAACCTTTTGAGAATCTGAGGACCCATGCCAAATCATTTCAGTCTCCTGAGGGGGAATAGGTTTTGTTGTGCCCTCTTCACGACTGTGTTGGCGTGCTTGGACCATGTTAGTTTATTGTTGATGTGGACACCAAGGAATTTGAAGCTCTCCA